>NC_080445.1:4655833-5021666 GCF_028018845.1 Melospiza georgiana
TCCTTTGGCATGCTCCAAGCCTCAGTTATTTTCCCAGCATTTGTTCTTAGCATTCATTGTTCTTGATGTTAAAACTTTTGGACTATGTAATTCAGTAATTCAGCTCTGGTTTTGGGAGTGAGAGTCTGAGGGGATGGAGAGTGTTGGTTTTTTTCTTTTGATTTTTTTTTTTTTTTTTTTTTTTTTTTTTTTTGCAGCAAGCATAGAAAGAGATTTTTATTTAAATTTGTGCTAATTGCTAAGTCTGAGGGTAACTATTGTATTATCACCATGTGTCAAAGAACTCGGATGTGAAACACTTTGTATGTGTGGCTTGGGAGCTTTGGATGTTAAGGAAATAAAGCAGAATTTCAAAACGAGGTGGGATTGATGTGCTCTGCCTTTCAGGGAGAGTGGTTCTGAGGGCTGCTGGGAATGGGATATCATAGCACAGGGATGCCACCACCTCTGCAGCAACGGTGACACTCTGGGCTCTTCTGTTCTGACAGCTTGAGTTGTCTGCTTTGTGCTGGGACTGCAGCACCCGGGTCTTGCTGTGTCTCATGTTAGTGATGCCTAGAGCTGATGTGCTAATGGGCTTCCATTAAACTTTCCATTTTAAATGTTATTTGTCCTTCACTTTGAATATTAAATTTTTAGAAACTTTCCAAAAAAAAAAAAAAAAAAGTATGAGAGAGAATTACTGCATTTGTTTAAAGTTCTGAAAGCTTTTTTTAGCCAAACAGTTCAAAGAGCGCATCTCACTAATCAGAGGAATATTTTTGCGTCCCCGGGGTGGTCACAGTGTTTTAATTGGAACTCAGGCTTCTTTGAAGTCCTTTTTAATCCTCCCTGAGCTGGGGGAGAGGGTTTGAAGACAGAGCTGTAAATCTGAAATTTCTTTGGTTTATTTACATGTGTCTGGGGACGTGTGTAATTTGTTTTCCTGGATGAAGCCCGTGGCCAGCTGAGTGGGAAATGTGCTTCCCTGAGTGGGGAGGCCTGAGCCAAAGGTGGGGGTTCTGCACACTGAGCTCACGTGCTCCTGCATTTGTTAAAACCAGGAGTTCAGCAACAGGCTCAGAATGGGAAATGAACTCGGTGGGAAACGATGTGGTAGCTGAACATGAGGCAAAAAGCTGGGATTTAAACTCGTGTTTTAGGATTAACTGATTAGTATGGCTCACAAAAATGGTGTTGCATACTGATATTTGGCTTTTACCAGTTAGGAAGCAAAATATTTAGGAGACAGTGCATATGATGGATAGCTTTAATAATCTGTTAAATCAGTGTGAGGTTTTATTTTTCTACATTGAATTAGAGATTTTTGGGTGTTGCTAATGATATTGCTTAGTCTTTGTGCCTCAGTTTCTAAAATTCAGGTTTCAGGGGATATCTAGTCCTGCCTCAGATGTTTCATGCCCTTGATGTAATACCACAAACAGAGCTTCAGTGGCAGCTGATGCCTTTTTTCCATCTTATTACAAATACCCTGTGGCTGCTAACAGCACAAGCATTTTCCTCAGGCATTGCCTAATTTTGTTGTTCTGCTATTGATTTTCATGATAAATATAATCATTTTTCAGCTGTGTTTTCTGTACTTCAGCAAGGCTTTTAACCTCTCACATTTGCTGGAGCTTAGATGTTTTATGTTCTGCTTCTGGCAGAGGTGAGACATAATCTTTTACTGAATTTGGGGAGTTTTTAATTAATCAAAGCAACAGGCTTAACCTCAATTTTCTAGCTGAAAGAATAACTTAGAATTCCAGCTGAACATACAAGCAGTATGCATTTCATTCATTCTAAAATTGTTACCATAAATTTACCTGTGACTGGTTATTGTATTGATATTTAAAAAAAAACCATTTAAAATAACTTTTACTGTAGCTTAAAGTTGTAGTTTAAAGTGGCCATTCCTGGCATGAGATTAAATATGTGATTGTAATCAGAAGTGAATAATATATGGGTTGTCAAATCACTTTATATAAAAGCAGTTGAAAATATGGTCTGGACTCTCCCAAGGACCTGTCTTCAGCCATTATTATTATTATTTCCTCTTGCTCAAGGTTAGGGGCTTTGTGTTACTGCTGGCTAATATTTTCAGCTGATAAGAGTCTGGGTAAACAACAGGATCAATAAAGATGTTGAAAACAATACAAGGACTTGGGCAAATTAATATTCTGCAAGGATTATCTCAGACAGGTGTCAAAAGAACAAGACCATCAATTCAGTGCAATCTGTAAAATAGTCAAATGTACATAAATTGTCAGTAGCCAGCCTTGGCTGCAGCAGGAGCTCTCCTGTCAGACAGAGCCCTGGCTATCTGCAAAAATGATGTCTCTGTTGGTAATTTCATGGGGCTAGAAGTTATGCCAGAAGGGCATGTTGGATACGTGCAAATTATATTTGTTTTTAGGTTTTGAAAGATTTTGCATCTTGTCCCTGTGTCCCACTCCTCCTTCCTTAAGAAGAAGTTGATGATGTGTTTCTAGGCTTGGTCCAAATCTCTCTTCAAATGTCTTGAGAGTGACTTTGCAAATGGAATCAGCAGAGGTTGGTAAAATTGACTTTTTAGCTGTCAGGGTTCTTTCCCAGTTTTGTATAATCCTGGTAATTGGCCTGTAATGGTTTTCAGGGTTTCTAATGACCCACTGTTGAAAGAAACAACATCTTTCTGTTTGGAGTTTGTTTCCAATGAACACATCTTTGTATTTTAGTCTGGTTTTCAGATATTAATTTTTTGTTTATTGCTCTTTACAACTATCCAAATGCCTTGAAAATCTAATACATAGTTGGTGTTCTGCTGACATTCTGTTCTTTAGATTAGTTTGATTTGCCCTCACCTTCCTCATGAAGTCTTTTGGCTCTGTTCACACAGTCCTGTCAGCCCAACCTCAGGTTGCCAAAATGATTGTTCCAACTCCAGGGACAAATAGAAACTATAGGAAAAACAGCCCTACTTATGACTCCCTAAAATGAGTTTTTATTCATTTTATGGCATTATTTTTCCCTTCAGCTGTTGTTTCTTTCTCAGATAAGGTTTGTGATTAGGAAAAACACTTAAAATGTCTTTTACTGCTGCTGTAGTAAAATGAAACATTACATTATTAAGTGTGTTTACATTTTGTGCTTGAAGTCTTAAGGGCAGTAGGTATGAAATTGTGTAGCACAATAATTTCCTTTCAACATCATAATTAATATATAATTACATTCACTTAATTGTGAATTGAGAAAATACATTTGCTTCTCTAATTGTGAAGATTGTGCTGATATCTCTGTTAGCATGAGAGCAGTAACAGCCATTTTTAAAATCTCTTTTGATCATTTCCAACTTCAATAATTCTGTACTACTGCTGGTGAGTACCTGAAAGTTGCTTTAGAATTTTGTGGCTTTTTCTTTCTCTTCAGTGTCTAATCTATTGGGTTTAAGACCTTAAGAACTCTTTATTTTCTTGTATAGGAAAAACATAGGACAAAGAGTATTTCACAGCTTTGTAGATACCCTCCCTATGTCTTGAGATGTATGTTAAATTCCTTATTGCTGCCTTATAAATGGTCTCATTTTATGAAGGTCTCTTGATGACTCTGGGAAATTTTTGTTTCACCATGACCTCTAAAAGCTTTGAACTATGTCATGTGATTGAGCATGCAGTGGCAAACCCCAAAGGTGAGTGTTTTTATCTTCCAAATCAGCAGTCTTGGTGCTGCTGTGTACATCCCCTCTTCCTGAGGTCTCTGAAAGCTTTTCACTGCTGAGGTTCCATTCCACTGTGCAATGTGTGTTACCTGGCATGCTTCTGTGAATTGTTCTGTGCTTGCTCTAAGAGCAGTGGTAGGGATGAGAAAGAAGTTTGGACTGCTGAAATGTTTGCCCAATGGTTCATTTTTCTTCCAAAGTAAGATTAATTTTATCTTGCTGAGCCCTTACCTTTATCTTTAAAGTAGAAATGAGACTTGAACAATGTGTTGTTATCATGCCATAACTTTGGGAGGAAAAAAAGCTTTCTTCATTAAAACCCAAAGGTTATTAACTGGAATCTAAGATAGTTTTCTTCCTTTTTTTCCCTCCCCTCTTCAAATGATAGCTTGATTGGATTAATTTGCTAATTTTGCAATTGCTTCAAAAGAGACATATCAATTGTCTTTAGAATTGTCAAGACACTTATAAACACTTCAAATGTTTTCTTACAAATAAGTTGTTCTTCTACTTCAAGTGGTTAATGGGGACATTTGCTTTGGTAAAGAGCAATTGGATTTGTTGATTCTATCTGTACACAAATAAGAATTCTCTAAATGAGGGGAACCTCTGAGGCTGAGATTGCTTATTGCTTTCACTTGCACTTCAGATTTCCTCCATTTACTTTGTACATAAAATATTGAGCAGCCACTTTGTTGGAGAAACAGTCTCAGGTATACCTTAGTTTTGTGGGTTTGACAGCTCTTAGCACCTTCATTCGAATGAGTAAAGGTTTGTGACTGCTATTCAAAATATTTAGTCAAAGTGCTGCAAAGCACTAAATATGTCCTAATTGCCTGGGAACATTGAATATTTTTTTTTTTGTGACTAATGTGTGTAGGAGATTCCAGACCATGTGCATTAGTTAATGTAGTCATGAATAGGAGGGGAGGATATAGGCATGGAGATAGGAACAGACAGGGGGAACTGCCTGGACTGGAGCTTGGAGGGGCTTTTCTGCAGGAGTTGTGAAAGTTAATTCTCAGAATTTCCAGGTCTGGACACCAGATTTTAGTGGTAATATTTTCTTCTAGTCTGGTGAAGAAGAGCTAAGGAGTCCTCCCAAGGAGGCAATGCATATTTTGAGGAGAAAGCTACAAATTGCTTAATTTCCCTTTCTCATAACAAACATGGAGTTAATCTGACCAAATGAAACATAAGGACTCTGTGCTGTATCCCAGAATTCTGTATGAGCTCTTGTGGTTATTGATATTTGCTGAACTTTCTTGCAGGGCAAGTCCTTCCAGGAGCTGAGCTGCTTTTGGATTGGTGAAGCTTCAGAGATAGACAGGAGTCCTGTAAACCAGAGCTAGAGGAGTTAAAGCAGTTGAGGAGATCAAATATACAAAGAGGATGTTTGAGACTCACTTCAAACATACAGGAAAAGACTGTTACAGGCATTCCATGGCCTTTCTAATCATACAGAAATATTTAAAACAACTAAACTGCCTTTCCAGAAATCTTCTCTTGTTGTCATGTTATTGTTCTGTTTGTTCTTCAGATGCTGCTGTTTTCCTGCCTAGAAAGAAGATTAAATTATTTTTATAAAAGTAGAAAAGGATATTCTTGTGGAGAGCAGAATTTCAGAATCTTATAACATTTCCATGTTCATAATACAAAAGAAAGGGACAAAGTAAATATTTTGTACTTCTGGGAGATTACCTTAAAAAAAACCAACAAACCAAAACTCCAAAAAACACCTGGAAGTTGTTTTTCATAGAAGAAAATTAAACAGATGTGGACTCCCTTCCTGTGCCTTATTTTCTTGACAAACACTTTAATAAGAATGTCAGTCTCTGGTCTTTGTCAGTTAATTATGTTTAAGTGTAAAACTAAAAATACTGAGCCAAAACTCTGGTAATGTTCCATTTCAATTTAATATGACTTGGTCGAGACAACCAAACCTGTCATTGTGTATTCATACTGAGCTAAATCTGTGAAATGTTAATTAAGCAGGCTTTCAAAAATAAATAATTCTGAGTAATTTAGTGTTATAAATGTGGTATTAGTTTGGTTGTTTGAATCAAATTTAATTAAACAAAAAGCAATGAAGAACTCAGTCCTCCAAACATAGTTGATGAAGTGCCTGTTATTCTCTTCAGTTTTACTTTTGTCTTGCACTTTCATACTTAAAGTTTAATGTCTGATCTCTAGCTATGATCAAAACTCTTCCTTTGCTGTGCATTTTGAAGCATTTTATAGAAGCAATAAGAAGTTGACATTCTGATAAATTATAAATTAAAAATTTTTTTCTTTAACATTTTTGTCTATTTAGAGAGTGTTGGTTTAATGTTACTTTGACAGCTAATTCTCAGTGTGTAACTGTCACAGTTTATACTGAAATGGTAATAGATCCTTAACTAAGAACTGTGTTTTCCTCCAAATCCTGGCAAATGTCAGTTGTGTGCATCAAAATAAAGATAATACAAAATAACATAAGCTGTTTTCATCAGAAGTTTAAAAAGTGTGACAGTGGGCACTTAAAGTCATTGTATGACTTGGTTGGACATCCCATTAAGTTAATTTTTCACTTCATTTGAATGGTTTTATGTTTTCATCATTCTTAAGTTGCTCCTTTTCATATCATCTGTGCTTCAAAGGAAGGCAAAGAGCTTTGGTTACCAGCAGTTTTGTCCCCCTCCTGCCTTACTGTGATGTAAACTGCTGGACTAATCTGCTCATTTAGGGCAAAAGAAAACCTCATCCAAATTAGGCTTAAATTCAAGGGTTTGTTTTTATGTATTTTGATTTAGGGGATCTCAGGATGGGAAGGTGGGACAGAGGAGGAACATTCTAGCTTTTAGCTCCTGTGCCTTAGCCAGGAGGAGGGAACTGAAGGCAGGGATTTGCTCCTGCAGTTTGGAAGCCCCTTTTTCATTTGTTCACGTGCACTTTATGATTACAAAGCGCATGAATCAGTTTTATAACACACTGCCCTGAATGGGACTGTTTGGTCCCTTTACAGGTTTGTGCATGGCTGCTGCACACGAGGTGTGGGGTTTTTGGTGGTTACTCCCTGGGGAAGGAAGCTGCCTGCAGGTTTGCAGGGCAAACACAGTGGCACTGCTCCACTTCTCAGAAAGGGACTTCTGGCTCTCTTTGGCTCAGGACAGGGTTTCAAACTTCCCTCAACAAGCCATGGTGATTCCAGGAGTGTTGGAATGCTGTGTTGTCACAAAGAACCTCTTAAAGCAGATTCCTTGGCTTTCCAGTGCTGCTTTTGATATCAGCTGTTCCATAGGGAGTGGACAGAGCTTTGCAAAAATTACAGACATCAGCCAAGGCTCTCAAGGCCAGAGCACGTTGCTGTGTGTTGGGATGCTGACAGACTTCTCTCTTTGCATGGCATTGTCTGCAGAAACTCGTGCAATGGGAGGCCTGGTTACAGCTGGTTGCTGTTTGCAGTGCCTTGGGACTTGACCAATTCTCTTCAAATTGAAAGCTTTGATTTAATTTTATTGTGCATGCAGCATCGTTTCTCTGCTTGGATCTGTGGAAATTTGGCTTTTGCCAAACTGCTGATGCTCAGGATAGGGTGTAGACCTTGGAACCAGGCTTTGAAACCTCTCACTTAGGACAGCAGAGTGCACACAAAGGTGTCTTTGGCTCTGATCACCTGCTATGATTTAGTGTTACAGAAAATGAACTTTTCTTTACGGGGGTTAATACCCATGGACTTTGTTTTCTGTTATATAGCTATGCTGCTCCACTTAGAAAAAAATAATAAATCTGTTTAATGCCAATAAAACATTGTCCAGAACTGAGTGTAAACCTAAAGCTGCCAATTGCTGGAACTGAGATTGGAAGCTGATTGTTGGTTTGAATGGCTGAGCAGATGAGGATGATTGTTTTCTATTGGAAATCGGTCAGGAGCTGTCATTACTAGAAATCTGTGGCTTTTATAGTACTCTCTCATTTTACTACTGGATTAATTTCAGTTCCTGATCTCAGTCCTAATAGATGATGGTATGAATTTCTGGAAAAAAAAAAAAAAGAGAAAAAAAATCAAGGCCAATACACTTTTTTTATACATTAAAAAAAGAATCTGTGAAATTATTTAATTGATGCAGGGACCATACACTGGTGGTGAGGGCTGAGGGCTGGCACTCAACATGACCAGAGAGCTGCATGATACTAACTTTGCTTATGACAAATCTCCTGTATTTGGATGATTTATTAGAAGCTTAGAAGTGCATTTTTCAGAGCCTTGTTGACATGGCCTTACATTGTACAGAGATTTTTCCTGTACAAATCATTGTGTCTGCCTACAGCTTCTTCTTGCCAAACAGACTTAGGTGTGCCCAGTCCATTTCCCTGGTGTTCCCTCTGATGCCCAGCCATTGGTAGCCCTCAGTAAAGAGCTGGTGAACTGCTCAAGTTAAGGATCCCTTCAGGCTCAGTTACAAAATTTTGAAATGTTATTTAATGCTGCAACACATTTTGAAATCCAGGTGCATGTTGGCTTAAAATTGACTTTGCTAACAGAATTTTATTTTCAGATGTTCTAGCCAAGCCATCTCCAGGCTGTGTCTTGGTTTCTTCTCATAATTCCCTTGGCTAGTGAGTGTGATGTCCTGTCCTGAGTGATTCCTTTGCTGCACTCTGTGCCTCTGTTGTCTCATGGGAGAACATTTCCATCTCTTTAACTGGATATTGACTATTAAGACTTGGATCTAACACAAGTGGTGTTAGAAGCCTCAGAATTTTCTGCTGAGGAAGGATAAAGGTTTGTAATTCTGGAAGTGAAACGCAGGAATCTTTCAGCTGGGGTTGCCAAAATTGAATCCTATCTGCACCAACTCAGCGTTTAACTAATTTTCACTCAACTGGAAGTGACAGATGATTAAAGAGAAAAAGCAATGCCTTTTTTTTTTGATGTGAGTAGTTGCCTGAAAAATATTTTTCATCAGAAAAAGGGCTGCTCTAGTCCTAGATCCAGTCAGAATCCAATGATCAAGCTCAAGGCACTTCTCTCTGTTCAGTTTTTGGAGAGGCAGCAGCCTCCTTCCAGCACTTGGAACCTTGATTTGCTTTTTGGGGTACATGATAGATTGTGTGTCTGCAGATTTCACTGCTGCAAAACTGACTCCCCACTTGGTCCCTGTGAAAATCCCTTTCAAGGTCTGGGTGCTCTTTCCCTTTGTGTGTGGTGCATCTTGGTGGAGCAGAGGGATGTATGGACCCAGTTCATACAGGGGTGAACTTTCCAGCTTACCTTCCTCTGGGGAGTGTGATATTGATGCTTCTATTTTAGGGTGGGTAAACCTTTCTGATGGCTCAAGACAATTTTTTATTTTTATGACTTAGAGAGGCCTCTGAAAGAGCAGTTTCCTCCTGCACAGGCTGTCCATGGAACTGCCAGTCTGGAGTTATCTTGATCCCATTCCATTACCTTTAAGCATTTGTCATTGGATTTGATGAAAAAAATAAACCTATTTCTGACAGCTGTGCAGTTGTTACTAGCAGGTCTGTAAAAATCTCTGATCTCTTTGACAAGGAAAGGTTATCAGTGATATCTGAAGTGTTACCCAGAGCTGAGGGATTCTGGTTTTTTCTCCTGTGGCTCTGGAGTCATGGTGTGTGTGAAGGACTCTGAAGTTCCCACACTGGTAACTCTGTGGGAGCCCTGCTTTGAGTCACCTGTGATGTACCTGAACATCTACACTCTCACAGGGTGTTCAGCAGTAGCCAGAGTTGTTGAATTGTACAGTCTGCATTTTGATTTATTTCCTCCTTTTCTTCCTCTCTTACTACCAATGCTGTGCTCATACTGTGGTGCCTTTAGATTTTATGTGAGCTGGACAAGGTGCAGCTCTGTGTTGTTCTAAGGGACTGCAGCAGGTTTGGCCCCAGGAAATCACCTTTGGCTGCTTTTGGTGAGAGTTGTTCCGTGGCTGTGTGTGGAACATAGATTTGCAACCAATGATTCATTGAAAGTTTTTATTTTGTTTTAATTGCATAGGACACCTGATGATCTCTCGAGGCAAATTGTGGCCCTGCAGCAGAGGGAGCTTGCCCTGAAGGAGCAGAATTCCACCTTCATGAATAGGTGAGTGACTCCAGGAGGGGATGCTGACAGCAAGACCCTGCTATGTTAAAGCCCAGAGAAAGGAAGCAAGGGCTGCAAACTGAGACACCAGCTCTTTATATTTCCTTGATGTTCTTTCTGTGCCACCTTCTATTCTTTCCCATGTGGACAAAGGCTTTTCTGCTTACTGAAATCCTTGCATGAAAAAAAAAAATGAATAACTGTGGATGATGCAGTGAAGAGTTAATCAAGCTTTATGTTATGAATGTTTGCAAGGGGAAATGAGCTGCTTTCCCCAGACCATTTCATCTGGAAAGGAAATGTCACAAAGCAAAAAGTGCCAAGTATCCATGTGGGTATGGGAAAGGGAGTAGGAGCTCTGAGGACTGTGATTTGACTGCTAAAAGGACCAGGTTGTAGAGATGGTGAAGGAGAAGGATGTTTGCAGTTTTGCTGGCAAAATGCTGCCAGACTTTGAGAGGAGCAGCCTGTTAATGGAGTGAGACGTGTGCTTGAAACATGAGGGTGTTTAAACCATTGCCCCCCTGTGGGAGTGAATGTGTAATGGGGAAATGAATTTGCCAGAGCTAAACTTTCAGTCTGTCCTGGTTCCACAGCCTTTCTGAACACACAGCATGCCAGACAGTGCTGCTCACCCTCAGTGCGCATCTTCTTCCTTCCCTGTTTATTCCATACATCGGGAGCCCTCTGTTAAAGCCATTCTTGTTAAAAGCAAAACCTCTGTCATTCAAAAATACCCTGGACTGCTTGCACTGCAGAGTTGAGCAACAGGAGTGTGGGGTGGGCACACTTAGCTTATTGTGGGCAGCATTTCCTGATGTATCTCCTGATGTAGGTGATGATCCTGTTTTGGGCTCTATTACCGCACTTGAGTGGGCACGGCTGGTGATAGAGAGACGGTGAATCTTGTTTCTTGAATCAGAAGGCATATTTATTAAGATATTATATATAATACATTAAGACTATACTAAAAGAATATAGAGAGAGGTTTGCAGAGCTGCTAGCTAAGCTAAGAATAGATAGAAAGAATCTAAAACAAAGTTGTGGCTAAGGACTCAGTCCCCTGGCTTGCACTGGTGATTGGCCCTTAATTATAAACATAGAAAATGAGCTAATCAAGGTGTTCCTGTTGCATTCCACAGCATCTGATAATAATTGTTTACCTTGTCTTCTGGAGCTTCTGGCCTCCCGAAGACACAGAAATCCGAAAGAAAGAATTTCTGTAGAGAAATGTCTGCGACAGGGCTCCACCTTCCTCATGATGGGCAGGATTCAAGCAGGGTGGTAAAAAGTTTTGGCTGTGCTGCTGCTGTTAATGAAACTGTTGTAAAATGGTTAGCTAGGTGTAAATTCCCAGGAGTGAGCCAGCCAAATTGTGGTGTGGTTTTATCTGTGAAGTTTACAGTGGAGAAAAAAATATCTCACCAATATAAAAAAGACATTCTGTATATTAAAAATAAACCAGGCAAACCCTCAAACCCACAAGTGATTAAATGATAAAATAAAAGAATGATGGTAGTGTTTGAGTTACAGATATGGGTTTTTATTTTTAGACTGCTTTTCACAGCCCTTCAGAGAAGTTCTTTTCCTAAATTTATTAATGGCCAAGGGGAAATGTCTGTTGAAAAAGCAGCTTTTTGATAGTGCCTGTTCATCTAGATATAATTGTGCCAATTTAGTTTAAAAATAAAAACATGATTAAAATTACTTTTTGATTTCAAGTTAAATGGACTGTAAAGCTGCTGAAATTAAAATTCTAACATTTTCCTGATGTGTCAGTTCTGAAACTGATCATTTTGACTTTCTTCTATCACATACCTTATTCTGTCTTAAAAAGAAGGTAATAAGATAAATTTTTAAAAACCTTTCATTACAAGTGATTTGAAAATTCTCAGCAGAAGGTTTTGAGTTTTTGGAAATAAAACCTTGTTAAGCAAGCAAACCTAATTTTCTCCTTTCCATGAATCTTTTCCAGATTTAGCTGATGGTCTTCTCTTTTATTTGTTTCATAATTGTGTTTGGAATTGTCTGTGTATTAGAGTAATTTAATATGTGATCATGCCTCCCTCTAGTGATGAAGCCCAGCACTTATTCAGCTTTCTATTGTTTTTTTCTTTCAGCCACAGGTTCTTTTGCCCTTAGTTAAAATATGTTGTTTTTGGTGCTGATAGTGCAATGTTTGATTTGTAACATCAGGGGTTATGTGTGTACAGAGCAATGTGCGGTACAAACACCACAAAATTTGTGTCTACCCTAAGAACTTTAAGTTTTCTCCATTAAAAATAATGAATTAGCAGATAGTTAAGAAAACATCATCCCAAGTTGGCATCTGAATTTTTTTTTATGGCAACGAAGGAGAGAATCACAGATAATCCTGGCTCACCTGTTGCTACAGTGCAAAACTGTTTAGTAATGAGATTTTTGAGTGTCATGGTAAAGAGCATTATATGGCTCCCTTCCCTACCTGGCAGATGTTGAGTCTTTGTACAGTGTGTGTGTGCTCATCACCAGCTTTTAAACACAGGCAGGACAGTGCCTGCAAGGTGTGTGAGGGGGGTTTGCAAGCTGATTATTTCTCTCTGTGTCTTTACACTGCAATCATCTTGGTTTGTATTCCCAGTGATGCTTTCCCACACTGTTCAGTGACTGGGGTGGGCACTTGCCAGCTGCTATTTCTGCTTCCAGTGTCCTGTAGTTGATCTAGAGTGGTGAGTTATGGTTGATAAACACCTTTTCCGAATGGCTTCACTAAACAGAAAACTTATTTTTTCTCATTTTTGCATTCTTGACCTGCTTTCTATTTATTACTGTGCATTTTTAGAGCCAGTGTTTGTGTAATTAAGAGGCAATAGAGATGATCCCACCACAAAGAGACAACATCACTATAAACCCATTTTTGCAGTGATATTTCCCATTGTGGGAATCTGCAACATCACTATAAACCCATTTTTGCAGTGGTATTTCCCTGTGTGGGGATCTGCACTGCAATCTGTGTTTTGTGTAGCCTGTGCAATTGCCAGTGTCTCAAATGATGATGCATATCCTATTTGCTCCATCACTCACATTGCACACTTTTAGACACAGAGCCACAGGACTGAATTTCCCGAGCAGTAGGTTGAAATCAATTTCTTTTAACAGTGATTGTTTACACGTCTGAGTTGTGTCGACTCCTTTGGAGCTTGCTATTTTTGCTAAGGGGAGAAAACCTTCCTGTGGTGCCAGCATGGGGCAGGAGGAGGGTCACTTTAGCACTGAACACATGGGCAGCAGCTCACTTCTCTTGGCAACTTCAGGATGGCTGAGTAATGTAGCTGAAAGTGCCATTAATCGTGCGTGATGGACTCTGTGCTGCTCTGGAGTGTGTTGCTAGAAGTCGTATAAATAGAGTAAATTACACTTGCAGCAGCAGCAGGGAGTGTCCTGGAGCTTTTTAACTGCAGAGCAAAGCTAGCAATCCAAAGGTTCAAAAGCTCAAAAGAGGATTGCTCAGGGCCACTTTGATAGCAAGAATTGTACCTGTTCTGCTATTTAGGGAAAGGGGATGGAAGGGAGGTGTTTAATTAGTGGGTCAGTTTAACCATGCAGCCAGCATTAGTTAAAGGCCATTTTCCCCCCCAGCTGTGACTGCTGTAGGTGTGGTGCACGGAAATGTGTTGGTGGTTGTAGTTTAGAATATGGAAAGTCAGCCAAGTGGTTCATAAGCTTTTCTCTGATGGAGAAATCATGTAGCAGTTATATACATCATATTTTTTAAAGTGAGAAAAGCTGCATATTTATTGTGCCTGCTTTCTATCTACATATTTGGTCTCTCTGGAGAGATTTCCTCAAACAATCCTGGCAAAGTATTCTGGAATTGGGAATGTTGTCCTATGAGATGGCTCACGTGAAGGAATGATTTTACTTTATGGCTTGAGCTTTGCTGCATTTGGAAAGACAGGCTGTGAAAATGGTTACTTGTGGCTCCTCCCAAAGGGATAATTTCTACTTTTGCTCTTGTGGTCTAAGTGCAGGATTGATTTTGGACCTTGAGATGTCTTGTGGAAGGTCAGATACAATAAAATATATAGGTGAAGTTGGTTCTGGGCAGGATGAAGGACAGAGGGGAAAATGGAAGAGCAGTAAATCCTTGGTTCTGGTGTTGAGATCCTGGAGCTGATGGCTTATTCCCATCACCTTGTGCCAGAAACCCAGCCATGTGTTTTGACATATTGTTTCATATGGGAAAAGGGACACAGAGAATGTGTTTGGAAAAGAATTTTCCTACTGCAAGTGCTCATGGAGTTCTGCTAAGAGACATGGTTGTTTACCACCTTTGTTCATATAAATCATGTCAAACTGATTTACCCAAACAACCTGCTGTGTGTGTTGTTGTTTAAAATGAAATAAAACCCCAAACCATTGAAGACCAGGGAATGTCGATTGCAAACTGAACAGAAAATGCTTTAGACTTGGGCAGCAGGGATTTTTTTTTTAAACAACAACAAAAAAAAAGAATGAGTGATGATAAGCCCAGAATTGTCCATCTTCATAAGTGCTGTTAGATCAGAAGTGTTGTAAATCTATTGCCCAACCTCTCTTTTCTTTGGATGTCCCAATGAATGTCAGTCACAAAAACAAATAGAGCCTGTCAGACTTCTTCCCCTAATCTTCTGGAAAGTTGGACAGAAGTTTAATTACAGTGAAGTGTCTTTTATCTGACAGAGAGAGAAGTGCTAGCTTTTTAATAGGCTTTATGAGTTATTTTTTGATCAAAAGAAGCACTTAATGTCTAATATAGGATTAGGTAGGGATTTTTTTCCTTCCTTTGTTCATTTATATGGCACATTGCACCTTGATTTATACATGGAGGTGTCTGTGTACCTAATATCAGACAAATGTTTATTCACGGTGCTTCAGGGCAATATTAACTGCTGGCAGGTTCTGCATTCATTTTCCAGAGTGAGGTGATGAAGAAATGACTGTAGATGCTGCTTTTCCTTTTCTCCAAAATGGATCTGTGCTTCTATACCAGAAGGTACTCAATAGGGTACTCGTTAAGTGACCAATCTACATATTCATATAGCAAGCTTCTAGAGCAACATCTGGTTATTCATGACTCTAATTAGGTAGATACAAAGCTTTTCTATTTTTTTTTTCTATCATATAGTTAGCAGAAAATAGGAAAGCAAAAAATAATTTAGCCAAGACATTGACTTACGCTTCCAATTTGAAAAACATGGGATTTTGCCCAGACCTTTGCTTTTCATGATTGTGCCATTTTTAGTCTGATTTCCTGAGGAAGTGAGGCTTATTACTGTGCTTTGTGTGTGTATGTAGATGAGATTTGTCTGTGCCTACCCTACACTTTTGAACTTGCAAGTTGTGTTCTGTCAAGCTTGGCAGATGGTGGAGGTCTCAAAAGTGATGAATTCCAGCAAGTTTAAGGCAGTCAGATCTCCATCTCCAGGAAATCTCCATCCTGAGGCCATGCCCTGAGGTCATGGCAGGGATCAGAGCCCTGCAGGCAAACAGACCCTTGGGAATCTCCCATTTGGAGATAGGGCAGCACTGAGGGAGCTCTGGCCTCATACCCTGGCAGCATCACGATCCATCATTTATGCTGTTCCATGCTTGCCAAAGGCTCATGGCATTTGAGAGTACCATGGTAATGTTGCTGGCATGGTTTTCATGCTTCTCATGTTTTGTGTCATTTTGGTATGAGGAAAAGAAGTCTGCTTGAGTCAGGAGTCACCTTTACAGAGAGAAATCCTCAGGAAACCAGGCAACTTTGGTTCTGGAGCTCATGGAACATTCTCTCTGTATTTAAAAAGAAAATATGTAGAAAAAGCCAAAAAAAGCAGCCTAGAGGGGATAGACAAAGCTATAATGATACCCTGGAGCTCTGTGGAGACTGCAGAGTGCAAAACCAGTACAAATATTAGTGCTTGGTTTCTTACCTTTTATTTGACTGTGCTCCTGGGAGAACATTCAAAAATAATGTGTGAGAGCACTCTGTTCAGTGCTCTGATAATTTCTAATGATTAAAAAAAAAACTACAGAAGGCATTTAACTCTGTTCTTAATAATCCTTCTTGTTCCAGGGTCGTGATTGACCCTGAGTATTCCTACCAACATCCCTGATGTCTGTGCATCTCTTTATTACTGGAATGAATGATAGCTTTCATTTAATCTAGAGATGCTGATTCAGCATTCCCTTGGTAGCAGTGGGCATTATTGACCAGAAAAATGTGTAAAAATAACCATCTAATTTGGTAGGAAGCACAGGCTGTTCTTGGTAGCGTGTGGTACAGCAGACACCGTGGTTGGAGCTGCACTGTGGAAGTTAAGGAAGGAGAAATCTGCCTTGCATCTCTCCTGTGCATGACTCACATCTACCCTATAAATCTTCCACTTCTGTGAGATTAAAATTCCTAAAAATTTTAGATGAAATAGATGTATCTTAATACTAGTCCAAAGTTCTCAGGAACCAGAATGAATATTTAGATATTGAAGTAATTAGAAGTCAAAACTTATTATCTATTATCATTATTCTTATTCTTTCCTTCTTAGCAGGGGGATGCTATGATCAAATTAATGATTTACAGGAGGCTGATGGGCAGAGTGCCCCACATCCATGTTATATTTGTGATATGAACACAAAGGGAGGAATTGTAATCTCAGCAGTGCAGTAGGCAGCAGTACAGAAATATTCTACTTTGAAACCAGTAGTATTATGTAAAACCATATATTCAGCCTGCTGCCAAGCTTTGTATAGAGCTCTGGGAATTGTAGTGCTTTAAGATTTTCAGTTCTTAGGATTTGTCTTTTATTTCCTCTGCAACATGGCAGCATGCCTTGACAAATGTGATGGGAGTTGGAAAGAGTTGTCTGTTTGGTGATATCTTTGGAATCAGTGTTGAAGTCACCAGGGTGGTTCCATAAATGAGGAAGATGATTGGAGCCCAGGAGGTCTGGACTCAGTTTCTGGAGTTCTTTCCTGGGTGCTGAGTCACTTTTATCCAGTGACACCAGACGGATGAAAACAAACATTGTATCCTGCCTGCTCTGCTGCTTTTAAGGCAAATAAACATTAATTCCTATTAGCCATATCTCTTAAGAATTTTTTGTTCCTTTCTCCCCCAAATACACATCTGTTTCTTCCCATACAGTATTTTAAAATGGCTGTAGTGACTGTGGCTCCTGAACTGTTTCATGGGAAGGCATCAACAGTCAAACAAAGCTGTGTTTAACAGTTTTGTCTCTTAATTTGTAATGCTAGAACTGCAATACAGCTTTCCTGAGCAGTCATGGGAAGACAGAGGAAGATTGGTGGCAGAATGCAGAATGAATTTTCTGTCTTTTTGTGCTCATTTATTTGAACACCTACTGTAGTTGCTGTAATAACAGGAGTTTCAAAACAGACTATGGATTTTTCTAAAGTACTTTATGGTACGGTTGATATTGTTTATTTTAAGCAGATTGATGAGGACAGCCAGAATACACTGAGACATTTTACCAAGGTAAATATGAATTCTGCAGGATTTTTTAACTTGCTGTAAAGTGGTGTCAGTTCAAATACTGCACAGAATATGGTTATGCCTGAAAAATAGATTGTCTGGCCTGGGATGTCTCAATCAGTTGATCATATCTGCATGTACACTTTGTTCAGCTCCATAACTAACTGCTTCTTGAACAATTTCTCATCTGGATCACATCCTCTCTAGTGCCTGCTGCCTTCAGGCTGCTGTTATTGGTATTTTCATTATGTGTTTAATATTCTTTGTGGCTGCTTGCATGCACCTGTGAATGTATAGAGCAAAATACTGAAGGTATATCACTGCTGGTGGTGGGAAGGCATTTTTAATTACTCATAAATATTCTCCTACTGTCAAAGTTTTATCATCTATACAAAAGACATACTGCTTGGAAAGTTTATTCAAGAAGTGAGCTGCTTGTCTTTTTTAGCTGTGTAAGGCAAAAAAAACCCCCAACTTGTCATAAATTGCAGTCAACCCCCCTCCCAAAAAGCAGCTTTCTCTTGCTGCTCTGAAAGTTAAATGACTAATGTGCATAATTTATTTGAGCATCTGTGCTAAAAACTTGCATACCAAGTTTTAGTTCAATGTGATCAACAATGGCGAAAATTAGGATTTATCATGGAAATGCTGACGGATGTGAACATGTGGAGGCTAAACCGGTGCCTGACAAACCTTCTTATTGTGCAATGCTAATGGTGAAACACAGTTTTTTCTGCTGTAATTGCATTCCCCCCCCTCCTTGGCTGCTTAATTTGCTCCTTTTCAAAATTCGGTGGTTTTAGCTGCACTTCATATTTGGATTCCTGCTTTTTCTGGAGTCTGCATAAAACCTCCTAAGTTGCCTTGTGATATTTCTAAGCACAAGATACCCTGAGCTGCCTGGCTGAGCATCAGCAGCCCGGGCTGGGCTGGGCTTTGCAGTAACAGCCTGAGAACAGGAGATGGTGCCGGCAGCCTTGGCAGCTGCTCTGCCTCCCCTCCTCCTCCTCCTCCACCTCCTCTGCCTCGCACAGCCAGGCTGCTGTCACCAGCATTATAAATTCTGGAGCCAATTAGCTAAAAAATGTTACAAGTGAAAGGAAAGAGAAGAAGCTGTAGAACATCTTGATGTGAATGTGCCTGTTTCAGAAATTCTTCCTGTGGAGAGCTTGAATCCCGGAATCACAGAATGGTTTGGGTTGGAAGGGACCTTAAAAATCACATTTCCAACGCCCTGCCATGGGCAGGGATGCCAGTCACTATCCCAGGTTGCTCAGGGTTCCATCCAACCAGGCCTTGAATACCTCCAGGGATGAGACATCCACTGCCTCTCTGTCCCAGTGCTTTACCACCCTCTGAGCAAAGAATTTCTTCCTAACATTTGGTCTAAACCTGCCCTCTGCCAGTTTAAAACTATTGCCCCAGGTCTTATCACTATTTCTACCCATATAAAAGGTAGAAATATCCCTCTCCCTCCTTTTCATGCACCTGAGGGCCACAAAAAGGTCTCCCCAGAGCCTTCTCTTCTCCAGGCTGAGCAACCCCAGCTCTCTGAGCCTGTCCTTGTAGGAGAGGTGCTCCAACCCTCAGGGCATCTTCCTGGCCCTGCTGTCCCTTTTGCTGCAGCTCTGGTGCAGCTTTTGTTGAAGCATCAGGTACATTTGAGGCACCTGGTTAAGGAAGGATAAGTTGTTTGGATGAGTCAAGGCAAGGCCTCCTTAGAAAATGGTGCTGGTAAAGTCTTAGGTTAGATATTGGAAAGATCTTGGCTGTGTTCATGCCTTACTGGTGCTTCCTCATTTCTCCACCCTTGTCCACAAGATTTCTTGTTGAAGGAAATTTATAGAAAAAAGGAATTTTTGTTGATATTTAAATTCCCAAAGTCAGACCAATTGCTTAATTCTTGCATGGGCATCACAGAAGGGAAATGTGTTTATAGTCAGATCCTCTCTCTCTGTCTCTCTTTGAACCAGTATTTGGTGTGTTTTCAGGGAGTAGTGGCTCAGCCATGCCCTTGTTCAGAAGAAATGTTGACAATTTCTCAGTGCAGTCATTCTGTTGCAGAAATGTGTCCCTCCTTAGGAAGGAGATAGAGATGGGTTCAGAGGGGATGCATCCTACTGGTACAGCTATTTTGTTGCTGCTGGCTTGTTTTTGTTTTGTTTTTCCCTTAACCTGTGGTGGGATGTGACATTCAGAGGGCCTGTTGGGGCTGGATGAGTGGTCAGAAAGAAAGCTGGAGCATGGTGCTCTGTTAGAGTTTAGCACAGTGTTCCAGCTAAATGTAATTTCCTTGTCATATTTTATGTATGGGCTGTTTTTGCATATTTTCAATATTTAAAACAATGTCCATATTAATAACTTTTAAAATATGTTCTCACTGTTAAGAGATGGAAATCAGTAACAAAAAGCACACACAAAAAATATCTCATCAAAACCCCCACAACAAATCCCCCAAGCTTTCCTTTTATTCAGGCAACAACAATCAAATTCTTATGACTGGAATAACTACTGAAGAGGCTCTCTGTTTCTCAGCCAGAGAAAGCTTTTGAAATATTTATGGAAATAAACCAAAATGTGTCCCTTTCTGACTGTACAAATAAGAGATTATCAGATCTAGCCTATGGCAGTTGCAGTACATAGAGTCCAAAGCATCTTCAACTAATAACATAGAGTGTATGCTTTAAAAAAAGCTGTGAGGTTTTATTTTGTTTTAATGGGACTCTACTGACTAAACAGCACATTTTCCATGGATTATCCTAATGAAAAAGTCCCTCTTTGTGCATGTTGCATTACAGGTAAAAATTAACGAGACAATACATTAATTGACCTTTTAAAACCAAAAGCATCATTTATGTTGATGCATCTTTATCTGCTTAAAGAGCAGGACTGAAATCACTGTGTAGCTCTTGCTGTGGTAGCTGTGAGTGTGGAGCAGGGCTGCTCCCATCCCCTCCTGTTGAATCCTGTGCCACCAGGGACAGAATTGCAGCACAGCTTGTCTGGCTGTGTCACACTCCCAATTTACTGACTTGAACTTGCTCATCTGGGTCTTAAACCTTGCTTTTCATTCTACAAATCTTGCTCTGGTGTGAGAATCGGAGCTTGTTGGAGTCAGAGTGCATTTTGATGATTCACAGAAGACTCAGCAGGGCCAGGTTTGTGAGGAGCAGTGATACCTTTTATTAGTGATAGGATTAGCAGACAGACACACGTGTGGGCACACAGCCAACACTCCCATCTGATGAAGAGGGAAAAGCCTTGCAGCTAAATGCAGGTTGGGAACAATTGCTCTGAGTTTAACTTGATTCATCAACTGGACAATTTGATAGAGAAAATGGTGGGGGGCACACTGGGGACGGGAAGCAGAGGAGATGGAAGGGCTGTTAGCACCCATGAGAAAGAGAATGTCCAGTTCATTCTGATAGCAGGGTTTGGGTACTTGGAGGAGACAAACCATCAGCAGAATGAACTTTCTCCTTATAGAAAACAAAGGGTGTGTGTCATGTTTTTATTGGAGCCACGTCCCAGTAAATTCTGTGCTTCACTGACTCAGCACTGGGGTGTCAGCCTTGCAGTTAAGGGACTAGGACTTCAATTTTATATTAGCCAAAAATACTGTTTTCTAAACTGTCAATAAAATAATTTTGCTGTATTGTTTGACTTATCTCCTGTGGGCAGTCGGGTGCAGCAGCAAGTCTGAACTGCCAATACAGTGACTGCAGAATGAGTTTTGCTTTGTTTGTCCAAACACTTTCTAGGATCAGTCACTGTTCCCTGAGCCCTGCTGCGAGTGCTGTGGGCTCTGCTGACTCTGGGAAAGGCCAGCTGCAGGTACCAAGTGGGATGTTGGTGCTCATGGCAAAATCTGTTGTCAATTTTGGACTTAACAGCAGCGTAATTAACTTGTTTATTTATTTTTAATTGTGTCCTGTTAATACAAGTGCACCTGCTGCTGTGTTACCTTGAATCATGATGTGCAGTTTGTGCACAGCCATGGGTGGTAAGTCTCTAGCTCTCCTATTTGAGAGTGACAAGATGTCTTTTAACAGTGTATTTGTCAGGTTTTTTCTTTCCTGATTACTTCCAAAAGGGGGGAAAAAGTGCTGATAATAACTGTGATTATAAAACCCCAAGTAACAGTAAGATAACCTGGGGCAGAGTAGTGCCTAAAAATACTTGTTGTTTTTAAGCTAATTACATTTTATGTTGCCAGTGACCTTTTGGAAACCTTTTATTTACATGGATTGCTGATGCCTCCAAGGAAATGCCTTTATGCAGAGGGAAAATGCATTCCAGTCATCTCCTCAGAGCAGAATGCAGGTCTGCTCTCTGCAGAATGTGCCCTTTCCCAGAAGGACTTCATAACAGGCTTGTTCTGAACTGCAGGGAGAGCTTTTCCTGGTGGAGGAGATGAGCACCCAGGCTGTGTCAGTCATCTCACCAAGCTGCTGCTTGAAGGCGAGGGCTCAGTGTGTGAGCAAGGATGGGGGGCATTCTTGAACTTACAGAAGTATTCATTAATACTTAAAGGCAGAGGAGCCAGAAATTCGTTCAGACTCCCTTGTGAAATTTTTGGCTCAGTGGCAAGCTTATGAATGATGAACTGTGGGCCTTGTTTCAAACATATGAGCCACAAAAAGGGCAGAAATGCCTCAGTATTTGCAAGCTTTTAAATTGGATTTTTTCATGTTGTGTTGAAATAAATACTTCACATCTTCCCTGAATGAATGCTGAAGGTCTTGAACTGAACACAGGAGAGTGAGACTGGATGAAGTTTCAGTGGTTTCTCCTTTCCCATCCTCTGGAGACAGTTGTCTAATTCCTGAATGAGAACTGAGCAAGAGAGAGCAGATTTGTTGCAGCTCCCATGGATAATGTAGCTGTCATTGAGGCTGACAGAAGTTGCTGTGTTCTTCTCCTTGCAAACCCAGCAGTCCTGGTCAGACAGCCTCTGACTTCATTGGTTTTGATGTTTTAAAAATAAAGTGAGTGCCATCTTTTGTTGATGTGTACAGACTTTGAAGAAGTTCCTCTTGTTCTTAAAGCAATGAATGAAGCCAAGGACTCAGTGTAGATGGTACCATGTTTGATCAGTCAAGCTACTTTTTAATTCAAGTTTTTTCACGGCACTTTTATAGAATAAGTTCCTTCTCTAGGTACCTTTCTTCAAAGAAGTAAACCACCATCATTGACTCTGCTGCAAGATATTGAAGCACATTCTTGAAACATGGGAGCTCTGGACATATAAAATCATTCCCTTACTGGGATTCATGCCACTGAGTGCTCATCACTGTGTCAGGACAGGCTTATGTGGAGTTCAGCTCAAGTGCAGAAAATTTGTGACCAACAGATGTCCGGCAGCAGAGATGAACCAGGGCTCGTAAAAATGCTTTTCTCAGAAGGAGGCTGATGGTGTAAGCAATGTGTGTCTGCTGTGTTTTTACACCTGACCTAGGCTGGAGCCTCTCTGAAGTAGAGTAAATGTTATTTATGTTCTCCCCAGGTGTGCACAAGTGTTACTGCTTGTGGTCAATGATGTGGTGCTTTTTAATGTGTTAGACCTGCTTCAGGTAGAGAGGATGAGGGAGAGGGTGGATGGAAATTGAGAGGCCTCTGTAAGACAGGACTGCAGAAACATTCAAAACTCAGTGGACCTTTGGAATCAATTTTGTTCTGGGCTCTGATTTTGACCCAGGACTTGTGTGTAATGTTAAGCAAGTCAGCGCAATCTGTCCTCTGGCTGGTGGGAGTTAACAAACCTTGTGACAGAATTTACCAGAGCATGTCTTTGTCCCTGCTTGTGCAGGGCTTTCTCAAAGAGCAATTCATGTCACTTGCAAATCCTAAAGCTTTTGCCTGTGCCCCAAACAGATATTTTTGAATTCTTTCAAATATAAACATGAGAGAAAGGAGGTAAATTTTGTTTTGCTTCAATCAGCTTTGTGTCTCATTGATCAAACAGCATCCTATTAAGAAAAGAGTGGGAACCCTCCTAAAGAAGAGAAGAAGCTGGCAAAATTCCATGGTCCTGGAGCAGACCACTCTGCAGAGATGCTGCCCAAGTCCCCTGCACAGTCCATGTTTGCACTGTTGGAATGACAGAGAGCCAGGAGGAGTTGTGAGAACAGCTTTGTTTTGGCACTGCAACAGGGATTTGTTATGACACTGAGAATTTTGCTTTGGTGTGGGTTTGCTGGTTTGCCTTACACATTTTAAAGGTATGTAGTGAGGAAAAAATAAAGAGCAACCTGTGAAAGATGGTGAAAGGTCTGGAGGAGAAGCCATGCAAGGAGTGGCTGAGATCTCTTGGTTTATTCAGCTGGAGGAGAGGAGACTGAGGGGAGACTCAGTGAGGCTGCAGTTCCTCCCAAGGGCAGCACAGGGACCGGACCCAGGGAGTGGCTGCAGCTCTCTTAGGGAGCTTTAGGGTGCAGATCAGGAACAGGTGCTTCCCCCAGAAGATGCTGGGGCACTGCCCAGGCTCCCCAGGGAATGGTCACAGCCCCAAGGCTGCCAGAGCTCAGGAATGTTTGGGCAACACTCTCAAGGACGTACAGGGTGGGATTGGTGTCTGTGCTCAATGGTCTCAATGATCCTTGTCCTCAGGATATTCTGTGATTCTAAAAACTACATTTTCAGACTCCAGCTTCTGCAGAAAAGGGGTGGAGTGTGAAGAGAAAAAGTGTGTCATTACTGCCAAACCAGCTGCAGCTGAGCAGAGCCATGTAGGAGAGTAAATCATCAATATTTCAGATCGCCACTTTGATAAACAAATTTTAGAATGTGAGAATGAAAACCTGAGGAAACAATGCAGAAGAGTGAGTCTGTGTGTGTTAATGTCCTTTGAGCCCCCAGCAGGCAGGAGAAAGGTTGCTAGAATTCTAATTTGAATTCAAATTCCCTTTGATTTTGTAGTCCATGCCAATTCTGTGTATATTGTCACTGGAAAGTGAGCAGAGGATGCTTAAGACTCCCTTACTTTTATGCTTGGCTAATTTTATGGCCCTCCCATATTTTGTAGCTGTAAATGTTGCAGACTTTATTACATTTAAACTAGTTTTAATATAGTAGGTCATAAAAATTAAGAAACTAGTGGTAGTGTCCACTGTAGTGATGCATTTAGCCAGGGAGGATACTTGCAAGTCACTGAGAGGCTCAAACTGCAACTCCAGAATCATCTGCTTTGTGAAGCCAGTGCAGAAATGAAAAGCCCCAACCTGTCACAACTGAGAATGAATTTCATTGTTAAAAATTTCCTCCTTTTCCTTTCATCTGAGGAGCTGGTTTATGCTTTGAGGCATTGATCCAAGTGTGAGGAGAGGAGGGAGGCTGTTTCTTTCTTTTTCATAAAAAGGTTCAGCAAGTTCTGTACACTGAATAGCTGTACACATATATATATATATATATATATTTAATATAAGTGGGTACAATATGGTGTAGCTGTGAAACTTCCTAGCTGACTGCTGAGGAGCAGCTCCAGTTTATCTGTTAATTGCAATTATTCTACCTGCAGCCCATAAGTCTTTATGATTTCATACATCTGCTTGCAGGAGGTTAATTACTCCTGCTGCATTAAAAGCTGAAATAGCGTGGGAAGGTAGGGAGTGACTGGGGGATGGTTCCATGGATGTGTTTGACATTTCTTAACTGTTGAGCATTTGGCTTTGAAACTTCCTTCAGAGAGTGGCAGGGCTGGTGTCTGATCTCCACATGGGTCACAGCTTCATTTAATACCTTTTGACATTAAAACTGTTTGAGAACTGATGCCTGTGGTTTTGTCTGTTCAGATTTCATCATGGCTTAACAGTTAGTAAATGTTCCTGTAAAATGTTTATGGTGGTTTCTCCAAGTGACAGCTTCAGTTCCCACATCCTGAACTTGTATCTCAGCAGCTGCTTTACACCAACCTTCACATCCAGCACAGCCTGGGAGCCACAGAGGAGCCAGGGGCTGAGCGCACTTGCTGGGATCCTTTTTACCATATAACAACAGGGACAATTTGTTTTGCTGCTTCCATTTAAAAGAAGCAAACAAAAAAAATCCCCTTAATCCATCAGAATTATTAGACCTGTTTGTCTAAGATGTCACAAAAGCAGAGTGGGTTGGAACACAGTGTCCATCTGAGGCACAGTTGGCACATTGGTGTCCTCTGCCCACTAACCTGAAACCTCAATGTAAACTTGAACAACTTTACAGGCTGGCAGTAATGGCTGTGATAAATCAGGCTGCTTTTTGTTTGTGAAAATGATCTGATGGTCAGAGAACTTGGACACAGAACCACATTAAATACATTTATTTTAATAATTCCTTTATAGCATCCATTTAATCATTCTGGGAGCCAGCACAGATTTATTTTTGAGTATTCAAAACAGGTATCCCATCACTCATCCAGTTTTGTCTGCATCCAAACAAATATCTGGATAGCTTTTAATTTTTTAAAAAATCTGCATTACTTTCCTGCTGCTTCTTTGTAGGGGGATAGACTATAAGAAAGTCAAGATAGTGTAGAAAGTAATCTTACCCCTAAGGAGTTGCAGCTGGGGCAATTAGCAAAGATTAGCAACAGGCCTGACTTTAATGGGCCACAGGTGTAAGCAATGAGGAGTGCTATAAAAGGGTGGGGTGGGAGGTTGAGAAGGGAGCTGGAGTCAGTTGGCTGCTTTGTGAAGAAGGAGTCAGTGCTCTGAGGAGCTGCCCATGAGAAACACCAAAAAGGTATGGAACTTTTGTGATAAGGAGACATCATATGGAACCCCTGCAATAAGATGCCAATGCTTCTTTATTTCTACAGCAGGAAAAAAGGAAAATTAGAAAGCTGTGCCTCTGACTTTTCCCTGTGCAAGGTGGGCTCTGCTCAGCACAGAACAGTGTGAATTGGAGAGGGGACGTGTTGGAATAATAATTAGCTGAGACTCAGTTTTTTTTTGTCTAGGAAAAGCCCATTCTTTATTTACATCACTTATTTTATACAGTTTTCACAGACCTTGTGGTAACTCTGATTGTCTGGTAGTATTCTTGCTACCTTATTCATTGATTAAAGGCTGTTTTGTGTGTATGTGCTAGGATTCAGGTGTTTACATTTTTCCTCTGTGGACAGATCTATTGTTTATGCAGGTGCAGATTTACTTTTCTTACCAGAATAGATTGTTGTGTTAACTGACTCTTCATTCCCAAGGTTGTTTTGCATGGGAACCTACAAGCTCCTGCTAACTTAGCTTGAGTAGCAGGGGCTAAACCAAATTTTGTAAGACCTTTCTTTTGTAATATCACTACTTATATGCAACAGAGGCACAAGGCTCTTCATGTGGGAATCAATCCAGCATTTGGAATCTTACCTTTTTCTCTTCCTGGCACCCCCAACATTGTCCACTGGAAAGGAGAAATGAGGCTTGGAAATTGAGAGACCTCAGTTGAGTGCAGCCCAGGAATGTGTACAAGGTACTAAAATAATATATTTTGTACCAAGTATTTTGGCAAGATGAGTTAATGTGTTTTACTGCTCCACAGTGGAAATCAGAGATTTCATTTAGGCTCTTTCCATCTGTCTTTAAATTGTGTTCACAATTTCATTTTTTTCTGTTTTTCATTTCTTTTTGTCTCAGTTTTTTCAGCCCTTCATGGGTCCCATGTAACTTAAAGGTCTGCAATACCTGATCCAGGCTCTTTGAAAGAAACTCTCTCACACAGAGATTGCCAGCAGGGACACCATTGGACGTGATGCAGCGTTCATTTCTCTGCTGCACTGGGTAATGATTTCCTGGTTCCAGGAGCAAGAAATTAAAATTCTGGTGAGAGGATTTGCCCCCTTCCTCACTCAGCAAGGCCCCTGTGCCAGAGCTCAATCACTTCCTCTGCAGCAGCAGGAGCAGAGGGAATGTGATACTGTGGTCATTCAATCAGAGGGAGAAATGCTTTAATCTCTGCTATTCTGTCTGATAAATGCTTTCTTCTTTGTTCTGAATTCAGTTCTCTAGTGTTCCTACTGGTGCAGGGATTGGCAGAGAAAAGAGATCATCCTGTCCAGTTAAGTGTTCACTGATGATGCCTTCCTTTATTCCCAGAGGTACCTTGTGATTTAGTAGGAGAAATGCAATTGCAAAAAGGGCAGAAAAAGCATAGGAAGGATGTGGGACTGTAGCAAATCCCACCACACCTTGTGATTTCCCTAAAACAAGGACAGCATGTCTTGTGAGAGACTTTTATTTGCAAAAGCACAGTGGAGATAGAGCAGCTTCTGCTTCAGCATGTGATCTTTGCTCTGAATATTCAGAGTGCTCCATATTAATTGGGCAGATGAATTTCTGACCTGTGCAGCCACTTCCTTTATCCTGTGTTCCTCTTCACTGCAGCAGCTGCACAGAAATGTGATGGATGGGTATTGACTTGGCTGCTTTCTTTTGCTCCCTTTGCTGTATTGACATGAGTTAATAGGGCAGAAGTGGAAGACAGACTCAGTACAAAGTGGAGAGAGATTTTCTGTCAATAGGGTTTGTAAGATAAGAAATACAGCATTAAGGGTGAACACACAGGAGAGTTAATAGCTAACAAACCACTCAATGTGTTGACAGGAGAAAGACACTGACCAGGAGCCATAAACTCTTTTTCAATGAAAAAATGATTTATTTTTTTTGGTGTGATGTGTTATTAGTAGTTAGTTTTCCTCAGTGCTGTCAAATGCTGAAAGATGGGTTGTTGTCTTTTGTAATGCTGTTATAATGTTTCATTATGTTGGCTTTATGAGTTTTGCTTTGATTAGTTATCACACCATTAGAGGAGAGTGTCTCCATTTTTATTAATACTACTACATCCATATGCTCCCTTGATTTGGCCATATTAAAACTGGAAATGAGAGTGTTGAGTGAAATTTAAGCTTGAAGGTGATTGGAAATGGAAGGCAGAACAAGTTCTGACTGAGCAATATTAGTTCACCCAGCCTCAAAAGGCTGTACATCATTTAAGCTACTTAATAAATGCAGTGTGTATTCTTAGAATTTTAAACCAGTTGTTAGTAAGGAGCCCACTGGAAGGATATTCTGGCTGTACATCCAAATGAAGAGAAAAGATTTTAGATGTTATGTTCAGTGGTTCAAAAACACTCTGCTGATGTGTAGCAGTAGTTTGAAAGGCTGAAGAAACACTTTCATTGGTACCAGGAAACAAGTTGAACATCTTAAAATAAGTTCTGTTCTACCACTGAACAGGACGTTATTGGATCCTCAGAATGTCACTGAATTACAGAAGGGAGACTGCCAGGGGCAAGAAGCAGCCCTGGATAACAAATTGCAGCAGGTATTTGGAAACCAGCTAAATACATGTTCACTGGAAGATGAAAGGAGACTCTTCGTATCTCTTATAATTATGAAAGAGATGAGCTGTGCTGCTGGCAAAGTTATTTAGGTGGGTTGACAATTGAAAATGGAGTAGTTTAGTTAAATATTGGAAAGCTAGAAGTGAATGAGAGTGCTTAGACCAAGTTAATTATGGATGGATTTGTGCTGTAGGTATGGGGGGAAATGGCAAGAGGTGTTTACTGGGCCAAGTTTTCAGTTCTCCTTTTGTCTGGGAGCTCTTTTTCATGAGAAGGATGTTCAGTAATTTTCATCTGATTAATGTTTGTGGCATTTTAATGTTCTTTTAAAATGGGCATCTGCATGCAATTCTGAAGGAGCCCTGCCTGGTTTGGCGCATGAAGTTCTGCTTTTGTACTGGACTTGGGTAGAAGTAGAAGAAGAAAAAGCATAATTTAGTGCACTGCAGGCCAAAATATTAAACCTGTGCTAGAAACAAATAATGGCATAAACTGAAGAATTGCCTAGAAGTAACCTTTCATTTGGGACCTTCTTAGGAGAAAGGAAACAAAGGCAACTTCTTTCTCTTCCTGCTTCAAATGCCATTTTTCTTTGGCTTAAAATCTTTATACCTAGACATGCATTAAATATATTTCTGGTTTTCTGGAAAGATGAAATCCATTGGTGAGGGACATAGAGAGACAATAGAAAGCTCCAGGCTGTTGTTCCAGTGAGGAATATCACACTTATGTGGCAGCAGGAAGATTTTGTGGGCTGATGGAGGCTGTACTGGCTGGAGGTCATCGGGTCTCTTTGGGGCCAGCAGAAATGGTGAGTTCAGAACTGAGGATTTGCAGCTTGGGCTGGAGTTTGCATGTACAGTCACATTTCAGATGTGTATTATGAATACTTAGTCATGGTTTCTTATCTTTACCAGCTGTTGCATGACAAGGTACAGATTGGTTGATAATCACAGTTTGGTCAGGAGAGCTGGAAGAAGCTCTTTAGGAAACAAACCCACAAAGATTAGTGATTTCTATTGAAATCTTTGATCATGGCCAAGCAACTGCTATTCCTCTAACATACCTTATTGAGGAAGAGTGTTGTGATCAGGTTTATTCTCAGGGCTGTTATCAGTTTTTGGGATGTGAACAAGTTCAGACACAGGGAGGACTTATGTGAGGTTCTCATTTAACCATTCCATTGACTGGGACCACACAGATATCTGATTTTTAATTGTCTGCCAAAGAGATGCTGGAAGTGACATTCTGCTGTTAGGTGCCCTGACAGTTGAGCTGTTAATCATGATGGAATTTGAATGGGGCATTTAACTGTGCAAAGCTTTTCTGTCCTTTTATTAATTAACTGTGTTATCCATCTGTCAGTGTCTTCCAGAGAAGACATGGTGCATGTTCATTTCCGTGGACAGTCTCAATCTGGTTTTGGAATGTCATGCTGAGATCACTACCTTTGTTTCCAGATAACAGGAGATGAAAGTTTTGGTAAATCATAAAATCCCAGAAAGGTTTGGGTTGGGAGGGAACTCAAAGAACATCTTGTTCCAACCCCCAAGCCCAGGTGCTTTGTAGATGACAGGGGTTTTAACCTTTCTGTTTAGAATGGATGACTGAACTTTTTTTGTCCTAGACTTTAATTTTAATACATTTTTACAAACAGATGCAGAGATGTTGAGGTATTTGAATTGAATGGATGGAATTGTTGCAGATTTTTCCTAGGTTATCAGACCACCTTCTTTATCTAAGAACAGAAGAAAAATTTATTTTTGGAGCAGTTACACTGGACTTTGAGTTTGGATGTTCTGGCTACCTTGGTCACTCCAGAGAGGGGGACAAATCTTTTAAAGCCAGGGAGTTTTGTGCAAAGGAAGGAGCAAGGATGTGGCTTTCACTCCAGCCAAATGCAGAGACAGCTGGTTTGCTCTGTTTAGTTTGACAGTGGCAAGCAGAATGTGAGTGTGTTCTGTAGCCCACACGTTCATAAGGAACAGGATTCAGAGGGAAACTGTGGGGAGAGGAAGTGTGGGCAATGTAGGGCTGATGAGGGTGACGTGGGAGGACATTTGATTTATTGCTGTATGGGAGGAATTAGATGTACAAGCACAGTCCAAAGGAAATGGAGCTTTGCTAGTTAGGTGGCTTTGTGGATTACAGAAGTATCTGAGGATGTGTGTGTGCATAAGGTAATTTAACATGGTCAGAGAGGGCTGCCTGGAAGGGGACCTGCTCAATAACAGCTGTTTAAAAAGACTTGTATTTTTCTCCTGACATGCATTCTGTGACTGAGCAGGTTAAGACCATAATTGATTTTCTTAAACCCTCTTTTTCTTAATGACTATGGAGCTAAAGAGAGACATTTCAGTATGGAGAATTTCACTTTGTGTCTTCCAAAGTTGAATCCATTGATTTTTTTCTGAGGATTGACATGCTTGGTGTTGTGCTAATTATAAAGAACTTTGCAGCAGAAAATTGCCAAAGACTATTGCAGTGGGTGGACTCAGTTTACTCTGTATTTTTGAACTGAATTCCTTTGGCTTTGACTCATATCTTTAATGTTCCTTTTCTTTGGCTCTAAATGACCATTTCATCCATGTCTGCGTGGCCTCCTTTACCACATCAAAGCTGTGGTTGCAGCAGGGATGTTTGACATCTGCTTTCTATTCCAAGCAAGAGCATTAGAAATGTCACCAAGGGCCTGATACATGGACAGAAGCAAGAGAAGAAAAGTGCAGGTATTGAAGAAAGTAAGGTTTGATCCTTCAGAGAGCCCTGGGATTGACTGAGTTTGATTTCAAATTAATTACTAAAATCTTGCAGTGCCTCTTGCTCATTTGTAATTTCTGGTAAATATTCCCTGTGCTGTGGCCTTCCCTTTGGCATCCCTTGTGCTTGTCTCACTTCTCTGAGGCAATCCCAGAGTTTCTGGATTTTTCCCTGGTGCCTCTGCCACTGGGATCCACCTGCTCTGTGTGGCAGAATGGGGAGCTGAAGTGACGAGAAGCAAGAGCTGAGCTAAGTGCCAGCAACCAAAAATAACCTCCAGTTTTCACTGCTGACTTTTAAAAAATCAGTCTGTTCCCTTAAAAATGTGCTGAACACTGCCAAGTATTGCCATAACATATATGGCTTTGTTAATGTCAGATCCAGTTCTGGGGTTGAAAAAAGAAAAAGGCTCTGGAGCTCTTGCAGTAGCTCTGGAATGTGTGCTCACCTGTTGGAGATTGAGATGCTACCTCTGAAGTGAACTTTGATTGTTTTAGAGTGGAGGGAGAAGCACTAATTTGGGAAGCCATGAAAGTGCTGTTCTGTTTATTCTAAATGTTCTGTTGGAAACCTTCTGGAGGAGGATACCTACAAGTGTATCTATTAATCACCTCTACCCAGAAAAGCAATTTGTGAAATGTAATAAGCAATTAAGTTAGATGAATCTCCAAAACAATAAAGATGTATTTCTTGAAGTGGTGTCTAGGGCAAACACAAAATCCTTGGGAGCCAGCAAGTAAAACGTGATCTGTGCAGATGTGCTCCTTATTTACCTGAAGGTGCTCAGGTCCATGTGTGCAGACCTTTCTCACTTGGATCTAAGAAGAGAAGTTTTCTAATTAAATAGAATTTTTGTTGGAAAGCAGAGCTATGAAAGCGTTTTTGTGTGAAGATATTCCCCTGTTGAGTCAGTGCAGTGGGAGTGCTGTAAGATGGACATTCAAATAGCACTCTCACTACTGAGCTGGATTTTCTTTGCCCTCATCCAATTATTCACATCTAATTTGTTTCAGAAAAGTGGGAGTAGAATGAGTGTGTTTTGCTCAGGCTCTTTAACCAAAGGAGTCAAGTACTTGTCTGTGCCTGCCTTGATCACCTTTCAGTGCCACTGGAAAAAGGAACTTGTCCCACAAAAATGAGGGAAGGCCCTGTACATCACACAGCTGCCTGCTGGCTCTCTTCTGTACTAGTTTTCCTTAATATTGTGTTATAGATCTAAAGACATTAAATTTTATCTCTGGGGTAGTTGTATTACTCTTTGGCTCCTTATTACCCTGACTCCATCAGAGACAAGAGGTATAATGTTGTTTCAGTTGCAAAACAAATCCACAAAGGAGTTATTATCTTAATTAGTTTGAAATGTAATTTCATTCAAGATCTAACAAACAACTGGGTATAAAAAAAGCAGGTAGTAGGGGAAAAAACAGGATGGAGTGATAAACCTTGCTGAGTGGACTCTGGTAAGTACAGCTTGGTTGTTAGTTGCTTAACTATTTTGAGTGTTGAAATCCCATATCTGGCAAAAGTTCTTTTATAAATGAGGCAGCTGAGACAGAGTTTATATATTTTAAATAAGCTGACCAAACAGTACAGATTAATTTTGCATCACAAGAACGTACAGTTCTTCAAATGCTCAGTAAACATTGACATATTTATTGTATTGCTCTGTTTCCCTTAGGTTGAGAGGCTGATGGATAGTAATAGTAGAACTGGCTAAATTCAGACTCAGTTGTTCTTCTCTGGAGAGTTGTTGCTTTGTATCTTTTGCTTTGTAAGAGAGTTTTTCTTATGCTGATGTTTGGGGCTGAGTTTGTTTGCACCTCTTCTGAGCCCAGAGCTGAACTCCCAAGAGATTGTTGGATTTCAATAATCCTGTATAGTTAATTCAGGTTATTTTTATTCCTTTTTAATCTCCCTCACAGGATTGAAGAAGTCCAGAACTGACTCCTTGCTAAATGATTCCAAAGGTTTTTTTATGATAAAAAGAGCAATTTGGTGTTTCTCCTTTCTTTTTCCCCTTCAAAGGTTATACCTTTCCTTGCCAGATGTGAAGGCCTTGTATAAAATTAAGCCTCTGTTTCTGTTTTTGGGTAAAAATAACAATGCAGGAGGTATGTACTTAATGGCTTTGTGCATTCCCTGGGTGACTGCAGCAGCTCAGCTGCATCAAAAGCTGGCATTTAGCAGACCAAGTCCAGAGTGGATTGGATCAATGCAGTGCAGAATTGAACTCAGTGGAGGTGGATATAAATATGTTCCTCCCTCCATAACAATTAAATGACATTTTTTCTCAAGATCCAGATTGTAACTATCTTTAAATGCACAGTGTTTCACACAGACACGTCAGGTCTCCAGTTCTTCTGTTGTTCAGTGCCTGGAACAGCTTGATGCTAGTTGGCTTTTCTACAGGGAAGAACTAATTTCAGTCAAACCTTTCTCATGTCAGATGCACGGTGTTGCTCTATGTCCCTCTTGCCTTTGAGAAATGCCTGTTTATATCAGATATTTCCTTGTTTGTGCATTGCTGGCACATTTCTGCTGCACACAGACCTCAGACACTGCCTGGGTTTCTTCTTTTAATGCTGCAATTGGCATTTCACTCCTCTGCTCTTTATTCTGTGCACTGAGGAAAACTTTGGGTGTTAACTAGTGTTGAGTTTCATTTATTTATTTATTCCAGGATTGTAAACAGATTTGCTTCCTGTGTGGGAGTAGAGCCAGGCACTTGCTTGATTTGTTACTTGCAGTGACACAGGAGCAGGGGGATCTGTGACTCCCTGCAGGCAGCTGAACCCAGTTTGGAATATATTTAATTGCTCTTTCACAGACTCCTCTTTGCCCAGGATAACTTCAGACAGAATGTTCTGAGTTTGCAGCAGTATTTGGGCGCTGTGGCAAATTTTTAACTATTTCATAGAGGAGATGGGTGCTAATGATGTACTGGGTCTTCATGTCATTCATTTGTCCATCTGATATTTCTGTCTTCAGGTCCCAGCGTGGCCTTTCCTCCTGACCTGCACCATTTCTCCTGCTCTGACCCCTTCTGACCCAGCTGCTGTTTGTTCTCAATCTTTGATATAATTTTCTGTGTGTGTGGTGTGTCTGTAGACACATCTGTTACAGATTTCACTTTTTTTATCAAGTTGCTTTTGCCGAAGTGCCAGATTTGCAGTCTTCATTTTCTCCAGTATTGTTGGTGATATTTGGGAATCTCTCTTCTTTCCTGGCTTTATGGAGATTTAAGGTACCTCCTATAGAAATTCATTAGGTCTAATTTGTGTAAGCACTTATTGTATGTAGGCTTTGATCTTCATTTTTCCAGTCCTAGGATTTTGCTTAATGATGAGCTGGAAAGGCTGTAAATAAATCTATTTGTGTATATTGTGCATTACCTTGTGAAAGGTGTGTCAATAAGGTCAAAAGAATGGTAAATTTTCAGCTGTTTCACTGACAGCCCTCACCCTCCAGTTTACCCTAAATTTAAACATAATGTTTCTGGGGTTTGTGAAGAAGAACTTCAGTGTGATCAATGATTATAAGACTGAAGGAATATTGAATGTTTACCAAAACTCAGAGCATTGTTTTGCATGTCTGCTTTCTGCCAGAGTGAAATAATTAGCCCAGGAACTGTATGATAAACTTGTAGTGACTCAACACAGCCATCTGATTATTTAAAAATGTTATTAAGAGATGACTTCAGAGGAATTGCTTAAAGTCTTGTGGATTCTAATGACTTGTTCAGTGCCTTGTTCAGTTGCATGCTGCCATCCTATGGGATGGCCATGGTGATCCTATTCCTGTGGGGCTGGCACTCACTTCAGGAATCTGCCTCTAAGATATATTTAAAAAACTAAACTTACCCAAATTCACAATTTTTTTAAACAATCTCAAAAACTGGTATTGTCACCTGTAAGTTCTCTTTTTTTTGCAGCATTCTCCTGGTATTATTTTCCATTTTCAAGGCACCTTTAGACAAGTACAGAAGGGACTGTTGTGATTGATTTGGACTGTGGGCTGCTGCTCCTTTCTCCTACCCCCAGGTCCAATGTGATCCAGGGCTGTATTATCACAGTCTTGATTGTCTGCATCCTTTGTGCTAGTGCTAGCTGATGGAAAGAATAAAAGAGTTTGTTAGGGAAAATGCCAACTTTTTACTTGCCAAACTCAATCCAGCCTTGGGCTGGATTTTGGGTAAAATAATTTGGAAACCAGGAAACTGTGCTGGGTTTTTTCCCTCTCTCTCTGAGATGCTTCTGCTGAGGTTTGTAGAAGGGCATTCTAACAATAGTCAACTCTGTAGGAGGTGAATTTGTGTTATGCCATCTATATTTTAGTAGAGAAGGACAGGATTGAATAGTCATACAACTAAAATGCATCTTAGAAAGATCCATTAGTTAGAAATGGCCTCTGGAGCACACAGCATCTGCCATGGAGACTTTGGTAGGAGCCAGTGAAGAGCTGCAGCTTCTCACCCATTTATTTTCATGTGGAAATGCAGCGATTTGGAAACATCTGATTCCTTTTACCTGGAAAATTGACAATTTCCACCAGCATCCCAACCCCTCTGGATGTGCTGCAATCCCTTCCTGATGCTTCCCACTTGAAATGCAGTCCTCCAGGACAAGAATTTCTTAGCAGTAAATGAATTTTCTAATGAGCTTTCCTTCCAAAACAGTGAGGAGATGCCAAGTGACACGTTGGGAAGTGCCAAGCAGGAGGGAAATGGCTCTTGTGTGCTGACTGTCATAAACAGGATGTGGTTTGTTTACAGTCCTCACTTGCTCTCTCCAGTTCCCTGTCAGGGCTGTGCACGAATGAGCCTCCCTGCAATGGCCTGGAGAAATCCAAGGTTTCTGAGCCAATATCAAATATTGTGTCAGAGGAGGAAGTGGCTCCAGGCAAAGGAGCAAACAAAATTAAGCATTGTATCCTGGATTCTTCTGTGCTTTTCTGGGGCATTTATCATTCTGGCTGTGCAGCTGGGTTGCAGTTGACTGCAGAGCAGAGGGAATTTAATAAAGTGCGAGGGTAACTGTTGGGTGACTAATTTTGAGGGAGATGTGTTGAAAAGCCTTTGTAGTGGGATGGTTTTGGAGTGGTGACAAGGGTTTGTTAAGATATACATTACAAGAAAACAGCAGTTGGAAGGGACCTATGGTGTCATCTAGTCAAACCTCCAAGAAAACAACTTCAGGTTTTTGATCCTATCACCCCCAAAAATCCACATAAAACCCTTGGCATTGGTTGGAGCTCTTGGCACAGCGCTGAGGGTGCAGCAGAGTTAGAGTTACAAACATTGTCAGAGCTCCGTGAGGAAAACCCAAGGCCCTGGGGTCTTGCTTTTGCCATCAAACCTTGCTGAGCTCATGTGCATAAAATGCTCCATGTAGAGGAACGTGGTGCTGACCCACTGTGGTGTAAGTGAAACTTTCCTTGGAGTGACAGCAAACACACCAAAGTCCCATGGCTGTGGGGAGTGGCACGTGCTGCTCCTGGAGGAAAGGCACTGTGAACAATCTAATTAGGCCAAGTTTCATTCTCTGAGGCTTCACTGCCAATAAAAGCTCCTCGCTTAGAAAAATGAAATTGAGCTATAGCCCAGAGTGATGTGATTTGCATTAGAGCAGATTGTGAACATAAGGTAAATTTTTAAGTATCAAAGTAATTTAGAAGCTAAAGTTTTACAGAAATTCCGTGATGCTTAAACAGTTTGTGATTCTCTCTCATAGCTTTCTAAGCAAAGGCTCTGGGAGTTGACATTCTCTGTTTTCCTACATACATGGATCTCTTCCTGTATATACTCTTATACAACATGAATAATTCAGTGCTTGTAAACAGACAGGGAGATGTGTTGAGCTGGAAAGTCTGGGGTTTCTTTGTTGATAGTTGTGTATTTTAGTTGTTGTGTAAAGAAGGCAAATAAAAGAAGTTAAAGTAGCACTGTTTACATCACCCCAGCAGTGTTTGTGCTCCTGTTTATCTGCTCCTCTCAAGTATTTTGTTGCACTTTGAAATCAGTTCCTTGATTCCTTGGCACTAATTTACCAGCTCAGGTTTATCTGAAGGGACATGTAGGCTGCCTTGTCTTTTTTGGGGCTGCAGAGGCCACCAACATTCCCTACATTTTCAGGCAGCCAGCCTGCTGCTGCTCTGGCAGAGCATTTTGGTGATGCCTCAGTATTCTGAGTTTTCCATTTGCCACCCAGGACACTGACAACTGAAAAGGCTAATTGGGATAAGGTGTAGGGAGGAAGAGAAAATCTCAGAACTCAGACAATAAATAGAATTAATTTGGTTGGTACATGAACTGTGTTGTGGAGAGAGGCTGTTCATGTACCCTCTCTCATGTTGAATCAAAGGACAACTTGCTGTCAGAAGAGGAAGAATAATTTGTTCTGAGTTTATTTAAACTCCCAGTGGCTGCTGGCTTGTCTGTAAGGGTCTGTGCAGGATTTAGTGCTGTGGCCTGACTGGCTGTGCTCTGTCTGACCGAGGAAATGAGAACTGATGACTGCAAGCTGCCATCCATTGGCGTGGATGTCATTTTGGTTTTAAGTCACTGCTCATTATTGAGGAAAATAGGGTGAGAGTCACTTCTTGTATAGTTTGCAGAATTAAAAATCAAATGTCATTTACAAACTGAGAGTACAATGCAGGATGGATGAATATTTCAGGAACCAAAGTCCTGACAGTATTAACAGAAACTGAGCATTTCTAATATCAACTGAAAGGGCCACTCTAGCAAGCCAGCACTTCCTAAGCTTACAAGGACAAATAGGTGTTGTGTTTAACCCTTAAATCTTAGAGTTTGAAATATTTGTTTTTACCTTGTTATTGTGCTTTCCTCTCCTGATCTGGAGGGAAGAAAGGTGGTTTGGTAAGAGAAGAGTTACTACAAAATAATACCCTAGAGAAGTGAACCCATCAGCCCAGCATGGAGCAATCCTTCTTTACACAAATAGCATTTAGCTGCAAGAAATACAGAGTTCATCTCTTTGTACAGAAGATATATGTGTTTGCAATCTGCAGAGGGGAATATGAATCCAGCTGTTTGTATTATGATTATTATTTCTTTTTGATTATAGGCTGTTTGTGCCTAAGGAGAACAGCCAAGCTGAGGAATGGGTGTGCATTGTGCTGGCAAATCCAGTTTGGTGCTTTGTCCCAGGCGAAAGGAGGGCGACAGAAATGCTGATGGAAAAAAAGGAAAAAAAAACCTTAAAGGAATGAGAACTGTTTTCTTAACAGCATCCATAAAGCTGGGACTGGATGGTGTGTTCTTGAAATATCTTTTTCCAGCACACTAAAATTTTCAAGGGTTTCTTGTTATTTAATTTTTAAGATGCTGTATTTATAGTGTGCAAGGTATAAAATCCCTTGCTGATCAGAGGGTGTTGGGAGATTTGGGAACTCTGGTGTCACCAATGCATTCTGTAAATAAGTCTCATTGACTTATTAATAAACCAAATGTGGGAGAATGTGGGAGGTGTCTCTGAAATGAAATGCTGTGTTCTGCAGCTCCTCGGAGCCAGCATGGCAGCCTGCTCCTGTCTCATTTTCCCCACAGGGCTGCTTTGGATGCAGGCAGTGAGCTGGACGAATTGCTGCACGTGTGGCATCTTGCTTTCCAGCTTTCCTTCCCAGGAGCTTGTGATTTCTTCCTGGAATGTGTTTTGGTTCTGTGAGGTGAAGGTGGAGCAGGCTGTGCAGGAAATGGGCACACCCAGGGGTAATTGCTGCTGTCAGAGAGCTCCTCCATCCCAAGCTCCATCACAGGAGACATGGGACGATGTAGGATTTGGCTGGGCAGATTTAATGTCTCCCACAGGGATGGGGAATGTGGAGGTACAAACTTCTAGGACCTGGTTGCAATTCCTAGGAATATATGCCTTGAAAACATGCATTTCACACAAGTATCAAAGTACATGACTTTATCCACCACTGGCAGTGGAGAGCAGTGGATGCAGCTCTCCTCCCCACTGGCTGGGTTGTGATTTGTGTCTCACAAGGATTAACCAGTCTCTGCCCCATCTTGGTTTAAAATGAAATTATTTCTGCTCCGAGGTGATGAAAATTTTAGCATTGTCAGAGGTGAAGCATCGTGGCATCACACCCTGGGGGCATCAGAGATCCTGTGGCCTTGGATGAAAAGGGAATGCTCTGGAAGGCCTCACAGACAGCACTGCAAAGGTTTTGGCATTGGTGAAGGACTCAAAGCTTTTGAGAAAAATACCCACAGCAGTGCTTACTCCATCATCTGGCTTAGGCAAGGTTCAAGGTTGTTACAAGTGAGGAACATCTTTCACAAGGACAGTCCAGAGAGCACTGGGGTGATCCCTGTGAGGAGGAGATGTCACCTGTAAACTGGTTCTCCCCAAATACCTCAACACTAGACAGCAAAAGTGGCTTCTGGAAATTAATATTTTAACTCTGAAATAGAAATGAGGGTATTCCTTCATGGCACTCCAGCTGTTGGGTTGCCTGGAAAATGGCCAGGCAGAAAGTCAGTGGCTGGTGTAACAGCTGGGTTAAGATGTGTGCAATTTTTTATATTGTGAGAATGTATCTATTGAAGCTTGTCAGATTTTCTGTTTCTACAGCATTTCCAGTTTGGGTTTTATTTGTTAATGTTCTGTTAGATTGTGTTTTTGCATGGTTCTACACTGATAGGTTGGGATTTTTTTTTAGTGTTGTATTTTCACTTTTGAGAAAATAAATACTAGTTTTGTGGAACTGTCTTTGATACATTTTTCATGATGGCTTAATAATAGAACTACCATGAAAGCCTGCTTCCCAACAATGTACTGTGATTTCCATATGAGGAGGGGGGGAATCCCAAACATTTTGATGTTCCATTAAAATTTAAAGAAATATTATATTCAATTCTCTGTGGCATTTCTAAAAAAGATTCCTTAATTTTTTCCTGGTGTAGTACAGATGGCATTTTAAAAAAAAAAAGCTTTATAAGCCACCAGCCTGCTGCTTGTCTCAGCAGGAACTGCACAAGACACCAGGGGAGGCCTGAGCCTGCATTCCCAAGGGATTATCACGTGGATGCACTCTGTACATTGTCTTTTCACCATTTTTTCCCATTTCCTGGAATAAAACTTCTCCTTCCAGCAGCTGGGGTTTTGCAGTTTTCCATGCCTGTCATGGAAATGAAAGGCCTGGCAAGGACCTCTTGCATTCCAGTCCAGACCCTAGGTCTGTAGGGATCATTCCATATCCTTTTAATTGATTTATTGAGGTTTTGAATGCTGCATTTCATGCTCTGATTTGTAGTTGAGGGAAAGACCAATATGGCTGTGTCACAATCGATGACATATTTAACTTTTGATATATCCCCAAGTGACTCCAGGTGCATTTTTCCAGAGCAGAACAGTTGGTCTATTGTTGATTTAATTTGGTTACCTACAATGAAAGCTTCAGTAAAATATTTAGAGTTATAAACACAGAATTGTAGCCAAGAACTGACTTAGAGAGCAGTTCCTGCCAGTTCCTTGAATTTTTATCCTAGGAAGTATTAACACAAATTCTGTTTAGTCGTAGAATTTTCTCTCAGTTCTGCTACTTATGATTTACTTCAATGTCATCTCCTGCCAACTTCTGCTAAAAATAACTGATGCCAAGATATTTTGCTTTATAATGTAATGATGCCTTAGTTTCTTCTTTTTCTTTTTTTTTTCCTGCTTCTCATATTTTCTGCTGCTGTACCTGAAATTGAGCTGAATTTTGGATGTTACTGGAAATTTTAAAAATACTTGTTCCAGCTCCTGTCCTGTGTAAGTGGCTGCAGTGGGATTGCTTTAATAGCAGTGGGTGGAAATTACTGAGATGTGTTCTCTGTTTGCTTTCAGTCCACCTGACTTGCCCCATATATTTTCTGCTGCCTATTCAATACCCAGCTCCACCTCCTGATGTTGTTGGAAAATTGATTGCTCACACAGGTGGTATTCTAGTTTATCTTCCTCAGAGACAAGGTGAGCACTCTGTGCCTTGATAAACAAGCATTTTTCTCATCTCTGGTAAAATTACCATTTTATACACAACTGTTTGTTTTCTCCTGTCTCTGCATGTTTTCAGTGTTTTCTGAAGATAACTGTTGATCTTTTTTCCTTTTAGACTGCACTCACTGGTGCTCCCAGAGCATTTCCATTTGCTCTGTGTTAAGCAAGCTTTCAGCTACTACTGTTCCTTACCTGCATCCCTCTCTTCATTGATTTGTGATGCCAGTTTAGCATGTTTGATTTTCCAGAAAAGCAGACTGGTTTGGAGCCTTCCCAGCTGTATGTTAGGAACTTTTTGTGCACTTATATTTACATTACCCTGAATCCTAGACAAGCCGACTTTTAAGAGTCAGAGATTTAAAGAGCAAGCTCAGAATTCTTATTTGAAGCCCATATTTGCATGACTTGTCTGTGTATTTTCTGTGCCTACCTGTGTATTCCCTTACTTAAGTTTTATAGCAAGTTCATTAATATTTCAGCAGCTGAGCTGCCTAGCTTTTGATTTTCACAGGAATCAGCTTTCTTTAAAATGGATGGTTCACTTGGCACTTGGGACCTGTATGTGGCATTTTGGGTGTTTAACTGATGCTTTTTTCTTCTTGATGAACTTCCAGACAAGGGCAGGAGTGAATTGCAGACCACATGAACTATTTCAGTGGTGTTTGAACCATTGCAGCTTTTTCCCTGGGTTTGACAGAGGTTTGTGATTGTCACTGGTTGTGCCACATTCCCTCACCTGATGGGAAGTTACAAGGTGTGGGTCACTCCATGTCGTGAGCAGACAGGACAGATGTTTGATGTGCTGCCCTCTGTGTCTGGCAGCTTTGGGAGGCTGTGCAGAGCAGCAGCACCCTGGCTCAGGCTGCTCAGGGGGCTCAGAACAGAGCTCTGGGTGTGGTGGCATCCACAGACTCCGAGGGCACAGTCCTGTGATGTAGCCCCACGTTTCTCTTCACAGAGAAAAGCAAGGCACAGTTCTCCCCAAGAATATTTGTGGGGTTCACATTCTCTGAACCTCAGAGAAAGAAAAGATAATTCTTATCATTTGCTGTGCCTGTGTTTGTGCAAAAGTAGAATGCAACATGGAGATTATTTACCAAAGTGGTGGTGTTTCTGTTCCTTGGCTTATCAGGGCCAAGAGTGTGTTTGTGTCAGGACTGTCAGGTGACAGTCACGAGATTCTGTGCAGTGTGTGCAGAGTTGAGTGCTTGGCAGATTCAGTTTTAGATGTATAGAATAATATAGCATAATAAAGTAATAATTGGCCTTCTGTTATCCATGGAGTTGGATGCATCATGATTCTCTCTCCCTCACCAATGCTGGAGTCACCTTTGATTTGCTGTGCTGTGTCCCTTCACTGATGTGTGATGAGCTATTTGGGCTTTTGCTAAGAGAGCTTGATGTGGTTTAACAGGATAAATCACAGAATGGTTTGGGCTGGAGGGGAGCTTAAAGACCCTCTTGTGGCACCCCCCTGCCCTGGGCAGGAGCACCTTCCCCTGGACCAGCTTGCTCCAAGCCTGTCCAGCCTGGGATGAGCACTCCCAGGGGTGGGATGCTAGACCCTGGTAAACAGCACAGTCACAGAAGGTAATAAAGTATGCAATTGGCATTGAGGATCATTTCAAGCTTATGGCAGCTGTTATTTGAATGAAGACAGTGATGTAAGATGAGGTCTTGCTTTTTCTGAGGTCTGAGATTTGCAATAATCATTTTCATGACATTATGCTGCCGGTTTTCTTATAGCTATGGTTTTATTTCATAGCATATGCTGACTTTGATTATTTGTGTGAGAGAAAACCACATGTTTTTAGATGACCTGGGTGACTTTGATATGAAGATATTTAATTATGGAAAATAACTTTTGCAACAGCAGGTGGCTTTAAAACTGCTCATATTCAAACTGTACTGTATGGTCATAAATGCAATATTGTAGTAAAAACACAGATCAGATTTTGGACTTGTTTCCAAGCCCAGAGGGTCTTATGTTGTTTATAAGTTTTGAATACTGAACATAATGGTATTGCTGGAGATAATTTCTAGCTCCCAAGTTACAGTAGCATGGAATAAACAGACTTTTATTACTGGCAATCAGTGAGTACATTTTGGTTTGTATTAAATCTGGCTTCATTGAAGATAAACTTGAATTTTTTTCCTTGATCAGCTTCTCCTGCTTTTATGTTTTTTTCTTTGTACATCAGTAGAGAAAGGAAGAGAAGTGCCCAGAGAGGTTGTGGGCTCTCCATCCCTGGAAGTGTCAAGGCCAGGCTGGACAGGGCTTGAGCAACCTGGGATAGTGGAAGGTGGCCATGGATAGGAAGGAGATGATTTTTAAGCCCAAACCATTCTGTGACTCCATGATCAGTGATGGGTAACACTCTCCAGGCTTCAGTCCAGAGAAGATCTTGACCACATCTGTGTTTGGGTTTTCACTGCACGAGATGATGGAGCCTGAATGCCTGAGGTGTTCCTCTCCTCTGGGAAAAGTATTTCAAATATTGAACAGACCTTTTAGCAGCTCTTATCAGAATGACCAAACAAACATTTTCATGAACAATGAAACAGCTTTAATTTCCTGTGGGTTTCTCTGTCTTGGTTAATTAGCTTTCTCTAAACTGAATTTGGCTTAATTTTTCTGTTGATTCTTCATTAGCCTGAAAAACAACCATCCTTTTCTCCCCGTTGCTCTTTTCCTACAGAGTATTTTGGAAAGCAGAATGTGTGCTGCTCTATTCAACACCACCAATTAGATCAGGGACTAGAGAAATTAAGGGTGAATTTGTGAATTCCAAATTGTCTCCTCACCAGCTGCTTATTTTCACAAAACTTGGAGGAAGAGAGTTATCCTTGAGATGTCTACTCTGCATCCTAGGGAGATGATTTTTGGAAATAGGTGTTGTAGGGGAGGAAAAAGATACAGTGAATGTCTAACCTTGATTTTCAGTAATAATGATTAAAAAAATCATAAAAGTATGGATTTTGCACTGAGAAGTATTTAGTTTTTTTAAAATGAGAGTAACATGGGACTCTTTGCATAAAAATAGTTTGTACATACTCTTTGCATACAAAGAGTACATACATACTCTTTAACACAATAGCATTTAATATTCTTTTCCTTTAAGATGATAAAAGCACAGTGTTGTGTGTTAGTGTCTGCTAGGAGGAATTTCCATTGAGATTCCCAAACCCATGTCATATTTTGATAAAGCAGCATTAACTGCTATTACTGTATTAAGAAGACATAATTGCTTCTTATAAATGCTGTCAGTGCTTTTCTTAAAGATTTTCCATCACACTAATTTTGACCAGAACCTTGACATGATTTAAAAAAACAGTTTATGAATGAATTACTCAGGGTGCATTGGGATATCTCACTCCTGTCACCTGTTATGTGAGAATTTAGAGCCACCACCGAGGTGCTTCTGCTGCTGCTTTGATTGGATGCACCTTTGATTCAGTCATCATTATTATGCATTCTGAATAATAAATCTTAATTCCCTAATTACTCGTTTACCTACCGTTCTAAATTGTCACATATTTACCTGATGCCATGTAATTAGGTAATTACACAATTTATACAATAGATGATGTGTTTTTCATGTTTCATAGTTGGAAAAATACAATGGGAAATTAATTGGGAGATATGTTTCAATATCCAAAGTATTTCCAGCTGTAATCACTTAGGAAAGCTTCCTAATCTTAATAAAGAGATTTATACTTAAGTATTTGTTTGCACACAAGAACCATGAAGTGGGGAGTACAGCACTAACAAAATAAAGTTGAAACTGGAAGTTTGGGCAAATACTTGAGCTCTCCCACAGAGCCTTTTTCTTAATGTTCAATAATATTTGGTTAAGAATTTCTATTAAATGACTTACCTGACAACCTATATATTAATTAAAATGGCATATCTTATGCAAATATTCCCTTTATCTGGGAGATAGCTGTATTAAGAGGACCTGTCTGACCACAAAACTCTACAGTAGTTGATTTCTCTGAACAATTTAAATATGATGCCAATTAGTTGTGGTTTTAATTAAGGTGGGTTTGTGCCTGCAACTGGGGAAGGGGAGAAAAAAGGATGGAAAATGGCCCTTTGGAAAAGCCTCTTCTGTCTTCCCTTATTTACCTTGACTACAAGAAGTCCATGCAATTAGTAAGACATTTGTTGCTTTTGTTGTTTGACATCTGAGAAGTGATGCAATTTTTTTTGGTTTAAAAGAGAACCTAGAGCAAAACCACCCCAAGATTACTTTGGAAGCCAGGCCTTTCCTGGTAATCAAGTGTTTACAGAAAGATGCTTTGTTCAAACCTTTTCTGGGGCTCTGTATGCTTAAACAAAAGGCTTTTAGACTTAAACACAGCTGTTCATTTGAAAATGAAAAATCAAATTAAGCAGAACCAGCTTTTGAAAGTTAATGTTGTATAGCCATGGAAACAAAGGAAGAAAATACTGTGTTTTACTTTTCACTTAAATAACTTTTTTACCATAAAGTTTGCAGCTCAGAAGTGTGGTTTCAAAGCTGCTCATCTCTTGCTGTATCCTGCAATGGAACATCTGCGTTCATTCTGACGCGGATGAATGACATGAATTCAACTAAAACCGTTCAAGTGCTCTTTTTAACATAATTACACCTTGTTCATTTTGGAGACACAATGCAGGGATGAAATGCCAATTAAGCCTGGTATGTTAATGAGATTGAGACTGAATAGGGGATTAGAGCGGACACAAATCCCAGCGGAATTGATTTGATATAATCCCTCAAGTTTGTGCTGTTTTCAAATGTACAATAACATTTCTATTAAAATTTCCAGGCACAGAATAAAAACAACAACAACAAAAAAATCTCCAAACATGTTCATTTTGGGGATAAGGTCAAAGGAGCTGTCATGGGGGCTGAGTTTGGTACTCTTGCTTTTATTGTCTTTGCCTGTGTCAGATTGAAAGAAAACTTTGCAAGTGTTTGATGTCTGTGTCAGCACAGAGTTCTCTTGCACATTCATTCCATGTCTGTGTCATGGAGTTCCACATAACAATATTCCATAAAAATATTATTTTACTACAGATCCCCCAGGGTTCTAATGTCAAGAACTGGGATTAATTCTGTAAATATACATGTGTGTATACATTTACATGCAAAATAAACACTATATTATGTCCTTATATAATGTAGTGTTTTTAGAAAAAGAACTAGATCAATGAAGTGTAAAACACAAACCAAAACAAATGGCTGCTTTCCCCTTATAAAGATTGATTCTACCATCTAATGCCATAATTTTTAAATTATGTTTTTGGCATGGTTATCCAAAGCAATGTGTTGGCAGGAGGGTGGTTTGTGCAGGACAGAGTGGAACTCCACAGCTGGTGATCAGGAACAGGAGATAAGGTATAGATGCCTCTTGTTGTAGTTGCTAGGTTGGTAATCTATACCTATGAGTGAAGAAATACAACTATATTTAGAAATAGAAGGTGTTCTCCTTTTGATCAGCTGCATTAGAAAGAACTCAACATGACCAAAGATGTGTAATCCAAATTTTTGTGGTTGTGTAAGACATAATTCCATTTCCTAGAAAACTCAGTAGTTTATCCCCTAGAACATCTCAAGGGAAATGATTCTGTTTCAGATGGATCTTAGTGCAGATCAATCTGGCTTTAGGAGCACGATCAAACCGTCCTGTCAGTTCAGATCAGATTTATGATGAAATGCCATGTCAATACCTGTGATTGATTCTTGAGTTTCTACGAGATGAGAGGAACTCCTGAGCCACAGGTGTGTGGGGACAGGAGGCTTCTTAGCCAGGCTCTGGATCAGAGGCACTTTGAGCCCATTTAAATCCTAATTAGGACGCTGGAGAAGCTCCCCTAAAAGGCTGCACAGGGGTTCTTGGTGTGTGCTGAGGCTCGGAATGAAAAGCCATTGCCTGGTCTTTTCAGTTTGCCAGTGGTGTGTCCAGCCCACTGTCTGATGGATTTTGTCTGTCACACAAGTATAATTTTTTTTGTCTATGTGACTGAGGACTTAGCACAATGTCAGTTACCCAGGGTAGTTTTATAAAGGGAAGGTTCAGAAACCTAGTAGAAAAGACAGGAGAAAATTCCTTTCTATTTTTCCTGTACAATTTAATTTGTTCTTGTATTACTCATAGGTGGAAGCCCTTGGGGCTTTTTTATTTGTCCTATATTACAAAATGTATTAAACTCTTGAGTCCTCTTTGTGGCAGGGAGTCCAGTTGTTTAAACAAGTATAATTCTTGGCTTTTTGAGAGTGTTCATAGTTTTTAAAATAGAATTTTTGAAATGTTAAACCATTATCCTGTCCTGTCACCTTTTGATGAGCTGGCCTCTCAATCAGAACAGCTATATGCAGAAAAATAACTGCTTGAATTAATCAAAATACTATCTTTTAGTAGTGGATTGAGGCCCCCAGAGAATGGGTTCTCTTCATTAAGTGTGTTTTTCTTTTGGTAGCACCATTTGTCTTCAGCCTGTCTCCAGATTTGCCTCAAAGCAACTCTTGGGTTAACAGCTAGTGTTAAAATGCATTATTAATATTGCTGGAGATACTGCTGGCTTGCAGACTAAAGTGTTTGAGAAGAGTCTGCAGCTACAGTGCAGCTTCCTGTGAATGTCAAGGCTGCTTTACACCTACAGCAATTTTCCTGCTCTGTTTCTTAAGCCAAATCCTTGTTTCATCCTTGGTAGTTCTGTACTCCTCTGTGTTGTTGTGACCAGCTGGATGGCAGCCTGTCCTCATTCACATGCACCTCTGGAATTCCTGGGCTGGAATATACAGCAATGTACTGAAGTGTGAGCCTGCCCTGGGATTACAAACCACAGCAGTTCCAGGTCTGTGGCACAGAAATCACAATTTTGTACTCAATCTCCCAGAAAACCCAAGGTCTCCATGGTTTTTCTTCACTGCTGTAATTATCAGTATCTGGGATATTGAAAACACTGCTTGTAATGACTTGTCAGCTCTCCATGTAGAACAGAATTGTCTTAAATTGTTTTGGGGTTGTTGAAAAAAAAAATCTCTCTCTGGATGTAAAGCCAACTCCCCCTTTCTCAGCTAAGCATCTATTTTGACATTACCTCCATAGTAAAAATAACTTCACCAGTCCTGTTCCTAATAGTTTAAGAAATAGGTGATGAATTGAGGGTGGTTGCTGCTTTGGGGATGGGAAGAAGGGAAGATCCTGTGCTGTGGGTCAGAGCTGCTCCTGCAGAGGCACAGACTGGGTGTGAGAACCCACATGGAATATGTTGAGGGGGAGAAATCACCTCTGTTACTCAAAACTCCACGCACTGCTGCAAAATTTGCTGGCTTGTGTGTCATTGCCTGGCTCTAATTCAAAGCAGGATTAATCATTTACAAGATTCTGGTGTTTTGACTTTATTTCTTACAGATTAGGTTAAGTCTTTCACTGTGTGGGTAGGAAAGCACTGAAGTGTTGCAGCCTGTGGCTTCTGCTGGTGCCTGTGAGTGGGATAAGGGAGGAGTCCTGGTTCTGGGATGCTGGTTCTCTGTAATGCTCCAAAGCTGGGACCTTCCAGCCTCCACACCATGTTAAAAAGCAAAACAAAACCAAACCAACCAAAGAACAAACCCACAAGCAACCAAACAAAAAACCCCAAACACGCCAGGCCCTCTAAAACCAAAAATTATGCTGCTGGTTCCTGTCAGGCTTTGCTGCTTAGAAGGAGCCATCTGGATTTGGATTCACCTGGTTTCTGAGATCTAGAACTTGTCCCTTATGTTAAATGTATTGGGAATGCTGGAATTAGATGTATAAAAACAAAATAATGACATTTTAAAGTTGAGAACTTACCAGGTGTGAAGTCAATTACTGAAACAGTTGGCTTAACAGAATGGATTATAAAATATACAACTGGAGCTTTATTAATGACGTGTATTTAAGTATTTAATAGAAAGCTTTTTCAAGAGATAAATTATGGCTGAAATGATTCTGAGTGCCACTGTAACTGTTTGGATTGCCCAGTCCTCTGGAATAGCATCTCTCAGTGAGGACTACAGCTTGACTTTGTGTTTGTGTGGCTGCTCACACCTGAACCATTCTCCCCAGCCTTGTGTTACTCCTCTTCTTACTCTCTGCTCACTTTTCCCAGCAGTGCTTTGAGGTAAATCTTGCTGGATTTTTTTTCACCAGATGAGGAAAATGAATGGTATATTTTGCATGTAGAATCCTTCCAGGATTTGCTTGTTTCTCTCATACATCAAGAACTACCTGCAGAGCTGGAACCTGGCCCTGCTGGGCTGGGTTCAGTCCCTGAGCTCTGGAGTGCTTGGACTCTTCTTTTTCCTTTTGGCGTTCTTCCCACGTTCCCTTCAAATGGGGGATGATCCATAAGTGTTCAATAGAGCTTTCCTGTAATAGGCCTCAGTGCCTGTAATAACAGATACTGCCTGTCATGCAGTTGGGCAGTGAGACTCTGATCATTACTTATCTGAGCGTGCTGTTTTGCCCCAGGCAGCTGATTAGATAAATTCCTATCTTTATCTTTTCGTTTTCTAGATATAAGCAGCGTACTCCTTTCCCTGTGATGCTTCTCTTGGAAGGTTTTTGCTCTGAAGATTGTCTGTAGTGGTTTCTTAATCTTGTGTGGTATCAGTGCAGGGATCTAGAAGGGATCTGCAATTTCAGTTTAGATGAATCCTGCTGCACCTTCCCCATGGGTATGAGTGAGATGCTGTCGGTGTTTGCAGTCTGTGAGGGAAGCAGGAGTGAAATTGAAGTCAGCAGTGCCCTTTGCCTCTTGGCATCTTCTCTTTCGGGCACAGTGGGATTTCTCACTCTCAGAGGCACTGGAAGCCCATTTGGGTAGCAGGTTTCTTTTATTAATAATTTACATCCAACACAACAATTATTTAATTATTATAATTTGCATACAATAAATATTTTACTAACAATTTACAGCTGCTTAAGGAGCCTGTTTTAGGTATGAGCTTTGCTGGAATTACAACTGGTTTCACCCATGACATGTCTCAATTTGTTCTGTCTGGGGAGGATTAGTTGCCTTCAACTCTGCAGAATAACTCCAAGAGGGAGCTGAGGTGCAAAACCACATGGATGTGCAGATTTCTTAAAATCAGGTGTTCTGAAAGAACTAAATAACTGCAGCAGGGCAAATGCTATTCCACAGTGAGTGGAATATTTGGTGTTAACTTCTGCTCTGGTTGGAGCACTAGAGGGTTGTGGGGACATTCATCCCCCAGTGGTGTTATCTTGCTGCAGTCTGGCTGTGTGGCATCACAGCACCAACCTGCTCGTAAATGTATAATTTAACATTCTGAGGCAGTAAGCTAAGAACAAAATGCAGTTTTTAAAGTTCCCTCATCTTACAAATAAATATATTCTTGGCAAAATAAAAAGGTAAAGTTTCTGCCTAGCTCAAGAAAATTAAAGGCTTTTTCTTATAACTTTATTCACAGTGCCAGAACATAACAAGAATGTGGTTGTTTACTTGTTTGCTCTAATCATATTCTTTTGGTTTTGTCATTAATAATGTATTGTGAATATCAATTAGAAGCTAAGCAGAAATTCAGACTTTTCTCAGAGCCAATTGAAAATGAAATATTGTTTCAAAGGAATATTTTTCTAATTTAAGAGGAAAAAAAGAGTGAAATAATTCAAAGTTGGTGTGTGAGAAATCTTGATAATTAGAAAATGATTCTTCCAGCTTGCAGCTGACAGGAGATGGTAAATCACATATATAGAAAGAAAGAAAGAAGAGAAAGGAGTGGAAAGCAAATTGTTAGCCCTGTTCCATAACTGATCGGAAAAACAGGTAATTAGGTGATTTCTTTCATTTTCTGACACGTGTAAATGAGAATCCACTAATAAGAGACCTGTAATATAAATGATAAAAATGAAAACAACAACAATAACAATGAAAAAAGATCAACCTGTCAGGAATGGTCTGAGAGTGAAGGTAGATTTTTTTTTTTGGTCAGTGCTGTGAGCTGAATACTCTGACCCAGCCTGGAGCAGTGGCAGGGCTTGAGATGTCACCAAAGTCACAGCACTGAAACAGCAGCTCCTCCTGGAGATATCTCACTCCTGGGCAGTGCAGCTGTGCCCAGATTCTGATGTCTTTGAGTGGCAAAGGCACTGCTGTCACTGCTGGACACTGCTCAGAGCTCAGCACTCGTTTCTTGGCTTTTCCTGGTGGCTTTGCCTTTGGTTAGTGACCAAAAATGGATTCGCAGCTGCGAATCTTCAGCACCTGCTTTGGTTTTCCTCAGCAAACAGGAAAGTTGATGTGCTGTGGTGCCCACCAGCCACTCCTCAGTGACAATCCCTGCCCTGGCCCCTCTCCTGCACTTGGGGTTTGTCAGTGCTGAGAGGGGCTGTGGATGTGCCGAGCTCCTGCTCCTCCCAGCTCAGCCTGTGCCTCTTTCCCTGCTGGGGGATTGTCAGCTTGGGGATGGCTGGGTTTTAATCAGGCCTTTCCTTTTCCTGTTTGCACTCTGCTCCATTTTCCTATTAAATGGTGATTGCACATTGTTGAAGGAGGCAGTCAAGTGTAAATTTCATTTTTTGCTTCAGCTAATGTTGCTGTTAGAGGTGGCTTTGCACATCTGTGAATATTCCCTGAAGGAGGGGGAGGAAAATCAATAGATGTTCCAAAAAATACAAAACAAAACAAAAAGAAAGCAGTGGGAGAAATTTTGAGGTAGAGGAAACTGTGTTTTGGTACAGAAACTTTCTGGTTCTGTCTGCTTCCGATCACTTGCTCTGAGTTTTCTTAGAGCACACAGAGATGATTTGTGGTTTTTCTTTCCTGGATCCAGAGATGGGAGGCAGTAGAAGACACTTCCTTTTGAATAAAGGAATCTAAGTGGGGATGAAATCTTCCTTTGTGTCTTTTATTTGGATTGCAGTCTAAGCAAGGGAGAGGGTGTGCACTCAGTTTGGGGTGAGGGTTTCCTGTGCTGCTTCTCTCACAGCTCCTGTTAATTCTCAGTACACAAAGCTGTCTGCTGGGGCTTCAGTACAAAGTCTGTCCATGCAAGGCCATTCCCTGCTGTACATTTACAAGTTTCCTTTTCTAACATTGCAGAAGAAACTCTGTTCCCCTTTTTTCAGTACTCTCTAGCTCTGGGGCAATGTTTTTAGGAAGCAGGAGGTACCAGGTAAGCTTTTCCATCTCTTTGTGGCCACCCTGAGAGCACATCCCTCTAAATCTTGTGAGTTCAGAGTGACTTTATTATCCAGAGGGACTTTTGTAGCTTCTTGACTGCAGCATTTCTTGACTGGTGCTCAAATTTCAGCACCAACTGTGGGTCATATTTTGCATACATTTCACTGGTGACTAGTCCCCTTTTAATATCACCTTTTCACTTGCCCTAAAGTCTGAGCTGCTCATAGTCCTGAGCTGCTTTTTTCCTTCTCTTTTCCCCATACTTTTTAAACAGACATTTTATTCATGTAGTCCCTTCTGTTTGCTATTTGTCTTCCTTGCTTAAACTCCAAATGCTGTTTAGTTTTTGGATGCATTGGAGTTGCATCCCCCAACCTGCCTTTTAAACTGTAAGCATGACTAAGGACACCAAGATAATATTTATTTTCCTTGTTCCTTCCATTGTGTTTAGATTCATTTATTATCCTGTCTTTTAAATGAAAGGTGTTCTGTGCAGCTGCTGACTCTCTCCTCTGTCTCATAAAACTTCTCAGATACTTGGGCTATAAAAACCCAGTTGTAATCTGGTTTGGGATTTTCTTTAGAGATTTGTTACCTGTGTGCTACCCGTAAAAAATGTGTTAAAATAACCTAATTTATTGTGAATTTTTGTTCATTTCTCTGCAGTATTTTCTGCAGCCAGGTAAGATGTCTGCTTAGTGAAGAATTGCCTGTCTCTTCACTGTGTGGATGTGCATTTTTATCATCTCAGCTTCCTTTGCGTGTTTTCTTATTGCTGTCTTTTTGTGTTCAGGAAAACACAGTTTATTCTAAAGCTGAGGGTCTGTCTGTGCTACAGGAATTGGAGACCAGCAAATAAAATCTGCAGGTGTAAAACAGCTCATCATGGTGTGTAGGATTAAATTCTGGGATACCACACAGTAGGATGGGTATCAAAGTTCAAAAAGAGTGAGAACAGTAAAGGATGAAAAAATCATCTTTTTTTATTATTACAAAGGTACCACATTGGATTCAACAAGAGTCTGAGGTAGAAATTGCTGGAAAGATGGAGAATATCCTGCAAAAGTTTTGATATGCCTTTGTCCTGCTCTTGTATTTTGCAAAGACATTTGCCTTGGCTGCTGTTGAAGATGGAATGCTGGGCTAGATTAGATTTGGTCTGACCCAGAGTGACTGCTGAGAATAGGCTTTTTTGAGGAATAGCAACAGTCTTTATAGAATGGAATATTTGTGTACTCAGTATAAAGCGTGGTGATGTACAAATGTTAACAATGTAGGGAGGTGTTCAGGAAATCCATCTTCTGCATGACAAGACAGTTAAGTTTCTGTACACCAGAAATATTCAAATACACTGCAAATTATGGACAGAGCAAATTCACTGTGCTTCAGAACCTGCTGGGTAAGTCACCTTACCATGCACAACATAACGTGGGTTTAATTCACCAGCTGTTTAAATATGACATTCTTCACAAGGCAGCCTCAGCACTCAAACCTTTGGTGCATGTTAAATTTTAATGGAACATCTTCGATTAAAATGAAGCTTTTGGAGCTCACACTGTTCATATGCAAAGAATGGTTATCGTCATAAAAATCCCAGGAGGGGAGCAGAAAAATGCAATAAAATTTCACACTGTTTAATGTTCATCACCCTCGGGTATCCAGTAGATTTCCACTAACTGAATGTGAATTCCATTTGCTGTAGTAGCTGAATCTGCTTTCTCAGCCAGCTTGCTTGTGCTGCTGCCCATGGAGCCTGTTAGGAGAATCTTCTTTTGAAATGCCTTTGTATTTCTTCAGATTTCTCTCTTTAAGAAATGCAGCTCAGTTAAGTGAAGTGGTTTATTTCCAGTGGCAGCTCTGAGCATCTTCCATGGGTTTGTTTGATCAGTTCTTGGCTGCATTTCCTCCTTAGCTCTGCACAGAAGTTGCTTTGTGGCAGGGCTGTGAGGAAGCACAAGTGCAGTTCTTTGCTCTGCGTTCTCTACTAGGTTGGTAAATCACAGCCATTTATTGGGAAATCTAATATATGGCTCAGCCCCATAAGGTTAATCTATTTTATCTGATAAAATACACGGTGTGTTATTACCTGCCAACCTTGACCACAGGTTACTGCAAGTGCTAAGGTTATCAGAAAGCTGCTGATTGTTGTTTTTGGCTTTCTCATCTGGATTCAAAATCCTCCCCCTCTTCTGTGTCCTGGGCTCCTGTGCCAGGACTTGTGTCCAGATTTCCTTTTGCAAAGGATTTGATGCACCAGGATGGATGGAAAATACAAAAATCTTCTCCTGAAGGTCCTTGCTGTGCTGTCACTGACCAGCAGCCCCTGGTTGCCACCTTGGAAACCACAGGCACTGTGTGCTGTCTCCAGCATTGCTCCTTCTCTCCAGGCAGGGAATAACTGATTTCCCCATCCATAACACAGCAGCAGAACCAATTGGTTTTGTCTCCTCTCATTTCTCTTTTGTTGTCTGAAATTAAGGTGATTTTTCCCTCTGAGCAGGCTTTTCTGCAGACCTATATCTCTCATTTATTGTACTCTTGCACTGAGGCTACTGATAGTGAGAGAAAAGTTTGCTCTGTCTTCTTTCTGACAGTTCTTTTATGACAATTCTTGGGCTTTTGGGAGATGAGGTTCTTTTTACTCTCTTTTTGAGAAGAAATGCTGTTTGTGCCTGAAGGTTCTGTTGAGAAATGTCTGGGTTTTCAGCCTTGTATGTGTCTGTAGGTACCCACATAGATCCTTGTGCCAGATTTTTGTGCATGTTTATCATATAAACAGTGCACATAAAAAGGATTATGCCATTCTTATTAAATACAGTGTTGTACAGATGAATAATAGAGGTACAGAGGAGGTTAAATGAATTGCCTGAGGTTAAGCTGAAAGCCTGAGGCTCAGTGTGGCTTTGAACTTAGATCTGCTGAATCCCAGATAAGAGCTCTAACCTGTTAATTTTTCTTCTTAGATCTGTTCCTGCTGCAATTAATTTATAACTGTATCATCAAATGCAAAATGTGTCAATAGCTAAACACAAAAGAGTTGTTTTATCAATTTTAGATGGAATTTGCTTTTAAGAACTGGACAACCACTAATAAATATTTTCAAAGTATTATGAAAAGTGGAAAATATATTGCTTTTAACTCTTTAGTCTATCTTTGGCTAAAGTAAGGATAGCTCTTCCTAAGATGGACTAAACTGCTAACAGTGTTGTTCAGCACTTTAGTTTTCCAAAGTAATTTTCTCTTTGAAGTTTTTTTTTTTTTTTGCTTGTTTGTTTGTTTCTTTATTCTCAAATAATAAATTTCCTTGCTTCTACAATGTAACTTTAGTGTTAGTTCCTTATCTCCTGAAGCTTCAACAGGTAATTGGCTGAGACTTGATTCTGGCATCCACAGCTCAGTGTGCTCTGAAGTGGCTTCTCATAGATTGTGTTTTAAAAATGATGGTTTTTAAAGCAAGTCACCTCTGCTGGTATTTGGGATTTGGGACATTTGAATGGTGGATATATTTGTGGTATTTTTTAGAGAAACCAAACTTTTATCTGTGCTTTAAGATGTCCAGAGCCCATTTAGTACTGCAAGGAACTTAATTCCTTAACACACTTTGTTTCTAGAAGAACACGACCCCCTAGATTCATATGGTAACAGTCACTGTGGAAATTTTCAGCTCAGAGTGCAGGAAAATGTCTGTTTGTCTGCCTTCAAAACACTATAGAAAAATTCACCATATTTTGCAATATTGGGAGTTTTGGTACTGAGTTTGCACTGTTTAGAATGAAATTATGTAATAGATGCTGGAGGCTTGCATTTCCTAATTGTCCCTATGCATCAACTTATTTTTATAATTACTGTCTGAGTGTCAAAATTGTAATACTGCAAATAGAGTATCAAAGATCTTTTCCCATTTGAATGAGCACTGCTAGCAGCTGTCATACATAGTATAAAAACTACAGAGGTAATTTAGCTTGGCCCAGCATTTCTGTTCTCTCTGTATCAAAGTCTGCCATTTCAGCCTCATTTTCCTTGCAATGGGATTATGTGCTTTATTACTTTCTTTGGGTAGAGGATGAAATTCCTCAGCCTTTGTTCAGTCCGTGGAGCTTCCAAGGTGTCATGGTCTGAAGGAAGAGATTTGCAGCTGGCTTTAGTTAGAAATGACTCCTGGTTGCTCAGTCACCATAATGACTCTGTTTGGATTTTAATGCCCTTGCACCTCAGCTCCCTGCTTGGAAATAATGTGCTGTTTCACATAGATGAAAGGGGAAGAAAATGGTTTTGTAATGTTTCTGCGAGAGATTCTCCTTGAAAAATGAGGTGAGGAGTTTGTGAATATGAAGGGCTCTTAGCATTTCCACATGGAATGGCTTTTTGTCTCATTTTAGGGGGGGCTGCATTGCACTGTCTGGCCATGGGAAATGTAAAAAAGAGAATTCCTCAATCTGTGTATTATAAAGTTTTAATTCAAACCTGGTTCTGTGTTCATTTGGAAAGTAAGAATATTGGATCTGGACTGTTTCTCACAAGTCAACTATGACATGGCAAGAACCCAACAAATTTGGAGGGTTTTACCTTCAGTTTCAGTCACTTCATAATTTTTTTCATGAACAGAAAAGCAATTTGAGGGAAAAAATTAAGAAAAAAGGGGCTAAACCATCAAGTTCTGTGAGTAAGTAATTAGGATAGAAGTAATTGAGGGTCATGGATCTTGGTCCTACTGTCCTGGTCCTTGCATGCAGAATTAGCTCAGAGCAGCTTGCTCATGGGAGAGCATCACTTGACACCTTTTTTCCCCAAAAAGCTCCATTTTCAGTTTCCTGGATTGATACAGAAACACAGGGGATTAGCTCAGGTAAAGCCCTTGGTCAGGAGCCACAGAGCTTTGAAATGGATCCCTGAAAATCCCTACAAACCACCTGATGTGAATCCTGCTGGGTCACCTGTCCAGGAGAGGCACTGGCTGAGATAACCCAGAATATGGGAACAGCTCCAGCCAGGCCAGGAGAGGTCTGGGGGGCTGGAGATGAAACACAAAGTTCATTTCCCCTTTTACACTGAATTTCCCCACATCTGAGCAATGTCCTGGAATGTATTCAAAGGGTCACTGTCTAATTCCCTTAATTGCTGGGAATCACAGGCAGTTTTGGAAATATCTTCTCTAGTCAGCACACTGTGGTGCCTGCCTTTCCTTTTCAGGCTTAATGTGCCTTGGATATAAGCAAAGCAAAGATTTTTTCTTTGTGTTTAAACACAAATAATGTTGGTTTTGGTGTTTGCACACAAATGGGTGAGGCTTAATGCTGTCAGTGGAGCTCTGTGTGTGGAGTGGTTTGATTGAAAACTTCAATTTCCTCTTTCCTAAGCTGCACTGTTGCCCATAGATGTAATACTTTAAAATATGACTTTATGTGCATGTGTATACATGCAGACTTCAGATTAGAAAGCAAAATGCATAATTAAACAAACATTCAATGTTTAAGCCACTCAGTCAACAGCCTTCTGGTTATAGATGTATTTCTGAGCTGGACAGGTCAGCAGATGGGACAGCTACTGCAATTTTTGTAGTTTTTGTCACCAGTCAAACTCTCCACTGCACAAGGGTTAGGGAATGAATACATTTGGGGAATATTCAGAATGGACAGAAAATGCCAGGTTTTGGTCTCAATTCCAGCCACAAACCAGTTTCCGGACAGCTGGAAGTTTCCACTGAAATTATGCATTATGAAATAAATTTACATCTCTCTGGTTAATTAGCACTACTATCCCCAGCTAACACGTGGAGCAAATAGGAAATTTCCCCTCTTTTTTGTTTTTGAGCCGTGTCTGCAGGCAGTGTAAAACTGCACAGACCACGTGTGTGTGTCAGGGGACCCTCCCCAGCATATGAGCTCTGGATTTAATGGATTTTAAAACACTTTAAGAAGAGATGTGGCTGGATGAGAAATGCCTGTGTCTCCTGCAAACCAGTTTGGGCTGAATCTTCATCTGAATTGTTCTAAAGAAAGGCGACCCACCCCACACAACACAAAAAGAGTGGGAAAAGCCTGCTTGAGATACAACCTTTGCTTGAAGATTAGAATAGAAATTAATCTGCTCAGCTGTTCTTTAAGAGCAGACTAAGCTTTGTATTTAATGCAGTCACAGTTGATGGGACACAGAGGAAAGCAAACAGGAGACTGAGAGCCTACCTTTAAAACAGTAAATTAGATGTTCCTAAAGGCAAGACATTTACAGCTATTATAGTCTCATATTTATTTGCAGTCTCATTTTCCTTGCACTTGCATTTAGATCTACTACTGTGCTCTTAAATGTGATATTAGCTGGTTTTGCCCTGTGTTTGGAGGCACTGGGTTTTCAGATTGATTTTTTAAAATGCAGAGTTACCAGCAGAACCTTGTGTTTGATGACACTCAATATCTCTGATGGTTTTTTAAAAAAATCAATGCACACTGAATCTTGTGCAAAACCACACTAATTTCTTTTAATGAAACTGTAAGGCTGACACCTCTAATCTTCTCAGCAATCCAGATTTTACCTTTTGGAGGCAGAACTCAATTGCACACAGTGCTGGTAACTTGTGCTGCCTAGGATTTCTGTCTGGCCCTCACTTGGAAAGATGGGGAGAAAAACCACAATTAGTTGATGTCAAATTGATCCAGGGTTTCAGCATTCAGCAGGCAATCTCATGGAGGCTAGCAAAGATTGTTCAGGCATCTGCATGGATTAGTTTTTCCTCTCTTCAGGGCTCTCTCCTGTCTGCAAGATCTGTCTTGGGATGTCAGTGGAGACAGGCACTGAATTAGCTTTATAAAAATAAATTTGATGTTATTTAACACGATTGCTTATCATGTTTCTATAGAAGCTTGAAGAAAAAGAGTAATAAGTGCTGGAAGTTGTTTGAATATTCAAATATTGCTACTCTGCCTTTTGGTATTTTTCATGGAGTAAACCCAGTGCCCCTGCTCATGTCACTGCCCTGCTCTGCACCAGCTCAAACCTGCCAAGTGCTAAATGCAGGATTTTCTACTTAACAGCCTGGTGTAAGACCTCGTAGGAAGCTTATATTTCCTTGTTGAAACCCAATTGCCAGCACTTTCCTTAGGGAATTAAAAGGAATTTTATAAAAGCCCCACCAATATGAAAATTAAAATCCAGGAATGTGCCAATCTAGGCCATGCAGGCTGCAACCCTGCCCCACATTTGAAATAAATGCTGAGGACCTGGGTAAATTTAGTCCTCAGTTGTGGGCAAAATTGAAGTTATTTTTCCTAGGTTAAAGCAGTTGTACTTTGTGTTACAGCTTTGCAGTAAATAAACATTGGGTACCAGAATAAGCTGGTGGTAGGTCCAAGTGCTGAAGCAGGCCCAGAGAGGTGAGGTACCTCATAACCAAAGGAAAATTCCATACTTTTGGTATTGTACAAATGTTTCCTGAATTACTGGTAGGTCACAAGACATTATTCTTGCATTGTATGTAACAGCCAGGCATTACTCTCTGGTTTTTATTGCTTGTCTCTGACAGTTTCACTGGAATTCTGGTTGGTTAACACGGGAAAGGAGATGTTTTAGTTTCAGATGCAATCTTATATTTCAGTTTAATACTTTAATTTAACCTTTAAAAACCCGCTCTGAGGACTTGACAGATCATGTCTTTTTCTCAGCCTTTGTTCTGTGGATGGTGGTGTTAGAAAATCAAATAAAAGTTTCTCCTCTGGTCTAGAAATATCCACAATATCCACTTGCCCACATAATCTTTGTAAGTGTTCTCTGTGCTGTAGTTAACAGTGGTGGTTTGAAAGTTCAATGCAATGTAAATGTTGGATTGTGCCTGCATTCTCTTTTATTCCAATGCTTTTATCCCATGTACTGCACCACAAATGGATGAACTATTTCACAAATCCAATTAAAAAAAGAGAAAGATGAACTCGTGAAACTGGTTTTATTCTGTAAACACGACTGGTAAAATACAAACATTAATTCTTCTTAAAAGGATTCTTCAATCGATAGAAATGTCTCTATACATTTTTTATAAAACTATTAAAATAGTCATTTCCCTAGACTGTCCTGCCTTAATAGAAACACAAATATTGGAACACCAAGGTCCTGAAAATGAGAGCATGAAACAGCCTTGGAATGAATTGGTTATTGTTGTCTAGAGGTAGAGAAGGATCAGAAAAATACTGATGAAATCTGCCAGCTTAGGGTCTTAAAATATTCCTGTATGAAGTTTGTGATAAGTAATTACAGGCTTATGGATTTTCAAATCATTCTCAGGTTGTTAAATGTATAAATGTTATCAGTATCTAATAGTTGGAGTTATGGAATCCATTTCCTTTAAACAGATTAATGAATTCAACTAAAATTGATTGGCTGTTCAATTGATTTAAGCGATTCCAAGTACACTTGTCAATATATACTCATTTTGAGATACTAAGAATGTCATAAAATTAGCTAAAGACCAGAAAATATTTACTCATTCAAGCATGCATGCCATTGAAGCATGATCCTCTACAGTACAGAATATTTGGATACTTTAACAGGTTTCAGGGTTTGCTGTTTACTGTTTTTATTCAATTTGAGAATAACTTTGAACAGCCAGAACATCAAAGAAAATCCTCTCCCAGGTTAGCAGTCTGTCAGTGCACATGCACAAAATACCTTCTGTAAAATCCTGGTGATTTTGTGTGTGTCTTTACTATACTCTCCTGTTTTTCCTTATCTAGCTTGTTTTCTTGGGTGTTTTTAAATATTATTTCTATTTTATTGGGGTTTTTTAATTGATTAAAAAAATAAAGAAAGAAGGCTATATAGAGTTGGTGTGCTAGTTATCTTTTATATATAATTTCATGCATCTGTAGGAATTTAGAAAGCCTGGGAAGCTCTTGCTGGCTGTTCCTGGCTGACACCTGCATACAAAGGAGCCCCTGAAAATATTCCTTGGTTTGGAACCTGTAGCTGGTGCAGCTGCTCTGTGCAAAGCATCAGTAATTCCCAGTCAACCCACTAGGAACTCTGCTGGTATTCAAGGGTGACAGTGCTGTTGATGGAAAGAGATATTTTCTATATTTTTACAACCTTCTCGTGAATTTGCCATAAAGTTATAAGTTTTCTGCTTGAGTTGCATTTTAAAGTTTTTAGAAAAAGACTTCTTTTTCCTATGTTGATGAATTTGGTGAGAGGGTTTCTTAAGGAATTTGTACAAATTTGACAAGAATTTCAACAATTGCAAATTAGTTTTTGCACTGCTTTCTGTTAATGATTCCACCTAGACTAAAAATACTCCAGTGGTGTGTTATTGCAGTATTTGAGTCAAAGTCCTTATGGTAACAATGGACTCCTCATTTGCAGCAAAAACCCTGCTTTGCTTTGCTTATGCTGCTAAAAGCTGGTTTACACAACCTGCTAGTAAGACAATTTATTGTGTCTTGTCTTTTGGCATTTCTTCATCCTTCAGTAAACTTTGTTTTCTGTACTTTTGAATGAAATCTGGGGAAGAATTCCACCTCTTCTTCTGGGCCACTGGGTACGTTTCTGCTGAAATACCTGGGGTAACCAGAGCAGCTGTGACTTTTGTAAATTCTCCTGCCTCAGAGTGAATTAAATGACAAAGATGGATTCTTGATCACTGCTTTTTTCTCTCAAAGGGGTGGTGAGGACAGAGAAATTCAGTCAGAGGACTGAAGAAGATCACTGCAGAAGTTAGATCTGGGATCACAGGTGTTGGGGAGGTGTTCCAGCAAGCAGTGACAGAACTCAGGAGCCTCAGATTTTACTCAGACCAACCCCTTCTCCCCGCTTTGTTGCCATCCCAGAGATCTGACAGACTCTTGAATAAAGGGTACAAAATTGTTTCTTCTTTTACGTTTAGTCCTTCATCCATCCCTCTTGCTTCATTTAAAGCTGTTTTTCTGATCTGCATTTGTGCTCCCGTTTGTTCCCATGGGAGTGATTAGATGGTGCCAAAGCACAGAGAGCACAGTCCTTGAAGCAGCTGAATGGGGAAGACACTTTACTACAAGAAAAGTGCCCTGGGACATGAATTGCTTTAATTAAAACCTTCAGGCAAAAGTTACAAGTCTCAAAGTACATCTCATGTAAATCAGATGGCAGTTCCTTACTGGTTTTTAATGTTGTTTGATGTGTATTACAGTTGAGCAAAATCTGTTTTTGCAGCAGTTATACACCTACAGTATAAATCTATATTTTCATATTGCCCTAAAGATGTTAAGAAGCTTTTTCTATGCACAAGAGTCAGAGCCCCAAAAGCAGCATTCTGTGTGTGAGAGCAACAGTTGGAGGCTAAACATTGTTAAATTGCCTGTTAAAAGAAGAGATTGTGCAGTAACTTTGGAAATGGGAGTCTCTCTAATGGACTGCAGAAGTAAACAGGTTTCTCCAAGGCCTCCTGTGATTATACACACAGGAAAAGCCCCTTCAGAGAAATCAGACAGCATTTAAAAATATGAAAAAAATTAATACTTGCAACTCTTGTAATGCTACAGAGGATAAAACAGCATAGATATTATTTAGTATTCATTGATACGTACTGTGTTCTTGTGTGTCTCTCTATGAGTAAATATATATATATTTACACGCGGCACATATAACTGTATATATATGTCAGGAATTTTCTAAATCTCTGCCAGCAGGGAGGAGATGCCAAGCTCTTATCTGAGAGTTTCCACTCAATATCCCACTGAGGCCATGGCTCGCTGTCATGCCTCCAGTTGCACTGGAGAGCAAAACACCTCTCCCTCTCCCCAGCAAAGTGCCTGATACTAAACCTTAGGAATAATGACAAAAATGATTCATTATTAATAAGTTAACCTAGACTATATAAGGCTTGACTTCTTCTGTCTGCCCTGCTGAGTTTGATGTGTATTTCCCTTCCAGAGGAAAAGAAAATCCTGCACAGAATAGCCATGGGCTTCTCTTTATGAGATGTCTGCTTCTGCTTAAGTGGGCTGATGGTAGATTGGAAGCATTTCATTGCTGCTGATGGCAAAGTGATACTTCATACTTCACTGGAGATTTCTGAACTCCTTCAGTCCTTTACTGCTTGCAGTCAGCATGGCTTAGCAGTTGAAGATCAAGGCTAGAAATAAAATAAAATAAAAAAAAAAGGAGGCAAAATTTCAACCTTGCCTCTGAGGAGCTTCTCTGCCAGGCAGTGAAAAGTTTACTTACTTTCTGCATTAATGTTTTGCTGTGACCAAAATGGCTATATCTGCCTTCCTTAAAGAGTGAGAAACAGGTGAATACTCTTACACTGTCTGGATAAATGAAATATCATTTGGATATCTTAGTTTAATGTGTAGGTATCATGCCCATCAGCAGGGCACTTTGTATCTGCAAATACTGTACCAGTTAATGTCATAATTTGCACAAAGGGTTACTAAACTTACCTGTCCCCAGTGCATTCCCAGCCCTGTTAACATCTCAGATATTTGTTTTATGAATTTCCTTTATCAAACCTCCCAGGTTGTCCTCTGCTGCCACAAAATCCTTCAGTTGCCTTCCTTTGGACATCTGGTGGTATTAATTGTGTGGTGAACCTCAGACAAGAATATTCTGCCCAGTTGCATGTCTGGCTACTGGTGTGGCAGCAAGTATTAGTAGTAGTTATTGTTGGGTATTGATTTGCATTTTCCAGCTGCATTGAAGACCATTAATGAGCCATGTAGTTATTGGTTTCTTTTTCAGTAGAGATGGATGTAAGCAAACTCACACCACCAGGGAGATGCCCCAAAATAGCAATCCTGGAATCTTGTTCTGTGTCCCAGTGGCAGCAGGACTCTCTGGCTGGGGCTGGTGGTGGCTCTTTAATTTTGGTTGTACCTGCTCTGCTTCCTTGTGATGGAAGTTTGGGTGTCTCCAGGTTGTGAATATTGGTGTAGTCTCTGTCCTGGGCATGTAAAAGGTCACGGATTTATGGCTGTATGAGGCTTTTTCCCTTTTGTTGTAGACAAGATGGGTCAACAGGTCCCACATCCTGCAGCTCAGTGGATGCTGTGGCTGATGGAACATGGTGTTGTTCCTGCCTCTGGTGAGAGAGGGGAGTTTGTACAGGAGATTTGCTCAGTACCTTGCTGTGCTGTGTAAGCAAAGAATCCTTCTATCAATTCATACAAGAACTAACCCTGCCTTTTTAAAGGTCATTTCTGTCTCAGTCAGCTCTTAAAGTTCAAGAGGAAATAAACTGCTTAGAGTTGGCATTTTTCAAGTCAAGTGTCAACTTTTCAAGCCCCCGAGCCAGTGAATGCAGAGGAAGGAGAGATTAATAAGTGAGCTGCTTGCTTGATACAGTGATTGTGCAGAAACGTTCCATTTTTTCTTTCCTCTTTATGGGGCTTTGGAACGAGCATCATTGAAATATCTTACTCTCTCTTTTTCACTTTGCAATGCAAAAGTACCCAGAGCTCTTTAGAAGTGCTTCTTTTCCCATTAGTCCGGTGACAGCGAGTGGAGAGTTTGTCAGCTCTGCTGAAGTAGGACACAAGGAACATTTTATGACATTGCCAATGCCTAAAAGCTCCTCTAACCAGAGATACTTATTATCCGGTAGGAACAAAACTCTCTCTCAGAAAGCAGCTGAAGGCTCAAGTCTCCAGGCAGGTGCCTGCCCTTAACTGCATTGATGCCTTTTCCCATGCAGGGGATGGTGGATCGATAGGGAAATAGCCAGGGGGAATGGGCTGCATTAATCAGCTACAATGGAGGCAGCAGGGGAGGTGATGAGGGGAGACAGGTGGCAATCGAAGGATGCGTGAGCACAGCCCATCAATTGGCTGCCAAAGTGCCTCTATTGAGTGGGGGGTGTGGGCTGGGGGGGACCAGCTCTCACTGTGCTGGTGGGCAGCTCCAGAGAGTGAACTCTGTCTCCCAGTCACTGCCTTGGGGTTTTACTTTTGGTCTTGGAAACTTCGTCTTGTCAATTTGTTTTGCTGGCCCACCTAAACTCCCATTGAAAGTTTACTTCTTTCCTTCCTAAAGGAGTTTGCAGAAATAAACACATTAGTGGCATTGTCTTGTGTTTTGCTTTAAATAAAGTGTCGCGGTGATAACAATTTTTGAAAGTGACAGGTAAATCAGCCTTGCCAAGTATCTCTACATAATTACCTGGAAATGTTCAAGCCAGGCTGCATGGGGTTCTGACAGCCTGGTCTGGTGGAAAGTGTCCCTGCTGATGGCAGGAAGGTTGGAATGACATGATCTTTAAGGTCCCTTCCAGCCCAAATCATCCCCTGCTTCCATGGTGTTCCAGAATACCAGAGAATTCAGGGAATTCCATTTGATGTCATGCTCTGCTGGGGTTGAACCAAGACAATGATGAATTGAGGTGCCACATTTCTGAGGGCAGAAACCTCTCCCTGCACCTGTTGAGTCCATGCTGGTCTATCATCCTGCCCCTCCAGCATGGAGCTGGTTGGTGGAGGATTTGTGGTGCCAACTGGCTGATACCAAATTACATTGGACAGAGTATTTATTTTATGAGTGATGCAGAGACAAAATTACTTGCCACGTCTTTAAATTCATTTCCTTGTCGCATCTTCACCACAAAATAAGGGATCTGATTTGTCTGCAAATGTAGTGATTTTGAAACCTGCAACTGCTGTATAAAGGCCATTTACATGCAAACCTAACCGGCTTCTCTATAAGTATTCATGACAAAAAGATTGCTTTGAATGTAGTATTGTTTTATTAAACACTTAAAAATATTGATGCAGAAGAATTGATGTAACAGGGCTATAAATGCAGCTGTTCTGGCAGTTCTCCTTCCATGGTGACAGCTTTATTCCCCTTGCCTTGTATTGGTTTATGGGTTCTTTGACCTAATTTGGGGGATTAAAATTAGAGGAAGATATGTCTCTGTGCCCTGCATGTAAATCCTAATAATGTCACCAGTCCAGTGGAAGATTGAAATAGTGCTCTGGATTTCTAGGTGACACAGGGAAAACAAACATCCACAGGATGTTTTAGGAATGGGGTTAGCAGGGATTCATTGTAAGTCTGGTTTGGGCATTTCCTTTTCATGGGGAAAGAATTAGAGCTTGGAAATGGGGTGTGGGGAAGCCTTTTGCCTCTGCATATTCCCTGGGTTTGCAAAGAGAGGGGCTGCACAGCCTCTGCAGGAGGAATGGCAGATATTCCTGTGTGACAGTGGAGCTTGGAAGGATCCCAGTTTCTTTAGTCTCATTATGTGACACCAGATGGCTGGAGATCAGCTCTGCTCTTCTTTGGGGGTCTGCCTGTGCTTATGTACATGCCCAAAATGGGGGTGTGTGAGAATGTAAAATAATATTACTGGGATGAAGGATACCCCACAGTGGATGTTTTTGGGGCAGCTTCAGCTAACTCTGCTGTTTTACTTCATTCTTATATATATGGTTTTGCTTTTATGTGTTTTTTTGGGTTTTTGTTTGTTTGTTTGTTTTTTTAAATTTAAGTACTACTTTCCCCATGAGGAAAGTAGATACTTGAAGCCAAGATCAGGGTTGCAAGGTGAAGCTCTTAGGGGGTGGGAAATCCCAAATTCAAGTCACTTGACACCTTTTTAATCTGGTTTCCTATGGCATGCAGCATTCTCACTTAGCTTGGCAGAGATGGTGGATTATGTTGACTTAATGAGCAGCTATTAATGCTTTTCTACAGAGAAATTTAATATTTTATTAGTTACTTCTTATGCTAATTCTGTTATACCAGATGTAAACCGGGGAGAAAGCGTAGCCTTATTTTTGGAGATGCCAATATGGAATATTTACAACTTGTTCTTTCAAAGCACCCAAGGCTTCATAGGGCCTGAGTTAGCCCAGTGTTAGTGCTGAGCACCAAGGGCTGCTTTGGAAAGGTCATGGTACCACCAGGAGCTCTGGCAGAGGCAAGAATTGGAACCAGATTTTTTGGGAGCCTTTCAGTTGCCATAATGTGAGACCATTCTCTTCAGGCAATTTCTGTGCTCCATTAATCTTCCAAATTCTGCAGCAAATGAGGCAGAGATCCTGCAGAAAACAGATGCAGTTAGCAGTGAATCCTGATTTGTTGTTGGAGCATGGTAGAAAAGATCCTACGCTACCATGAGATGTTGCTTGTGCCCAAAGACATGGTGGCACTTCAAAAATCCATGGTTACAGGTCAGGTTATTTGGTCACGGAAATTTCAAGATCTTTGCTGAATTAAAATGCATCCATATTGAGGATTTAAGGATTAGCAGGTCTGTTACAATGCTGTGCTTAATATGGCTTGGATCCTGGTAGACTGCTTTGACACGAGCTGAGTCAAAGCAGGTGGGAGGCAGATATGAGATGGAGTTAAATTGGTGCTTGTGGGAAAGGAGAGCCAAGAGCAGCAGTCTGGCAGAGTGCTTGTCACAGATAGCTGAGTGACTTTGCAGTCATTCCTTTGCTTTTATCTGCGCCAGTGTCCCATGGGGAAATGCTGGGGGGTAGCACTTAATTGTTTGGGTTTATTTGTTGTCAACAAGTAACACTATGAATTCTCTTCTGAGTCCCTAGTGAAAACTGAGACAAGTTTTCATCACATAACCTGGAGGGGTTTTCACTGACAAAAACCTGATGCTGAAATGCTGAGCTGTAGCTCTGGATTTTAGTCAGAGTTATGGTGAGGGTCCGTCACTGAATTGTTCTGCAAAAAATACCTCAGACAATTGTGTTTCTGTAAATTTGTTCAGGTAGTCTTAGGTTCAGATATTAAAAAAAAGAAAAGTGACTGAGCAGTAATATACAATCCTCATTTCAATCCTCATTTCACTGTGGAGTACTGTAATGCACATTGGAAATGAGGTCTCATTGGAAAAGGTAATTTGAAAAAGATCCACAGAACCTTCACAAAGCTGTAATGAGTCACCAGTCTGTGAGGACTCACTTGCTATATTGCAGTGGAGGGTTTAATGTTTTGTTTTTCTCATCTAAACACTTTGACCCTTCTTATTTTATTAAGATAAGCCATTATCTAGCTGTCAAGAGCCTAGAATTTCTGCAGATTTGTTTGCTGACAAGTTGGTTCAGCACGACCATTCTCCTACTCATTTCTTTCCGCACTTCAAGCAAATTTTCTTTTTTTTCCACTCCTCTTTATCAGTTCTTTATTCTTTAGAGCTCCTCAGCTCTCATGCTATTCCCAGATGACTTTCCCACTCTCTGGATAAGCGTTGGTTGGAATGTATAACAGAAATTGGAAATATTCTTAGTCACTTGTGGTGTTCATGTTACCAGTTGCTGTGCTGGAGAGTTGCCCCAGTGACTTCACAGCTTACTGGGAGAGACAAGAGTTATTATGTGCACTTTATGAAGCAAATAGTATTGGATTGGGTTGAGAAAACTGTGCAATGCCTTCACTTGTGACTGTGCATCAAACTGAAATCATTGGGGTTTGTATTTGGGGCTGAGTGGTGGGGAAGGACTGAGGTAGGGACTTAATCCCTATAGTGAAGGAGCAGTAGGAAATATTAGTACAAAACAGAGTGAGAAGTTTTGACTTTCTTCATCATATTTAGGCACAGCCATGAGCTCCTCCAGCCCACAAGTGTGATCACAGATTGGTAACTGGTGGGGCCAACTGCATTATTTATTCTGGTTCAGACTGAAATGAAATCATCGAGGGCAATTTTCTGTGTCACACTTCAAGGTCAGATGAGGGTATTTATTATTCCTTCTCTGTTTATCTGTGAATGCAAATTGAATTTAGTGATTCAAATTGATGAAATGATAGAAATACAAAACTCATCAGAGCCGACACGAAGAGAAATTACTGGGTAGAGCTGGCCAGTGACTTCACCAGCCCATGTACAGGCCTCTGTTTAGATTAGTAATTATTTCAGTCTTTGGGTTTTTTCATTCAGAGTTTTGTTCCAGTTGTTGTCATTTTTGTTTTCAAAGAAAAAAATGTAATAACACTTTGAAGCATTTAGAATTTGAATTAGATGATGTAAATTAAGCCAGCTGCAGGGAGAGTGCTCGCATCCTGGCTGGAGAAAAGGTTTCCTTTCAAAATTCTTCCTTGGATTTTTCTTTGAGGGCTTGTTTGTTTATTTCTCCTCTCTCCTGTGACAGTTCTCTTTCTCCAGTATTTTATTCCCTTGTGCTGGATGCTCAAATCTGGGTGAGGGGTGATAGGGAGGGGAGCAGACATTTGGCATCTCCTGGTGCTGAAGCTCCACAGATTCCCTTACTGACAGCATCATCCACAGGCTGACCTGCCTCACTGTCCAGGGTTGTCAGGAGAGCCAAAATGAGGAGCTGCAAGGTGGAGCAAGTGAAGACAGCTCCAGATGGAGTACTGGGAGTGCAGGTGCTCCTTTCCCAGCTCCCTGTGATGCATTTTGAGCAGTTCACTGAACATCTTAGCTTGCTGTGGTGGGTCAGTGTGTGCTCAGAGGGTGTCTATGGGCATGCTGTTCCCTGCAGTGTAGGAAAGTGCACCTTAAACTTGTTCTTATCACAGAATGGGAGTGGAAAATCCTTTTCAGTGAATGCCCTTTTAAAGTAGTCCATCCTCCGTACTTGCCAAATGCCACATGCAACTGATGATGCAGGGAGAGATGACACATGCTGTACTGGCTCTGTGCTGTGTTAATCATCCTAGAGGACTCTTGTTTTAAACTTCTGCTTTTTAATTACTTGCATTTTATTAAGAACATTTAGTATTTGCTTCTCTCCAAGCACTGCAGAGGGAATCTATTTGCTCAGGGTGTAACTGATGTCTGACTTGTTGTGGATTCAGAACAGGAGCCATGAGCATCTGCACATGGCAAAGGCCCTTGAAGATTTGTAGGCATAAGCTAATATTAATCACTTTGTTTATTCAGCTATCAGAAGAATTTCTCCTGCAGCCACTGAAGGCAGCAGCATTTTCAAGTGTAGTAAGTGCACAGCCAGGAGTGTGGGCTCAATGGTTCTTAAATGCCAGTACAAGTTTTATTTGCCAAATAAATGCCTTTGGTAGAAGCTTTGGCCTTATGAACACTTCAGGTTTAGAAGCTTAGGAAAAGGACATTTATGCCTGTAGTTATCTCCCCCTTGAAATATTTTCGTTCCAGAATTCAGTGATGGATGTTGAAACTATTGATGTTTCCACATGAAACCAAAACAAACCACAGACATTCCTCATTTGCTGAGACACTGCTCTCATTCTCATCTTGATGGTGATGTGGAAGGCATGTTCAGGACTGTGATTCTCACCTCGAGTGGCTGATTCAGTGTCTGTTCAGGTGGAGCCACCCTGGGCTGTGTGTTTGGAAATGTTCCTGGGCTCCTGTGGGTCACTGCTGTCAGCACAGCCCTGTGTGTGTTGACCCTGCAGTGGAAGGAAGCTCAGGGTGCCTGATGTGAATTTATTTCAGCGAGTCTTAACTTCTGCCAGTCAATTATGGCCATTGTGCTGGGGCTGGGGCAGAAAATGTGGGTCATTTCTTTTCTCTAACTGCTCACTTTGGTGGAACTGTGTTTCCAAGCTTGATGGTTACACTGCTGGTTAGGGAGTAAAATTAAATAGTGTGTCACAGATAAAACATTGTTAGTGTAGCAATAAAGCTCCAAATGTCTGTCTGCTTCTTACCCATTTCATCTGGCCACACTAGCAAAATAATTCTCTTTTTGTTGTTCCCTCATTATAAATTCAATGTGATTTGAATCCTCCTTGTGTGTCTAGCAGCAAGATGATGTATGATCTGTTTGCTTTTGAATGATTTGTGATTTATGGAAGCCAGGTCTGGTGAGTTATACAAAAGATCTTTGAGAAAATACAAGGTGTGAAAATACAAGAGAAAGTTTGCAGATGTTTGCTGAGGACCTGGGAGAAATAAATAGCAAGAAGAAAGAGTGTTTTCCCACCAACTCTCTGTAGACCATTTCATGTAGTATTTTGTGTAGCAGTATTTCATAGGACTCTCTGTGAGGCACACTTAAAGCTTTAAATAAAATATAGCCCCTGTGATAACTTCTACTAAAGATGTTCATATTTTGTGTCATTTTTCTTTCTGAATATAGTGAGCAAATAGACAACACAGACCTGTTGGCCCTTACATCTCCCACAGTCCCAGGGGCAGGGCAGGGTGCTACTGCTTCCATATAGCCACAGTTCTGTCTGTGGAGAAGAAAGAAAGCAGAAAGAGATGCCAATCTTATTGTAAAAAATTTAGTATTTATTTATATATAATTATAGTAAAAATTTAGCACCCAAACTTCTGAATTTTGAGCTGAAACATTTATAGCACTAAAGTTTTCTCCTTCCTGATGGTGTTTTTTCTGCCTTAAATGTTAAACTAGTTCAGGCTAGTTCAATAAACTAGTTCCATCTGTAGCTGTGTTCTCAGAGCCCAAATCAGTCTTTTCAGCAGCATTTTGTAATGGATCAGTTTTGTCCCTTTTTAACATTGGATGGATATTTTTCTGTTTTGCCAAGCATCACCTTTTCTTTCCTGTGTTCTGTCCCTATTTAAGTCAAACTGTTTTCATCTTCTCCCTTCTGTTTTTCCTTTTCAATTCCCATCCTGGATAGTGCTGAGGGGGGAAGTTGTGTCAGAAATTGGAGGTTGGAAGAATCCTTGAGGGAGAGCACAGGCAGGGATGTCCTGTTGCTATCCACTGGAAAAATAAAAGACATGCTGGAGTTGCTTATGCCTTTGTGTTTGTTCAGAAAACCTGTGGGGGAGGAACTGGAATGAAAATAACATTTTTTTGTTCAGCCCCGTGTTTATCAGTTTCCAGTCTGGTTTATGCGCGTACGTGTGGATTCATTGAGATGCCTGCGAGTTGTCAACTTTCAGGAGCGGGTGTTCCTTCATCCAAATGTCTTGCTGCAAAACAATTTCCCCTGCTCCTTTTTGCCTCATTAGCTTCTGCGTTAACCCTTTTTGGTGCGCCCTGACACGAGGATGCTGATGGCTGCAGTGAATTTCTCTGTTCAGCTCAGTGTGTTTCTGTGCCGGTGCTGTCACCGTGTTCTCCCCCTGTGCTCCCTCACTGCTCTGCCCATCACACTCTGCTTTTCTCTTTGATGTGCTCTCCCTCCTGGCAGCTGGCCCTGGTAGATACACGTGTCTCATCTTCTGCTGAGCTACAACATGACCCAGACAGTGTTCCTCTTCTAATTGTTGCTGTGGACCCCTTGTTTTCCACCCAGCTTCACACACAGACTGCTTCTGGCATCCTGTTTGCTTTCCTTGTTGTTTTATTATTATTTTTTTTTAGTCACTCTGAGGTGGTAACTTGGCTACTGGAAGGATGGAATGATTAAAATAATGTTTTATGGATCACTGGGGGGTGGGCTGGGGGGAGCTGTCGGCTGCTTTTGTCATTTTTGAAGGAGATTATTAAAATGTATCTTATAGCTTCAGTATTCACTGTGTGCCCTCATTGTTCTCAGTCTTTCAAAGAATATTCTGGAAAATGAAGTTTTATCATTAAGATTGCATTAAAGTGGATTACAGAAGGGAAGAGCAAAAAATGAAGAGTCTCAAACAGCTCAGAACAGAAATATGTTGGCATCTCATTCACTGGGCTGTGGAACAAGGAACATTAATAGGCTGATAAACAGAAATGACTTTTTCTCTTTAAGGCTTAAAAGGTTTACTTTGAACTTGCAAAGATTTTTTAAAATGCCACTTCCCTAAGCTTATGTTGAATGGAGAACTTTGTGCCTCTTTTATTTTATTTTTTAATGCTCATATTGAGTGAGCAATTACTTCTGAAAAGCCATAGGTGTCATCAGGGTGGAAGAAGAGTGCACAAGTCTGGCTTTAAAGGCTTTTGCTTCTGAGCACCTACTTGCAAATCCTGTTTTGTGTCAATAAGAAGGAGCACTTTCCTTTTGGATTTTTCCTTATGGAAGCAGCTCATGCTGTATTTGGTGCAGTTTCTGGAAGAATTATCAATCTGCCCAAAGAGAGAAAGAAAGGATCTCAATAATGTACTTTGGCATGGTGTGGAGAGTTGTGAGGAAGTTGAATTTCACGCCTCCCATAGCAAGGAAACCTATGGTAGCAGTCAGTTCAGGGAGCTTGGGGATTGTCCTCGCTTTCAGAGCCATCTCTGGCATTTGAATTTTAGGCACATTAACATCACATTTGTACTGAGGCTGAAATATAAACAGATGAAGGTGCTATTTCCATGCAGTGGCTGAGGAAATTGCCCATTTGTCTCTCTTTGCTCAACTTCTCTCATGTTTTTAAGCAGTTGTTTTCCAACCTAGCTTGAAGGGTTTGTGTGTGGCTGAATGTCTGTGCTCTCCATGAGACGTGAATCTCAAATATTTTTCATTCTTTTGGGAAGGAAACCTAGCACATATCTCATTTTTCTTGGTGAATGTCAAATCAATCATCATTTGTTGGTCCACTCAACATTTATAGAAATAAGTCACAATATTGGGAGATTAAGAAAAAAGATTGCTCCATTGCCTTATCAAAATGTTTTTGCAATAATCAAATGTGAGTTTTTTGCTGTTTCAGGGTAATTTATCTTATGCTTGCATTTTTTCCTTTTGTTCTGACTCTAATCAGGACAAAGGTTCTTTGATAAAGAAAAAGATATTTGCAGTAAGGTTTCTGTAGTGTGATTTTAATTGTTACAACACATGTATCACAGTTAATGAGGGTTTTGTACTTATATTTACCCTAGGCATAACAAGGAATGTTGTTGAACAAACTGTAATAAATCCTAAGGCAGAAATTGAGGTTACCAGGAATTAACCCTTCATTTCTGCCCTGTTTTGAGGGCAAGCTTGACAGGCTGCCCCACAGGCATGTTCCACCACCAGAGATGTTACTCTTGGCACAGGTGCCCTCCTTAGCTGATTAATTAAAACAGGTGCAAGGAAGGAGTGGTGCCCTGGTAATGCAATTATCCAGTTTCAAATGCAGATGTGAAGCCCTCTTGATGAACCTTCCCACCTGAATACAGCAATGAAGAGACTCTTTCACAGTTCCCAATTATTTAATTGGTTTGTGAATGGTTCCAAATTGAACTGGAGCATTAAACAGGTTTCTAATTCATCCAGTGCTTTAAAACAAATACTTTATTCTAAGAGAAGGATTTTGAGGTAGGGAGACAGCTGCTTTGGAATTCTTGTGAATTCCTACATACATTTCCCAAAGAATACAATTTGGTGACCTGGCAGTGCAGGTTGTACTTGATTTATGCTAGAAGTGTTCTTTAAGTATTCCCTTTTGGATCTATCTAAACAGTACCTTAACAGTAGTGCTATTTTATTTACAGCACTTTTATTTCTTTTCTTTCAAATATAATGATGAATAAGACCCCATGGAAGCAATCATAAATTTTCTGGTGGTGTTTCCTGCATTAGAGAAACAAAGTTCTTCTGTTCCTGACTAAGCTGCAGATGTTGAGTTTGATCTTTCTTGCTTGCTTGAGGGTTTTTGACTTGTGTGCAACACTTTTATTTCATGTCCTGCTCACTCATTAAATACTTAGCGCAGTCTTGGATAAACTCATCATATTTAAATCATGAACAGACTCTTAATCACAGGAGTGGTTCCACTTTTATTTTGTTATTGATCAAGTGCTTTGCCAGCAGCTGGTGTGTGATGAGCTGCCTGATGTGAGCCTGGGAGCAGCTGCCCCTGTGTCCAGCAGCACTGTGGGGCTGAAGGGCACACCTGGAGGAGTTCGCAGGTAATTGTGCATCCCCACGGTGTGCTGCATGGAGAGCTGAGAAGAGAAGGGGGCCAGGCTGTTCTGGTTTAATTGAGAATCATGAGCACATCTCAAAAGAAGTGCCAGTCACCTCCCTCAGAAGACATTTGTCTTCCAACATAGGTTGCTGGCAAGACCAATGTGCAGGTAGTGTGGCTGCAATTACTTGCTGAGTACTATCTCTCAGTCAAAGCAGATAATAGTAAATCTGCTTTTTCTTCTCTTTTGTTAGAAAAAAAGGAAAAAATCCGGTGGAACCCAAGAGTGTGGGTTGCTTGTTGAAAACAAGACACGTTCTCAAAGGCAAACTGATTGATTTTGAAACAGATGTGCAATTATTTAAATGTTTCCTACCCGTGAGGTTCCAGTAATTGTCTCATGCTGCACAAGAAGGCTGTCCCTGGGGTGGTTCCTCTCTCATATCTTTTTCTGACAAAAGCTGATAATGAGAATGCAGCTGCCCAGTTTCCAGCGGTGCAGCTGTAAGGTCAGAGTGACACAGCCATGGTCACGCTTCTCCTCTGAGGCTTTCCTGATGTCTCTGAGAGGCAGCACTCAGGAGTTACAGGTGTGTCCTATCTCTCCTAGTGCCCGGATGCTGGAGAAGGCCCGGCAGCAGCTGCAGGAGGAGCTCCTGTGTGTCCAGAGCCAGCTCTTGGATGAGAAGAAGAAACGGGAGCACCAGGAAGCGCTGGTCAGGCGGCTGCAGAAACGCGTGGTGCTCCTTACCAAGGTGAGCCTGGAAAAGCACATGTCCTCTCCTTATTTCTTTCTGCCAGGTGCAGTCCTTCCTATTTCTTCTTTGTTCGCCTCTATAACTGGTGCTACAAAGCTGTTCTGGGGTCTTTGCACAATGAGTGCTGTGGGAGACATGGAACCTGTCTTTAGGGCTTCACTGGAATGGAAGTACCAGTGCCTCCTAAAGCTGTGCTCGTGTTCCCCCAGCTGGGCTCGTGCTGTGCTGAGGAAATGTGATTTTGTCTGAGCCTTGGCATCCATGTGAGGGCAGAGAACTGAATCATGTTGTTGCTGGAGTGTTTTGAGCCGCTGGAGGGAATTTATAATGGCTTTGGCTGCATTGCCTCCTTTCCTAAAGAGAACGAAGTGGCAGCACCTTGTCAACTGTTCCTGTGGAAAAACAATTTACAGGGAGTAAGAGATTTGCCTTCCTCTTACGCTGGAAGTCTGTTCAAATGTAATGGCAAGCACTAGACCAGTAAATTGAAAATACGTTTTAAGATTCCTTCTATAGAATATATCAAAGGGGTCTGCATCATCCTATATCAGGTGTGCTCTCATGATGAAATTCTATACAATAATTCTGAAGTCTGCAGAGCATTGAAAATTTTATATTAAATTCTGAGAGCTCGCTTTCCACAGAGGGAATAATAATTTGCTGTAGCCAGAATGAGAGTTACTTCACTTTCCAAGAATACTCCTTGCAAAACTTCCCCCATCTGAGCAATCTCCCTGGTGTTATAAAAGCTGCTCACGTAAACGAGCTTATGTGTGTGCAGAAGGTCAGACTCCAGTAGTCAGAGCTCATGAGAGGGAGCCAGGCACATCACCACGTGGGGAGGCAGGAGGGGAATGAGCTGCTGTGGTGCCTGAGCTTTAGACTTTGATTTCCAGTGTCAAAGAAAGCATTTTGATCGATTTTAATTGCGCTGCGCCCAATTTTGTGTAATTCCCGTGTCATTGTTGAGCCAAGGAAGCTGTGATGTATGGTGCAGCAAGCAGGGCTCTCGAAGCATGAAGCAGCCACTTTACAAGAGGATATTCCATCAGATCTTCTGACTGCAGAGTTTGATGCCATGGAGAGTCACAGAAGTGCAGAGAGGAAAATGACAGCGGTTCTGTCAGCCTCACACTGAGGCAGGCACTGCAGGCAGGGCGGATGGACCAAACTCTCTCCATGGAAACAGAAAAGGCATCTCCTCTCTCCTCTCAGCCCCCTCCTGCCCCAGCAGCAGGCAGCTCTCTGTGATGTTCTGGTTTGGGATTGCCATGGCTGGATAAGACACAGGTGCATACTAAGCCCTATAAAAAACCTGTTTTTATAACCTTTTCAGCTGTCTGATATTGTGCTGGACTGCTCAGCCCTGAAGGAAGTTTCTCAGATGGTTTCTAAAATATTCCCTTTGTTAACTTATTTCCAGTGCTCAGCAGAAACACTTTTTGTCATAGAACACAAAAATATCATTACTTTTCTTTAAGTACTGGACAAAACCACAACATTACTTTGTCATGTGATGGATTGTACCCTGATTTATATGGAAAGACAAACCTTTGCTTTGTTTGCTGTGCTCCCCCTGAGGAGGAGCATAGGAAAAGTTGGAAGTGTTCTTCATCAGACCATGGCAAATAAACTTGTGTTTTGACAGGGGAGGTTTTCAGTGTGCTCAGTCATTCCTCAACTGACCTGTTTTGAAGGAATAAAGACTTTGCTGTTCTCTGAAAATTTATATTCCATCCAGAGAATGCTGGGGTCCTTTGTGAAGGAGCACATGCATTATGGTACTTGGACAATCTATCCTCAGCACTGTTTCTCCTGCTGGTTGCTCTTCTCATGCAAAATCAGAAGAAAGAATTTCATTTAATTAAAAAAGTATGATATTGTGATTTTAAATGAGATTGAGCAAATACATTTCCTGTCAAAAATAATTATTTTACATTGAAAGCATATCACCTAGAATGGTATTTAATCATCTAATTAGTGGCATCAGTACTGTGGTGTGCTTTTATGTAATTTGAGAATGGAAAAGATGAGTTCTCTCTATTCAATCTTTGTCTTGTTAAATAGGACTGTGAAAATCTAATTTGGGGGAGAGTATTATATATATGATTGAAATGCTATTGCTTTTGATAGTATGACTTCTGCATTTGTGCATGTTTGACCCTCTGCTAGGGCAGTGAATCCGTTCCTGTGTGCTGAGCAAACAGGGCCTGGAAGGCATCAGAGGTGTTCAACAGGGCAAGTTTAATGCTGTAACAGTTTCCCTTTCTTTGGGCTCAGGTTGGAACCTGGAAGCCTCAGTTCTAGAATATGTTTTAAAATAGGAGTAGAAAGCAGTAAGTTGTTTTTTTGTTTGGTAACAGCAGGACCAAATATTTCAGTGGTAAATGTACTCTTTTTCAGGGGGTACTTGCTTTTTCAGTCTGACTCCTTCTCACTGCTATGGCTACTGATTTTTTCCCCAAGACTGAAGCAATATTTTGTGGCTTTTACAGACTGCCAGTCCCACTTTTCAGTCATGCACAGTTACTATTTGCCACAGTCTGTCTGTCTTGGCTGCTGTTGTATTTCCATCCCAGTGCATTTAACCTCTCTGTCCATTGCTTCCTTCCTTGCCTCATTTGCTTCTTTTGGGCTTTCTTGATCTTACTTGGGCCTTTCCAGCTGGTTTAGTGACACAGTTGTCAGTGTGGGACACTTCAGTGCATCCCTGCAGATCTCTGTTCCCTGGCAGAGCATTCTCCACTCTCTGGGTGTCCCTGCAGGGCTCCAGCCCCATCCATTCCACCACTGGCTGTGGGAGCTGTATCCTGATTATTCCTGCTCACAAACTGCTCTTCAGACCATGTTGGTTGATCATTTTGTCCCACATGCCCTTGTAAATCTGGGCAGGACTGGAGTTTGCAGATTTACATGAATTCAATGAAACCTGAGGCTGGATTAGGGCCCCACCGAGGCTCTCGACATTGATGGCTGGGAGGTTTCTTCTGCAGTGTCACTCCCTTCACTTGAGGTGATGGAACAGAAATTGATGTTTGAAGGGATGGATTCACTCTCTCTCTCAGAGATCTGCCTGGCTGGGTTTGCTGTCTGTCATGCTTTTTGCTGTCCCTTAGCTCAGAGTTTTGGGAAAATCTTTCATTTTTGCTTTGGTACCTGAGGTAGTTGTGATACAGCAGTCCTGGGAGATACCTGAAAAGGTGGGGAAACACCTGGTCCGCCTCTGCCCTTTTGTCTGTTTGATTTACTGCTGCATTTGCTTTGAATGCCATGTTTACTCACACAGTTTTGTATTTGACTTTTGTGTTGTCCTTAAGCTTTTGAGTGTTTCTCTCAAAGAAACACAACTCCTGGTCTTTGCTTATGAAATGGGCTTGTTAAAAACAGTCAATTCTGCTACTGAATGGCTAAAATTGGAATCTCTTAAGAAATTTTATATGACATAGAGACTTCCCAAAATGAAAAATCCTTTCTGAAGATCCTCATCTGAGTGTAAGCAGCTGATTGGGTCAGTATTTCATGGAAAGCCAGCTCTGGTTATTTATTTCAGGAGGGCAGCTTCCAGAGGGCACAACTGGGCCTTGTGCAGCAGAAGTGTTGCTGGAGAACAGCAATAAAGGCCCCCTCCAAATCCCCCAAAGCCCTCTGATGTGGAGGGCCAAAGATTGGCCATCATCTGCTCCTCTCTCCAAGTGATTTTACCTGGTTGTGATCAGCCCTTACTGAGTTTCTGACTTGGCTGCTGCCAGGGTTCAGACCTGGAGCCTCTTCCCTGCACGAGTTCAGTTCAGTGACTCCTGAAAGCAGTGATTCCTTCTGTGCCCAGGAGGAATTTCTTCTGCAAGGAGCTCTGGAGTGCATGGGATCAGCCCGCAGCACTGCAGGTTTCACCAGAGACAAAATGCCCTGCTTCCTGCAGCCAGGCTGTGATCCTTTGCAGGAAGCTCAGAACTCAAAATGGGAAGCCCAATTTCAGTTCCTTTGTGTAACTTATTCCAAATTAGTCTAATTTGTTCCTGAAATTGTGGGCTTAATGAGTGCACACTGCCATAATTGCAGCCCTTGCTCTCATCTAAGGCACAGCACAACGACTGAACCAAGCTGCTTGTGTTGGATGTTGATGTTTCACTGTGTTTATTTCCTGTCTGTGCACTTATCTGCCTTTGGGTACTCTGCTGCCCAGAGAAGAGACTGAAAAATTCCCTTTTGTTTCCTGGGCTCTCAACCAGATCATGTGATATGATAGGAAATCTGTTTCTATTGAGACATAATTTAGGCCATCACCATAAAAGTTCAAGATTAAACAAGTATTGATTAACCAACTCCAGCTGACTGCTGATACCACATGTTCCTGGAGATATCAGTCAGTGTGAAGTGTATTAGTGACTCCCAGAGCTGAGAATGGTAAAAATGCATCAGAAATGGGACTAGGTAATTAAACTGTTCATTAAGCATGGCAGATGCAGAGTTCATGACTTGATTTGCCATCTGCTTTGTTTTGTAGTCAGTAAAGATTTAAAATAATGCTGATGGCTTCTCTGTCACATTGGGTCCTGCAGGATGTTTTTGCTGAGGAGGTGGATAGATGATTTTAAAGCACAAAGAAGGATCCTAAAGTTCTGGGTGTGCAGCAAAGAAGGTGAATTAACCCTTTTGCTGGGATATAAATTGGAAGATAAATTGTAAATACAGCAGTCAGTGCTGCACTCAGCAGCACTAGAAACAGGGACTTTGGCAAAGCTCATCCTTGTGTCAGAATTTTTGGGCATCACATCCTGAGCTGTGCTCTGCATCCAGGCAGCACAGCTGGTCCTGGGGCAGCTCTGAGCTGCTCCTGAGGGCTGTGAGCAGTATCCAGAGTATCCAGTGCTTTCTCTGGCTCTTATCACTCTCATTGCTTCCTTCCTCAGTCCATGTCATGATTCTGTGGATGGCATTTCAGCAGTGCAGGTGCATCCCCAGCTGTGCTGCTGTCCACACCTGGTTGTTAAGTGCTGTCAGCCTGAGCCTGGCCAAACCTTTCCCTCTGCTCACTGTGTCTCCCCTTTGTAGGTTTATACAAATTCAGGGAAGTTTACCTTCCTTTTTAATCCTTTTAAGGGGATTCCAGGTCTCCCTCTCCAGGCATTAAGCAAGGCAGGTTTTGTGAGGGCTTCCTTGGACCATCCATCCTTGAGAAGAGGGAAACAGGACACTCTGTGTTTGAAGGAGACCCAGCAGCCTTTTAAATTGAGCGCAGGTCTCTGTAATTTCAACTTGATTATATTAATCAGTTCAACAATTTCAGAGAAAAGGTGTTTGGTAGTTGGGGGTGGAGGAGGATAATAGCAGAAGGAGACAGAAGATCACTAACAGGTGTGGGAAATAGGCCAAGAGAGAATTGCTGCCTGTAGGGTGCAGGGGCTCAGAACAGGTCACTGCTGAATTTTCATCTTTAGTAACCAGTAGCATCATCAATTTAAATTCCCAGACTGCTTCTGTAGGGTGACTTTATTAAAAAATGAAGACCAACGGGTCAGAGACGAGGTAGGTGCTTTTATGAATAATTCTCTGCCCTGTGAGCTGCTGTTAAAATGCTCCTGAGATCAGTTTGATGAGGGGTGGTTGCTGGGCTTCATGTTGTGATTTCCACAGGAGTGTCTGGGTTACTGGGTAAAGGGTGCTGAGTTTTGTGAGGAGAAAGCAGAATCTGGGGGTTTGATGACTGTTTCCATAGACATTCTTTGTTGGAGTTAAGGAAATATCACACTTTACTTTTGTTGGTCTCTGACTGCCTTCTCTCTATGAGGTGGAAAGTGCTCCAGGGAAATGGAGTTCTGTGAAGAGTTATTTTAACACTGTTTTTTTATTTGTTAGTTTGGTTTGGTTTTTGTTCCCCTGTATAACTCATATTTATTATGTTTTTTTTTTGGGGTTTTTTTTTTTTTTTTTAAATAACTTCTTCCAGTTACTTGCTGTGCCATATTTTAGTCCTGATCCACTTAACCTCCTCCTGGAGCTCAGGCAGCTGCCTCCACATGCAGCAGTGTTGGAGCTAACTTGCTGTATCACTCTTTGCCTGCAACAGATACCCTGCCAGTTAACCCCACAAATATGTGTTCTGACAACACATTTCCTGATTAATTTTTATTATTTTTCATGTTTATCACTGGTCTGTTTTACCTTTCTTAATCATCTTGCAGTCTGCACTGTGAGGACCTTTAAACCATGCTCTTACCTTCTATACCTGACCTGATTTCAGGTATCTCTAGATCTCAGAGTCTAAAAGTTATTTTCTTTTCCCTCTCTGTCTGTACCCTCTAATTTGTCTGCTTCTGAGTTTTATTTAGCTTTTAATGGAATGGCCTAACTCCAGTTCTCAAGGGAATACAAAAGAACAAAACCAAATTTTATCAGCCTCAGCTGTTCCCCCAGTCACTCAGCCCTGCCCCTGGAGAAGCTCAGCAGTGCTGATGGCTTCACCCTGGCCCTGCCATGAACCAGCCATAGTATTTATTGAAATGGTTTCATCTGCAGCACTGCCCTTTCTGTAGCATTCTGAGCACAATCCCACAATACTCCAACAGCAATTTTTGCAGACACTTGTACAGTGACAAACTAACTCTGTGCTGATTTATACTAGATGCTTCCTTATATTCATTACAAGATCCTATTTTGCATGCTTGACATTTTAAAATACTGTGTTTGGAATGTGTTATTTATTTGGAGACCTTTATTAAGCAACCTCAATCTAAGGGTTTAATTGTTACTGATAGCTAAGAGTATAATTACCTCAGTAAAATATCATGGCTATATTAAGCAAATGGCAATTGTCTCCAGAAGAGAATGAGTACAAGCCATTTTCCTGTGAAACAGGTTGTTTCACGAGGTCTGCTAATATCATTTACTGATACAATTGCAGAACCTCTGCATAAAGAATGAATAAGGAAAGCTGGGATCAATGTGCTTGTAGAAGGGACTGGCTGCAGCAGTGCACAAAGACCATTTGGGAGGAGGAAGAATCTTTAAACCAGAAAATGTTCTGTTTCTGAAGTGTGATTTGCAGATTTTGGAAAGTCCAAAGAGTGTGTTTTTGCTGGTGTGGGCTCCCAGAGCAGTGCTTGGCTTTCTTTTTTTTTACCATTGTTCCTTACTTTGCCTAGCTTGGTAATAAGTTTACTGCTCACTTTTGACTCAATGAAGAAAGTAGCAGAATTGTTGAGTTCTCACTTCCTTACCCTGCTCCAAAATGACTTTTCCAAGCCTGAGAGTTCCCTTAGTTTCACTTGTCAGTCTGCATTTGTCAGAGGTGCCTCTGGCTCTGAGCTGCAGGATGTGGGCATCCTGTTCCCAGGCTGTGGGCACTGGAGTCTGCCCTTGTTGCTTTGCACTGCATCCTCTCCAGTGACACCTTTTGCTCTTGATCTGCTGTCCTAATTCCTCCTAGCTAGTGGGTAAATCTGCCTTTTCCCTGACTTTGTGCATTGTACTCTGTGTACCTGTAGGAATTTGTCCCCTGGAGGCAGGAGGGTGATGTTCTTTGTTAGAGCTGAGCTTTAGCACCTCAGGGCTCTCACCATGGAGATGCTCAGGCTGAGTTCAAATGGCCAGCCTGGGGGCACAAGATGAATTGGCCCCTGGGCCTTGCTTCCCTTTCCCTTTTAGAAGCATAAAAGAGCTGATAAAAATTACCTTAGCAATTTTCCGGGGTTTGGTTTTGTATAATTCTTTCTCTTGCCTTATTATGTATCTGGTAAACCTTGCAATGATAAAAATATAGAGTTTATTATTATCTTTATATCTGATGTTTTTGAGGTGGAGGCACAAGGACAGCCTCTGTATTCTTATTGATGTTATCTCTGACATAGCTTCTATTTAAGCAGCGAGTTTAGAGGGTTTTTTAAAATTTTATAACAATTCAGAGGGTGCAGCAAAGTTAAAAGTTATTTTATGAGGTATTTGTGAAGAACAATAGAAATGTGATCTTTTTTTTCCCCCAGAATACTGACTGGATTCTGCTTTGTTCTGCCCCCACTAGATATTAATGCTCGCTGCTAAGAGGTTAGATTATGAAAATTAGAAATATACCCATAAAAGAATTCATATGACCTTCAGTTCTCATATTTCTCTCAGAGAAAGGACTGTAGGACTTCTAAAGGTAAAATATTCAATAAAAAGAAATTAGGTTAATCCAATGTTATGGCTGAGAATTTAAACTCACCCAGGTCAGGTAATTCAAAGTTATAGTTCCCTTGATGCGTGTGCTGTAACATTTATTCCTTAGCTCCTCAGCTCTGAATTATGAGGGATGGTTGAGCAGCTCTGGCAGGGAAGATGGATGGGTGGAATGAGGGAGTGATTGCTGGGGGAACTCGGGCAGAACAAACCTGACTGCTGGGCAGGGGCTTGGGCAGCATCCAGGGACAGGGAAGGGGCTTAGGATTTCTGAAATACCAGCAAGGCTAAGCTGCACAAAAAGGGGTTTTGGTTCTTTTTTTTTTTTTTTTTTTTTTTGTTGCAATTCTTTGTTCCTCAGATACTTATGGTTTGAAGGCATTAATCTCGCTGCCTCTTAGAGTGGTGGTGCTGCCACAGGAGCTGCAGCTTTGAATCTCTGACTTCTCTCTGTTTTAATTCTCAGCCATAAAACTGGATTAACTGGGTTTGCTTCAAGTTGAATTGCAGTGGATTTTTTTTTTATTTTTTTATTTTAAGGATAGGGGAGAGTGATAATTAAGTAATTGCACAGTAGCTTATTTCAACATGTGATGGGAGCCTCTGGTAAGAACAGCTGCACTACTCAGACACCAGTCAGAGCATCCTTTCAAATGAAGACCCAAAGTCTTTATAAAACTGAAGGACTGCCTGGAGAAATGAGGAGTTTTGGATTGCTCCTGGCACAGTATCATGCAGTGCTGAGTATTTTGTTCACAGCATCTCAGGTCAAGCATTGCTTAAATTGATGAATATATTAGAAGTCAAATGAGGTTTTACAAAGCATCTTGGAAATGGTCTCTGACCCATGATTTGTTGCATTGAGGAGGAATGTTCTGTTCCCTCTTTTATGAGCACATTTGTTTAGGTAGTATTTCAGATAGAGTCAACAACTGTTTAATAGAAGCCATAGAAAATTTGAAGAATTGGTGTAGTTTCAGTTAATTAATTTTGATTGATGTAATGAGATTATTACGTTACAAGTTTCTCACTATACAGAACAGCTGCTGGATTTTTTTAGTGTTATGTGGGGCAGGACCTGTGAGGAATCATTAACTGTAAACTTGCACGTTCAGGTGGAACCAATTTGGGACAACAGGAGAGCTGAGGCTTCGTTTTCTGTCTGTATGAATCCAGAGCTTCAGGATCTCCCTAGAAACATCAATGCCTTTTTGAAGTCAAGAATTTAAAAAGGAATCAACAGGTAAAGTGTGAGCATGAGACAGGAAAAGAGGATGTGCTTTTTACGCATCAAAATGTTGGACTTGCTTTCTGTCAGGAGGAGGAGATCTCTTCCCACAAGAGTATTAGGAAGGTCCTGTAACCCCGTGGGGCATCCAAGCTGCTTTTTAAGCACAGGGAAAGATAAACATGGGTGTGGAGCGATGTTTCATTCAGGATGTGCACACACTTTCTGCAGGGCATTTGCAAAAGGAGTATGCAGCTCCCAAAATGATCTAGTGTCTGAATTAGAAATTTAAGCAATTTAACTCCTCTCTCAGTTGCTGCTTTTTCAGGCACATATATAAGCTTCAGAAGTTCTGTGTTTTGTGCTTTGTAACAGGAATTCTGCTCTGTAAATAGTATTTTCAGTTTTGCAGATAAAGAAACACTTTCTGACTTTAATAAATTAATTTTCCGTTGATAACATACTACCTTTGGAGACCAACTTTTCAGGTTGACATTTCTATTATATTAATTACAAGGAGAGGAGAAGCTGTGCTTGTTTTGTCATTGGGAAATGCCATTTGCAAAGTTATTGGAAAGCTGACCTTGTCAGAAGTGTTATTGCATTATCCCTCAGCGAGGGCCACCACAACTGAACGACAAGAAAAAAATGCAGAAAGAGAAAAGCAATTTCAGGAGATATAATGAAATCAAAACAAAATGCCTTTTATCCCTCTCCAACGTGGAGATGTTTATTATGATAGTGTATATAAGGTTTGGTGCTGGGGAAAGAAGTGCTTGTGAACCATCCAGAGTTGTTTTTTAAAAGTGAAAATCACCCTACAAGAGAATTCTTGACTTTTTGCATGAAGTAAACATGAACAAGAGGCAGTGCTTGCTCCAGTGACATCTCTCCCACTCCCTATTTTCACTAAGTATCCCTGTCCATTATCCTTTTTCCCTCTTGTTCCTTCTGCACATGAGGCTGAAGGGGCAAAGCCCCCACTAAGGGCTGCACTGGGGGTGCCCTTTGCCACCTCATTGTTTGGAGACATCACCCTGGAATCATTTTCTTTCCCATCTCTGGTTCACTCTGCACTCTGCGAGTCCTTTAAGTAAATCTCAGCTCCTCTGTTTGCTTCTAGCAAAATGCCAAGCAAATAATTTGTTTATTTTCTGTTTTCCCTCCCAGTTTAAAACCACAGAGCTGTTTGTTTTCTCAGAGCCATCCCTTGTTCTCCCTGAACACTGAGGAGCAGCAGGGGCTGCGCATTCCTGCTGTGCCTCAGTGTCCCAGCCAGGCACAGCTCTGCTTTCTTCTCCTTCTCTGCTTTCCTGTGCCTCTGAACAATCCTGTGCAGGAAAATACCACTCAGCTCAGTGGCCATTTCATCTCTGAGCATGTGGGGCGCAGCAGGGCATGCTGAGTGTCCCATTCTGCTCATCCCTGTGCTTTCTCTCTGTGCTGGAATTGTGGCAGAGGTGCAGGTCACGGGTAGCTCTGTGAGTGGTTCTTAATGGAGCCGTGGTCATCACACTTTAAAAGCTTTAAATTAAATCTTTTCCACCAAAGAAGTTATTAAAAAAGCCCCAGAAAGCTATTTAACCTCCTTGTGTGTGAGGCAACGTGTTTCTTATGTAATATCTATGCACATGAATTTGTCATGTGTGGTGTTAACCTGAGGCTATGTTTGTAGCCCTTGTGTTCCAATATTGGATTTTTACTTGCATAAAAGAGAAGAAAAAAGCCCTGCTGAATTCCTTGAAAACATCCTAAATGGGATGCTGAGGAGCTGTAAATAATAGCCAGGTTTGTAGTTTAACTCTCTGGGGGGCATGTGCAAGCTGAAGGGTGTGAAACACGTGTTCTGGATCTGATGTTTTCCTTCAGATAACACAAGGAAACCAGAAATGCAGAAATAATTAAATGTGCTCACCTTCCCTGCTTCACTTTGCTTTCTGCCTGCACATGGATTTGAGTTCTGAGGTTCTGAAGCTCTTTCTGCTGCAGCTGTTGGTGCATTTTCTGCATTGAGCTGTGCCCTGTGTTGGGGTTCACTCCCTAACATTTTTGCTTCCTCCTAAAATTTTTGGTCCTTCCAAGTAAGCAGCTCAAGCTGACTCATCTAAATCTGTCTCTCAGCAAAATGCTGTGACTTTGTGATTTCTTGCTAAACTTCACCTACCTAGGCTGAGTTTGGGGTGCTCTTTTGTGGGTATTTATGTTCTCACTGCTTCTCCCTTTGCAGAGGTAGTTTTTTTTCCTTAGTTTTCCTTTAAGAAGAGGGAGCAGGGATGTGGAATTGTTGCCCCTCATCGGCCAACACTTTCACAGGCTTGGTTTCCGTGCCAAACCGCTCCACTGAAGGAACTGGATCTTTAACTGCAGCCAGAGCATCCAAGTAGGCATACCGGGTTGAATTAGTAATAAAACCAAATAAAGAAGTTCCTGCCAAGCCAGGCTGGTGGGCAGGGGGTCATGCTTTGGCTTGGTGCAGAATTCCCTGTGTTTTGGACGTTCTTCAGCTGACAGAACCTGCAAGCTGTTCCTCCTCAGCTGCTCTGGGATCGTGGCTCTGCCTCCCTGCGGATGAATGGCTGCCTAACGACCTGCAGCAAAAGTTTTGATTTGTAATTAACTTTCAATATGCTAAAAGGGTGGCTAATAACATTAAATGCAAATTACAGAGTTCATATCCTTCATGCAAATAAAACCTAAGAAAAATGGTATCTTCTCATTTTGCTGCATTGTTCAGATGTAACAAGCATGATTGCTGCTCTCCCCAGGGACAGCTTTGGGACTTACAAGGTTTATTCATCCAGACCAATGAGTTCTTTTTCCTGGCAATTTTTCCCCCAAGAAATAGTGATAAGAAACTCTGAGGGAAGGGGGGAACCTTCTTGATACATTGCCTGTCCTTTCTCTTTTTTGTGCTGGGACTTAGTCTGGAGTTAAATGTGTTATAAATATCCGAGTATCAATGCTTGGTAGACTTAGGAGAGCTCTTAGCAGCTAATGAAGGTTAAATGCTGTCTATTTTGGGAACCTGAATGACACTGTCACTCACATTTTAGCAGTACTCAGTGTCTAGAGCTGCTTTTCTCCTTCTATCATTCCTGTGAGGTAACAGGGGAAGCACTGTTCTCTCAGTTATAAAGGAGCGTAGGGAACAGAGATGCTTGGGTGAAATAACTGAAGACCTGAGCCCAAGTCAAACAGGAGTGCTGTGGAAGAGCTGTGAAATCTTTAGTGTATCTCCTTCTGAGAATGTTTGGTTTATTATGAAGTCCCCCAGTGCAGACTGCAGTTTTCTGTGCCTTACCCATGTGACAATGACCTTCCTTCAGTGGCACATCCTTTGCTGCAGCACGTGTGTGAGTGTTCCCTGACACTGCCTGCTCTGCTGTGTTAGTATCAGCATTTCACTCATTTCCTACATCTTCTGAGTCTTGTCACATCCTGGAAGCACCTGGTACTGTTGTGGTGAACCTGTGCTAGTACAAGGATCTGATTTTTCTTGGAGCTGTGTTGCTGGAGTGGTTTTGTTTGTGGTGGTTATGGCTGAAGTCCCTTCCCTCCTCTCTGTGGGCTCTGGCTGGCATGTCCCTAGGGATGTCATAGCTTTCAAGGTTGTCAAAATCAAATCCCTAGGAGGTTGTGGTGTAAAAGCTGCTTGTGTGCACTCTGTGTGAAATCTGAAGTTTTTCCCTCCCCTCTTCACACACTTACATTCGTGTGTGGCTTTGCTCAGTCTGTTTATCAGCCTTTGCTCATCTGTCATTATTGATATTTTTAGGTGCTCTGGAATGCCTCACCCTTGTCTCTAGACTCTGCTGGCATTAATATTTCATTGTTGTCAGCTCACATCTTGCTGCTTGCCCTTGTTCCACTATGCTAATAATGATCCTGAAGGAAACTTCTGGCTCCAATCCTGAGTGCAGCCTCCTGCTAATTGCTTTCCATGGCAGGGAGGGCTGGTGTGCTCCTCCATCACCAGCTGCTATTTGCCTCTCACATCATGTTTAAAACCCAGGGATGCTTGGTCATTTAAACAGACTTTCAAACCCTGGTTGGCTCTCCTGTGAGTTCTCTCAAAGAATTCTTAACTGGTTCAGTTTAAATTACTTTCACAAAAGCTCCTGCTTATCTATCTCTATTTTATCTTGTTACACTCAACTCAAAGAGATGCTTTGAATTCTGAATCTTCTTAACTAATTTTCCTAATGTTCAGGTGAAACTTCCTTGCCAATGACTCTAATTTCCCAGAACAACCTTATCTCTGCTTTCAAAACAGAGGAGGATGTCTGCAGTCTGGTATCTCCAATAGGATAGCCATTTTTAATGATAAATCATTTTATTCCTTTTGTCTGTTAACACCTTTGTTATTTTTTGGTCCTGGGTGAATATCCAGCTTTGAGATTATTATTATTATATCTTCTTAGTGCAGTTTAATTTCTTGAAGCATTTAGCTGCCTTTATCACAGTTCTCTGGATAAAATAGAGCAGAGGAGCTGTGATGATTCTTTTTGGAGCCTGGATCTTTGTTGGGTCAATGTGCAGCTACAGCCACTTGTGCCTCTGATAGACTCAGAGGATTGTCCTCTACATGGAGCTGTCCATTTCAGCTTTGTTTGGGGCTTTATGTTTTCATGGTGTTGGAATTTGTCTGCCTTTAAAATACAAATTAATGTTATTGCTGTTGCTTTTATTTACTTGATATTCTCCATTATATTTTACATTTGCATGACCTTTTCTTGCTTCATGCAAACATTGTGACTTTCAGTGTTTTGATATTTGTATTTGCTTGCATCTTGATGAAACTGGTAATGTTAAAAAATCAATTTTATTTCAAATTTTGTTAAAGATATGAGCTACTCTTGCAAGTTCACGTATTGCAAGAAGCAATTTCTGAGCTGCTCATTCTCTTCTCCCTGTACAAGTGTCTGAATATCCCATGGGATTTAACAGTGCTGCTGTGAGTAAACAAATCACTTTCTGTATTCCCAGCAAAGTGTGAGTGAATCACAGCTGCTGTCACTCCTGCCTGTCTGCAAGATGAATCAGAAATTTGCAGCTGTGGGCAGTGTATGGAGCTGGGTGGTCCTGTTCTCTAGGATCAGATGGAGATTTCAGACCTGTTGTGTTTCATTTAGGGTATTACTTTGTGGATTTTTTCCACTTTTCTTGTCCCTTTAAAATTTATAATTACATTTTATTTGAGTTATTTAATTTTATTACTTCATTTTATGAAACAACCTGGTTGGTGGTTGCGTATTTATTTACAGGGAGGAATTTCCTGCCAGATCAGGTGAGAGGCCACAGTTCAGGCATTGTCTGTGCCAGGTACTCTTGCCAGAAGGCCAAAGACCAATCTTCTAACTAGTCCTGGATGTGATTATGATGTTTTTATGAACTTATTCCAATTTCACCTTTTATTTGGTCTTCAGAGCTGTTAAGGGCACTTTTTATGGTGTTTCTCTAGTCTGGAAAATTTAGATCAGATTGGAACATAACTTTTCAGAGCTGCAGGAAGTAGGGCATAGTTTAAAGAGGATTAGTGATCAGTGTGTATAAGGACTAGTCTGTGGAAGGTAAATCTTAGAAGGAGCACCTTCATCTTAAGTAATTTATGTGTCAGGAGAGATTTCCTTCTTTCTTCAGCTGGAATCTGTCATGTTAAAGGTCATTTTATTGAAAATCATGCTCACATATTCATAAAAGGATGCATTCTTCTGAGCATTAGCAGTCACCAAGTTTTTGAAGTTGCCATGCTGGATCTTTTCTGTACGTTTTAGCCCTGGAATCTGATGTGAGGAATTAAGTGAGATGTCTGCTGATGATATTCCAGCATTAATAATACTGAGAGGGGAATTGTGATGGCATGCAGTCTTTATACTTAGCATGGTTCTACTGGCAGGAGAATATGAATTTATAGGAATGGGACCATTAGACCACTTCCAGAATTAAATCTAACCTGCAGCTAGGAGTGCTTTGACAATCTTTTTGCTGCCAAAAGCTGTGCCACTGCATCTCCTCCCATTTATCCTTAGATTTTTCTTTTCCCCTCCACACCAAAATTTGTTTGAAATTTCCTTGTAAATGGAGGATTATGAATAACCCTTGTCACATTTGGAAGCTGTAAGCCATTGAGGAGCAATTTCAGCTCACTCATTTACAGTCTGCCAGCCTTTTTGCCCCTCAAGATTGAAGATCTGGGTGCTGCTATGGAGCTGATCATCAAGTTTTCTAACAAGGAAACCTCTTTGCCCTTCAACCTTGAGGATTTTGTGTGAGCCATGGGCTGAGAAAGGTGTTCCAGAGGGCAGGGCTGGGGAGCTGCAGGAGGCTGCCCCACGTGTGTGCTCCTGGATCTGTGCTGAGCCTTGCTCACGGCATCCCTGCATCCCATCCAGAGCCAGGCTAATGACAGCTCTGATAATGCCAGATGGCAGTCACCAGTCATCCTTTAATAGCAGAAAAATGCCTAAATATTGACTCCAAAGCTGGTCTGCTCATTCTTCCTCCTCGTTCCAGGCTGGCAGTGATCCTCAGGCAGCACTTAGGGACCTCCTAAGAAGATCTTGTGTAGGAAACTGTCAGAACAGATTGCTGTATGGATTTTCGGAGGATTAAAGTTAATTAAAGAGCTATTCCTTGCTCTCATTTCCTCGTGTCTGCCAGCTATTTACATGCTAATGTAGGGTCTTCCAGGGAGAACAGGACAAGTGTCAGCACTGGGCATGTTATCACACATGGAGACAGTAGAAAATAATGAGATGAGCAAAATATGTATATATATATATATATATATATATAATATGTATGTACGTGTGTGTAGCTTGACAACTGAAAGCCAGCAGCAGAGCTTTTTGCATATTTTCAGTAATGTGCGATCTTGCTGAATATAATTCACTCCATTACATCTCACACTGCATAATTTAATACTTCATTCACTATAGTATCTTTCCATAAGGAGTTTTATAAACAGGCAGATTTAACTTTTTCTTTTTTCCCTATCTTGTTCTAAAGAGGAAAGTTCTTTCCTGCAGAAGTAGTGAGTGGTTTTACCAGGAGTACAAACCTGGGAGCTTTGGTGGGGACTGGCATTTGCTGCTGTCTCCTTTCAGAAAGATTTAGCAAAGGAGATGCTCAGCATGGAAGCAAACCGAGAGTGGATGTAATAGTTTTCTGCTCCAGTTGCATGATTATTTGCCCGTTCTATTTTCACATTATTTCAGAGGATTATTTTCTCCTGTAATTTTTCAATATCTTTGATTTTTACACTTTATTAAAACTGCTACATAACAGATGAAATAAAATTGATCTCTGGCTACACTTCAAGAGGGAGTTTAATGCTTTAGGGAAATGAGAAACCTCATTTTCTGCATTTTTAAATAAAATTATCAAAACCATCTGTATTGTTGAGCACAAGTAAAGAGTTTTGTCTGCTGCTGAGGGTAGTGCAGATAGTTTGAGCATTCTGGAGGTAATTAAGCTTTTAAGGACCAAGGGCAGTTAAAGACAGATTTGTTTTCTGTAGTTTTTTGTTCCCCAGTATGCAGGTGACATGCAAAGTGAGTGGCTTAGTAAACCCAAAGTGCCCTTACCACGGGCTGCAGCCCCTGTGTTCTGTGTGACCTTTGTGAAACAGCTCTCAGCCTTTCTCTTCATTTTATCCTTTTGTGGTTTTCCTAGCGGAAAACACGATGGTCTTACTCTCAGATGTCAGGTGGCTGTTCTCTGGCCCTGAAAAATCAATGTGACATTTTGTGAAAGAGTTAAAAGAGGAGGGAAAGGGAAAAAAAAAAACCTTTTTTGGAGACTCATTTGGGGGCAGGTGAGGGGAGAAGGTCACCCACACTGAAAAGCCATGACTGCTTGTTCCTGCCTTGGTAGCACAGCTCCCTTAAAAGATGCTCTGAAAGGGATGTCAGGCCAGAGATGCTCTGGGATTTGGGTGTTTTAGGTTTCCTCTTGTATTTGATATCCCAAATCCTCCCTTCAGCCCGGCTGGTGGGCTGACCAGGATGAAATGCTGCTGTGCAATAACCTCAGGCTGGATTTCTCCCTGTTGTGGTTCTGTGAATGCCAGCTGAGCTACACCAGGGAAAAGCTGTCTGGGGAGATGCTGCCAAGCCTTGTTACCCTTGGCCTGTGCAGGTCTTATTAATATTATTATTATTATAAAATATTATTATTTCAAGAGAATAATCTTTACTCCCCGTACCAGAGGAAACCAGTGCTGGCTGAATCCTGTTGCTGTGTGCTTGGGAGAATTTGGGATGGGTGCTCAGGAAAGGCAGTGAGCACCCAGAATTTACTGAAGTTGGGGCACACATTGTCCCTTACTGGGCTGGGCCAACACAACGTTGTCGGCAGGAGCTCTGACAAATGGAAATGCTTAAAACACAAATTATTTTAATTTGTGGTGCTCATCTCTGTTACACAAATAGTAAGCCTCCTGATTTTTAGATGTTCAATATTGGTTTTGGCAAATATGAAAATATTTAAGAAAAAGACAGAGATGCTCTTAAGCTTTTCCTATCAGTGATATGTGTGTGCACTTTTTTTGCCATTCATTTATGTTGTACTTTGTGTGAGGGAGGTTTCTATTTTGTATATCAAGTGGAATCTTCAATTTTATCTTGCCACATGCTCAAAGGAAATTTTTATTTCTGTGACATTGTTTTAGAAAGAGATCCACGCTTCTTTTGCTATCTAAGAAATGGTCTTTATTCAATCAGAAATCAGAAATTGGCCTGCTTTGAGACTATGGTGGAGCCACATCATGCAGGAGCACTTCAGCCATAAAGGGCATTTATTTAATAAGTTCCATGTGCTGAGAATATGAATATTTTTAGTGGTGACAGTTAAGGCTGAACATTTTTATCCACATTTTTACATTTTACTAGAAAAGAATTGAGGGGAAAAAAAAAGTATTTTTCAGGCATTACTTGTGTATTTTGCTACATTATGCCACATCCCTTTTCTAGGACCTGTAAATATATGGATTTCTAAGATAATTAGCTCAATGCAACCATTCCTTGCTGCTGGGAAGAGAACATGAATCTTTTTTTGGGAGCTAAAGTTCCAGTGCCCCTGTGTGTGTCTGATTTGTGGGTCACAGGCCCTTCATTCTGCATCCTCACCTTCAGACTTTGTGATTCCTGGTGATGGATGTGGGTATTGGGAGCAGAAGGTAATTTTAAAGATATAGATGAAAAGAGTTTCAAATAATGAGGTAAGAATTTGATGTCAGTTCAGTGGCTTTTTTGTTTAATCAAAATTTTATGTTATTTTGATTTCTGGAGCTTAAATAGAGCACGGCAAGGATCCTAAAACCAAAATTAGATTTTGGCTTTAATTTTCGGGTGTCATCCCTCAAGATACAAAATAAAATAGCAACTTAGAGCAGCAAACAACATGAATATTTCAGAAGCAGCATCTTTTCTTTCTGCTGCCATCTGTTGATGACCTATGCATAGGAAAGGATTCATTTCCCAAAGTCAAAGGTTTCATTTCTTAATGAAGAAAGCTGTGAAATACAAGGTAAATTCTGATGGTTGAGAGAGCTCTCCACCATTATTTTCCTTTCCTCTTGGATGGACTGGTTGAATGCAGGTGCTGACAAAAGTGGTGTTGTGGGGGAAGAAGTGCTGCACAATGCTTACTGTCTTATATACATATAAACAAAAATTAGCAAATGAAAGAACTAAAGAGGTCTGGTTTGTTAACACTGTGTTTTTTGAACTTTAGCTTTTTGAATGTCTCTGATGATGGAAAAGAGAGGCCATAAGTTGTGTCCTTGAATCTGTGAGCTGCAGGGAAAGCTCAGATGCTCACAGCACCATTTCCATTAATGCATTTTCCTGTCTTCAGTGCAAATGACTCCCAGATATGTGATAGCTCTTAACACGTTTTGAAACTCTCTCCCATAATTAACTTGTCATAGACAGAAACAAGGCTGTGGGGGTTACAGATTTGAAGAGAGAATGCTCAACAGGTTTTGAAAAGGGTGTGTACAAGTCCTTCTGCCATTCACATCATTAGGTTTAATTATTTTGAATTGATTGGAGGGTCTTGAGCAGGGATATGTAACGAGCTGTTTGTTGTCCCTCAGCAGCTGTACATTTTAAAAGCCATCTCCAGTGGGATTCCATTGGGATGTCCTGGGGGTATCTTTGTCCCTGATGTGCAGTGCAGAGCTCATGGTGATGATGATGATGATGATGTTTCTCTGCAGCACGTGAGAGGCACAGGTTTGGGCTGTTAATTAATAATTCCAATCCTGCACAATGACTAGTCTGATGACAAGTCTCTGCAAAAAACCTCCTGGTAGCCTTTGAAGCAAGCATGCAGAAATATCCTATTTTCAGCTGTACATATTTTTTTCCCAGAATTACTTCACCATGGCACTGCTCTAAATATGTCTTGTGAGATAAGCTTTAAATCCTACTTGGGCAAAGTTTATTAAAAATTAACATTTGCATGGGGAGTTATAAAAAAGAATAGGACCTTCATTAGCTTAACATCATCTGAAGTACAAAATAATATTGAATTGCTCTCCACTGGCCCAGACCAGGCAGACTCTTACTGCCTGACAGATCTTGAAGCCCAGAAAAGTCAGCATCAATAATATCCAAAAAGCCACACTGGAAACTGCACCTCTATTCCCAGAGGTCCAAGAAAATGAGCTGCTACCACAGGCTAAACAACCTGAACTTATTGGCATGGGATGTTAGCTGCCATTCCTCTCAGTGGGGAAAACTGCAGTGTTCATTAGGCATCCACGCCAGATGTACTGCTCTGGCAGCTCACCGTGTCTGGGAGTGAAAAGTCAGTGCAGGGGATGTGGTTTCAAACAGTTTTGCTTTGTGGAGGTTCACATTTGAACCAGCACAACCCCTGGGCCGGGTGGTGCTGGTTTATCCTGGCTGAGATTGATGCCATTGACAGCGCCTCTGATCTCCAGCCTCTACAGGAGTTTGAGGGAAATGGAATACCAGTAAAGACACTGAGAAACAGAGGGATGAGAGAGGGTCTGTACAATGGATGTGCGTAGAACATGGGTTTTCATTTTCATTTTGTTTTCTAGGACAGATGAGGAACACATTCATTCCCATTTCCCTTTCCTCCTTGGGACCGCATGTCGCCTGCCTCTACCTCGCAGCGTTTAATCTGTCGTGATTGCCTTAAATGCCTGAGTCTCCACAATATTCACCTTCCCCTGGGCTGCAAGTCAGCAGCATGTGTGTCTTTGTGCTAATTTGTCCCAGCTCAGAGGCACGGCATCATTAGTGAGCCGCCGCCACCACGGTAATTACTGTGGGATTTGGGCACAGCGGTTTGCTCGTGCATTGCTCCGTACCTTCTCTTTAATCTGCACAGGCCATCTGCTTCATTTCTTAACTAAAAGTTGTTTTGTTTCTGATTTGGAAGAGTGACTCTGTTGCTCCTAGTCTTCTCTGTGTAGAAAAGCCATTGCAGCCAGGATAAATTACATCAGTTTGATAGATCGTGTTCACTTTTGAAAGATTTGTTGCAGGTTGTGGCCTGTAGCTTTGCTGTGCATGGATTTTTGCTTTCCTCTTTCGCTGCAGGGACAGTCAGGGCAGAATTTTGGTAGGACCACTCTGTGATATTGGGAACTCTTGTAAGTTTGACCACAGTCCTGCTGTTGGCTTCTAATAAAGATTTCCCAATACAAATATAAATATACAATAACAAAAATGCTACTGGGTGGTTATCCCATGCCAGCCCTGTGAGTAATAACCTTTTAAACCCTGGTCCAGATAAGAATTGTGTGTTGGGTGACAAAGCACTCTGGCTCCTGTCTAAAAGGTCTGTTGTGTCTTTTGCCATTGCTTATCTGATCAAAAATAGTGAATTGTTGGACTGATCAGGTCAAAGATCCAAGTTACTCCAAATCTGTTTTCTCCTCTTTTGCCTTTCTCTTCCCAGGACTTCTCCAGGATTAAATAGATCAGCTTTTTGTTAAGAGCTGGTTTCCTAAGCTTGGGCAGTCCTCAGGCATCACAGTAGATTGCTTACATGGATAGAACATTGATATTGCTGTTAGGAAAAGCTTGCTTTTATTTCCAAGAAAAACCTGCTCATTAGATGATGATTTTGAGGGGTACTCTCTGGTGTGGTCAAACTGGACCATTTTTGATGTTTTAGAGGCATTAAGATTGTAAAATAAGAGCAGTGGGGATCTAACAGCATATGTCACTTTTCCTGTCTTTTGGAGGAATTTATAGCCTAGTTTTACCCATAAAGTGGGTTTTGTTTGTTGCCTTTTAAAGATGTCCCTGTTGTCGATAAATAAGGTGAGGACTGCAGTGATCCACTCCTCAAAAAATATAAAATGAGCAAAATAACTTCCTTAGGTCTATCGACAATTTATTTTTCCTGTAATGGGAACATTATTTCTGCATGAGCCTCTCTCTCCTTGCCACCAGAAGCTGGTGCATGCAGTTCTGAGACAATGAAATAGCAGCATCAAATCAGGCAGTTTGCATCTTGGTTTTGTGAAAAGAATAAAGAAAATAACATTATTTCTCCGAAGACGTTGTGGAGTAGAGCAATCATTTAGAAAATGAAAAGAATCTTTGTCTGGGAGGCTCCTCTGTTTCACTCTTTAATCTAAGCAGCTGTCTTTCTCCTTCCCCATGGGAAGTTGTGGTGGGTAAATAACATGGAAATTCATTTGATGATGGAGACATTAGAGGTTGGCATGGACAATTAATTTGTTATTAGACAGAATTAATTTTATTTGATCCTTACATGGTTCTGTTGCTGCATAGAAATTCAGCAGCTCAGTGAGTTATCCTGTGGATGCAGCGCTGGTTTTGCTGAAGGATGGGGCTTTTTGTGGCTCTGACATCAGGGCTGGCTTCTCTTCTCACCTGTGTGTGAAATGGAGATACGGGGAGGTTTTTGGCTTTGTGCTGCTGGAACTCACTGTGGGGTTTGTGACCTAAAACTTGAGACTTTCCCCTTCCCAATCTAAATACTCTGGTCCCTTGCGCAGAACTGGTTTGAAAATATTTCTGAAGTTCCATCAGCAGAAACCTGACTTGAGAAGAAAATGAGAGGCTTTTCTTCTGAGTTCATTTGCTCACGTGAGGGATAGAGTGGAGCATCAGTGGTTACAGGTAGAGCTGGTAATCTTCATCTCCAGAGGGATGGAGAGGATGGCATGATCTCCTCATAGTGGGACAAAGCAGCACTTTTGGATTTCCCCTTTTACTCCTAGAATTCAAAGCCACATTTTGGTTGATTCTGGTAGGTGCTGATCATTTCTTCTGCAAAACCAGAAAGGAATTTAGATCTCCTGATGTCTTTCATGACTTTTGAATGTCAAGAATTGGGAGCACGTGCAACAGGAATGCTTTGGGAATGCTCATACTTGTCACTATTTCTGCTTCCTTTTGCTGCTTCCTTCTGGTTTTGCCCTTCTCTGCCTTCAGGAGAGGCAGCACCTCAGAAGTGGCTGCACCTTCCAGTGATCCTTTCCTAGCCAGAGCTGGTGCACATTTTGGTGTTTTGTTTTGACAAGAATGACCTAATCACTGAGAAGATCCCCAGAGAGCCTTCAGAGCTCTGTGTTTCAGCCCAGGTCTAACCTGGTGAGTGACCACAACCACTTCATCTTGGGGGCACCACTTTCTCCTCCTGAGACATGGAGATGGTGATGCTGAGCTCCCCTAAGAGGCTGATTTAGGATTAATTGCTAAAAAGTGCAGCATAAAAACCTAAAGGTAGCCCTGCACTTGTGCACTGCTAAGTGGAAGAGTCATGAACAAGTTACTTATAACAGTGTCCTCATAAGGCATCTGCATTTGCATATATTATACTGCATTTTTCCTCCTGCTTCTCTTGCCTTAATTGTCTGTGCTTCAGTTTTCCCCAGACTGGAGAGTCTCTTGCTTGTGCTAGATTGGTGAACTGAAGATAAAAGTTTTTGAAAATGAGACCAAGGACAAAAGCAGCGAGGATGTTCAACTCAGAACTGTAAAAGAATATGTGAGTGTGTTAAAAAGAGTACCAAATTCAATTATTTTTGTTAACCAGTGAGATCAGAAGAGGAATCAATTATATCATGCAGGTATCTCTCTTTGTGAGCTGCATGGTGATAACTTCAATTGCATTTGCTTTTTAAAGTTGACGTGCCAGGAGACAGCATTGTTTCAGTAGGGATGAGCAAGGAAGAGGCTAATGTCATCTGTAAAAGGCAGGGAAATACAAAACTCACACATCCTGACAGTCATCTCTTCTGTTTAAAAAGCAAATAAGTGAAAAAGCAGGAGAAACTGAGGGATAAAATCACACCTCTTGAAGAAATGCAGGGCCAGGCTTGGCGTGCTTTGTTGGAGATGATTTAGCAGTAATTAAATTGGTTCCAACATAGCGGGTAAGACCAAAGATGAGAAGAGGGAGAAAAAAAATTTCCTTACTATCCATTAATATGCCAGACTGTTAGCAAGCTTGGTGGGAGAGTGGTGTGTAAGTAAGCATTAGTGATGAGTAACTGCCCTCCCCTCTCAGTCCACACTGAGCAAGCGCTTCACGCTGGCATTAACCACCCCCAGCACTGACAGGCTGCCATTCCTGCCTCTGCTGTCAAACACAGAAATTTCCTTAGTGTTGAATGCGGAATTCAGCCCAGCTCCTGCCTGTTTCCCATCTCTTGTTCTGCCCCTGTGAGGGTCTCAGGATGCCCCCACTGATTCCTGCCAGGGATCACCCGTGTGCCTGAGCCTGTGCCAACATTCCATCAAACCCTTCCTGCCCGGCTAGCCTGCCGCGGGATGCTGTGCCTCTGGGGCTGCTCTGGTGTGCACAACAACATGCTGCTTATAAATAACACTGGCTTATTTATAACACACTCCTATGGCGTTGCAAATAACAGCCATATCCATCACACGGCGTTCATTGAAATAGAAGGGTTTAAAACCACTTCAGAGAACCCCTGTTTCTTCGTGTGGCGAGGGAAAAAGCAATTGCTGTTTGGAGCATGGGAGGAGTTGCCTTTGTGTGTCTCTTTCCTGTTGGTATCAGTGGGGTAAATTGTCTAATAACTTCAATTCTAAGCTTTTGAAGTGTTTTTATTGTGAAAAGTATTCTTTAAGAATGAAATATGTTTGAAGAGCACGAATGTTGAATTTAAAGAAGAATGATTGTGTTCAAGTCAGTTCAGTGGGTGATATTAAAGAGGCAATTACACATGATTTGTGAAATAAAGAGCAACCTCGGCAGAGTGTGGTACCTGCAGGGTTTAACAGCACCCTCTGATCTGAGCTAATAAGAGCAGTGTCTAATATTAGAGTTTGCCTTGTCAGAAAAGCCATTAGTGTGCCAGTGTGAGGACAGGGAGTGCCAGGCAGAGCGAGCAGCTGCTTGCCTTTTGGTGCCACAGGAGGAGGCAGGGAGAAGCTCTCTCTAAAACCTTCATTTGTCATGCTGCTGGTTTGCTGTTTACAGTATTAAACTGTTGATTAAGAAAAAGATGATTGAATAGGTACCTTCTTTTAGAAGCATGCAGACTTCAGCTGGAGATTAATTCCTTCATTTGCTTGTGCTCTTCAGAAGTTTTTAAAATTTTGCATAAAGTTTTTTCTTGAGATGAAAACTTCAGAGCTCTCAAGTTTTCAACCTGTTTATTCTTTTCAAGTCATCTTCCTTCATACACATTGAACTGACAATATTTTTTCCTTCCTTTCTCACGCATCCAAAACCTAAATACATTTACAGTTTCCATTCTGTGGCCTCTGGAGGAACAGGTCTTTGTACAAACTTTGCCACAGGCTTGGTGAGGAAGGGTTTTTGATTAGTACTACATTTGTTTTTAAAGCTTTTAGAGATCTGTGTTAAAATTAGGTGTACTGGGTAACCTGTCGGATGTGCAAATACAGACTATTTATCAAAGACCACAGACATTTCTTCTTTGCTTTGATTTTTAGCATGGCTCTGTGAGTATTTTACATTTTGCTTGGCCCTGAGTTTTCAATTACAAAGTCATTTCTTGTCCTTATTCCCCATCTCATTTATTCCTGGCTCTCCTTCCAGTCAGCTCTGGATAACTGAGAGATATGCTAGAATGGTTCTTCTCAGTTGTTGGAGAGAAATTGATATTTATTAACCATCTACTGAAATGGCAAAAAAGCAAGAGGAAAAAGTGAAGAATTACACTGGTGAATACTGCAGAGAAGCATATCTTCAAATATGTACAAGACTGCTCTGGAGGAAGAGGTGATAAATTTTTGCCAGGAGTTGTGCTCACAGGCGTGGAGATCGTTTCTAGCAGGTATTTTGTGTTCTGCTCATGCTGCCAAGGCACTGCTCCAGCAGCTCTGAGCTCAGACAGGATGGATGGACTCTGCTTTGCCCTCTCCTCCCTCCCTGACCTTGCTGTCCTCTCCCTGGGCTGAGGGGGAATCCAAGTGAGAGCCAGCCTGGTCTTGTCAAGCAGCCTGAGGTGGATGGGATCAATATTTCCATGAGTGGAGCTCTGTGGAGGTGACAGTGAGATACAAACCTCTGGGAGGCTTCGTGTGCTGAGACCATCACAAGATCCATCTCCAGAAGGTACATCTGTGCTTTCACAGGTACGTCAGCTGCTTGTGCCTTGTTCCTCGTGTCACAGAAATGCCACTAGAGGATCTTACGTGGTGATCACACTGTTTCAAGAGCTTGTTCAGAAATTGGAGACTTCTGAAGATACAGCAATGGCATTATCTGTGCATGTTCTCCTTTCCTTATGTGTACCTGGAGCTGATGTGATTTGCTCGTGTTCTGAACTGATAGCTTTCCCCCTAATTTTCTTCTTGACTTAAGTGAGTATTAATCATAAACTGTTTCATTAGTAGCTAATTTGATTGAGAGAAAAAGTTGAAAAGATTTGACATCTGCTGTGAAATTTGTCTTGCATCTCCCATGGACTCGAGGCAGGTATTTGGCACAGAGATTCTTCTGCATAACCTTGCTTGTTGATTTTGTTTGTGTGTGCATTTAGAATCCTTGATGTGCACAGGGAGACAGGCAGGAACTTGCTGCTTTTTGGGTGCTTCTTTACCCTCAAGAAGCTGAAGAGAATTAATAACCATGGGCAGCATCTCTGGGACTGCACTGACAAAAACAATGCATTTGTCCTGCTGTCTTTGAACATGCTAAAGCTCACAAATGTTGTTCTTGGAGGTGAAATAATAAGGACAAGTGTAAAAAGTAATAGTTGCAAGTGAAATATGAGCAATATTTTTGGAATAAGTTGAGTGAGAGAGATTGTCAGGTGGTCAGAAATTCCAGCTGTCTGATTTGTTCCTGTTATCTTTTGCCTTCCCTTCATCACCAAACCAACCCTTTTTTGTGGATTCAAGTGATTTTATGGTGATTGTGGAGGGTTTTTTAAACAGCCTAAGGTGGATGTTAAGGACACTAATAATTGAATATTTTTAAATAATTGAAAACGACTCCTGAGAGAGGGAAGCAAAGCCAATGGCAGGACCACAGCCCTGATCTTCTAGAGAGGGGAATCTTGAGCTGTTCATGAACCTGCCTGGAAGAATTCCATGGAATGTGCTCCTGGAGAGAAGGGGAAACCAGGAGAGCTGGGGAGGACAATATCCTCAGCAGCTTTCAAGCCTCAACTGTTGTGCAAGTTTGAGTCTGCCCAGTGCTGATAATAGACTCCATTGAAAGTGGCATCATCTCCTACAGCACTGGCTGGTAAGATAAAGGTGTATTTGAGAAAGATTGTACTAAGTCAGGAGTGTGCCAGGTTTATTGAAAGGCACTTTATTAAATAATATAATGGTATTTTCCAAATGGAAGCAGAAGAACCAAATATAGCAACAGATATGTGACTTTACTTAAAAGTTTTAAGTTACTTTAGAAGAAGAAAAGTTGTTCTGATAGTATTTCCTGGCATGTCACAATGGACTTTTTTCCAGAGATGGGACGAATTTAGGAGTGAGTGTTGTGGGTTTAAATACTGCAGTGCAAAAGGGTCTGTTCCCACCTTTTTGTTTTCTTGAAGACTTGATTACAAACTCACAGTTCTGTAATTCTGCCTGTGGTGGGTTGGGCATCCTTTGGATTGCCTTTCTGGTAGGTGGAATGCAGTAAAGGTGAAAATTCAAGTAAAGTCCCTTAAAATTGTTCAGAAAGTTCTGTGTGGAAGTGTTGCAGTATGGAGGTAGGATAATCATCATAATGACCAGGTTTTTCTGTGGTGTTATGTGGCAGGGAGGGACTTTTCCCCTTCTGTCTTTTGTTTGCCAGGTGTTTCTGTGGCTTTGCCATAATCTGTACCCTTGGAAGTTGTTCTCAGAAGTAGAAAAGCTGATGGTCTGTTTCATTCTCCAAAATGTGGCAGTTTGTTACAATGAAAACAAACCAAAGGGTTTAGTTTGCAACAAAGGAGGGTTTTTTTGATAATGTTTCTGTTCTTTACTGAAATCTAGTTTTGTTGAAAATGCAAACATTGTGGTCAAATATTAAAAGGATGATGAATGTTTCTGTCTCGTACGTTTAATCATAATTGTTTTTCAGATGTGTATAATGAATATCTTTCCTAAATAATGTTTTTCTTCTGGTAAACTGATTTTTCCACTTATTTTAAATGAAGCACGACTTCAGTGCTTCACATTTTGTCTAATGGTGTGAGCATAACATTCTTGATATCAGTGCAGTTTTGAGGAAAGATTCTGTTGACTTAATATTGCAGAGACAGTGGAGGGAGAGAAAAGAAAGCAATTTCATTTTGTCTGTGAATTAATTTTGCAGTGTCTAATGATACTAAAGGGAAGGTGTTTCCTAACACTAGCTGCCAGTGAGTGGCAGCTAGTGTTAGAATTAGCTTTACTAACTAGTAGGCCATTTTAAAGTAAAAATTTCAGTTCTGAAATGTTGAACTTTGAGAAAATTGTACGTGTGTGCTGTTAGCACAAGAACTGGAGATTCAGGTGTAGAGATAAATTCTCTTTTTTGGTGTTGTCTGCTGCTGTGGTTGAGGGGGGAGATTATTTGCTGTTTTTTTGTCATCCCCATGCTCAGCAGCTTTTGGGAGAACATCTTGTCCTGTTGCTGTGAGCACATCAGGAGGGATGAGGAGGCACCTGTTACTCACAGAGAGAAGGGGAAGGGACCCAGAACTTTGTGTCTTCACTTATTCCTCACCAACCCAGCTCAGGCAGAGCTGCTGCAGAATGAGAGCAGCAGTCAGACATGGGTGATGGGAGTGTGAAAGATTGGGAAAGCTGCTATGCTGGAAAAATGATGATTGGACTTGCTGACCTTAAAAAGCAGCTGAAGAAGAGGTGACAATTTGGAAGAACAGAATCTAATGAATGAATGGTTTTAGAGTTGTTTGGGAGTTGTTTTCCCTGTCTGTGCAAGGCAGCAACAAAGATGTTCAATGGAGCTGAAAGGTGGCAAATTAAAGGCTGATAAAAGAAAATGCATTTTCAAGCAGTGAAAAAAAAAAAATGGGATTAATTTCCACCAGAAAACTGGTAAAGTCAGGAGCTTCTCAATGTTCAGAAAGACTGGCTATTTATATGATCAATGAAAGCATCCAGAGGAGTTGTCAATGAGAGGTTGTTGTTCAGGTGTTTTTATTAGATGTCATTTTTCTGGAGTTGGGAAGCCCAAGGTGAAGGTGCAACTGGAATTTTGGTGAAGTACCTGCCTGAAGTGATCTTTGTAGCCATTTCTTGAACATCCAGTTTTGTTCTTCACCATGTCAGGGTCTCAGGAGGAGCAGGATCCCAGGCACAGAGGGGCTGTGGGCTCCTCTGCCAGCCTGCCCTGAGGTTTGGATGGGGTTCAAGAGCCAGCACATGGCAAACCTCTGCTCAGAGCACTGAGGTGGCACACTGTCCTTTTCAAATGCAGAAAACTCTTTCAGAAGTGCAGGTCCCAGGGTTAAATATCAGCTTCATGGTGCTCACTTGCTGCCCAAGAGCAAATTCTGAAGGTGATCCTGATGAAGCTAATGAGGCACATTCTGTGGGTGTTGGCTGAGCTGTGCTCTGGGTGAGAGAATGAACTGATCCGGGAAACAGCCAAAGAGGTGATGCAGTTTTCCATCTTTTATAAGACAGAGGTGTTAAAATGATCTCTGGTATTTTCAAAGGGTACAAGTTAAAACATGGAACCTTCATCACGTAGGTAATGTGAAACATGTGATGTAAAATTAGTATTTTGACCTCATGCAGGGAAAGCATAGAATTTTAGTTTAGAGTGAAGGTTTATTATTGCTCTGCTCTGGGTGAATCACTGGGTATGACTGAATAATATGGTCCAATCTTATTGTTAGGAACATGGTTTTGGTGTGAAGTGACCCTTTATGGTTCTTATTATTTCAAGAAGAATATATTTGGATATTCTTTTGTTGTATAGGTTTATGTAGTATGGAAGGTGCCCCCTGGGCCAGATTTCAGTCTCAGTTCAGTCTTCTTCCCCTGGTGTCCTCTCTGCTGGGCTGCAAGGGCCAAGAGCCGAGTCCCCTCTGCCCTGAGAATCCTTTATAATAATGCAGATATGCTATGGCTGACCTGGGATGTATTTTACTTGATGTAAAATTTGTGAAACTCTTATTGGAATCACTGATTTTTATACCCTGGAGGCAGTAAAGGGAATGTTTTATGAATTAAGTAAAGTATGGGAAATTATTAATATCTTCTAATAAAGCAGTCAGGTGATGTATATTCTGAGGCATCACCTAAAATCCCTTTTTCTTTGCCTTGTTCAAAACGCCACAGCTGGCATATTTCTGGAGTTGTTGACACATCATGAAGGGATCAAGGAATTACTTTAGAGTTCAATGGAATGTGCTGTGTTGGATTGGACGAACTCATGTCTGATTATTTTATTTTATTTTAAATTATTTTTTTTTATTTTATTTTATTGTATTTTATTTTATTTTATTTTATTTTATTTTATTTTATTTTATTTTATTTTATTTTATTTTATTTTATTTTATTTTATTTTATTTTATTTTAATTTAATTTAATTTAATTTAATTTAATTTAATTTAATTTATTTTATTTTATTTTAATTCCATTTAATTTATTTTATTTTAATTTATTTTATTTTATTTTATTTTAATTTATTTTATTTTATTTTAATTTCATTTATTTTATTTTATTTTATTTTATTTTATTTTATTTTATTTTATTTTATTTTATTTTATTTTATTTTATTTTATTTTATTTTATGTTATGTTATGTTATGTTATGTTATGTTATGTTATTTTATGTTATTTTATTTTATTTTATTTTATTTTATTTTCCAATGTGATGTGAGGGCTTTGCCCTCCTGCTTCAGTTCTGTCTTAGCCTGAATGCCCAGGGAGCAGAGCCCAGGTGATGGGGCCATTTCTCCCCCTTTGTTCTTGCAGAGATAACTGCACTGGCTTTGAGCACAGTTCAGTTTACTTTTCTCCCAAGTTAATGATATTTAAGTGGTTAAAACTGCAGGAAACTGTCTGTTAAGAGCTTTAGAGGCCAGTTTCTGGGTTACCTAGTAGACAGGAGGAAAAAGAAATTTGAGTGTAAGGAATGAACATAGGGGTGAAATTTTATACCCTAGCAGTATGTTTTCCCTCTGGCAGTGATGGCAATCTAGTGGCTAGATTGAAGAAGGTATGTTCAGGGTTTTTGGTTGGCTTTTTAAAAATAAATTCCTGTTTTTCACATGTGAACCATGCACATGGTGTTAGATACTGGTGTCAGATGGGGAGTGACCCTGTGCTGAGGCAGGTGAATAGGGCAGCTTCACACACAAGATTGCCACTGATAAAGCAGTGGGACTGTGAGAAATGATAGGAAAAAGAGGGGTTTTTTGGGATGAAGAGATGCCAAACACACTGAGACAGAAAAGCAGGCTCACTCTGGAGACAGGCAGCAGTGAGTGTTCCAGTAGAGGGGAGCTAAACTAAGAAAAAGCCATACAATTATTCCACAGCAGCAGGAGGCTAAGAAACATAACTAAACATGTTAAACTCACTGTGAAGCAAGAGGACCCCAGGGGTATTTTAGTCAGATAATATTTAATTTGTTGCAGTGTCAGTTGTATGATTGCTTGTCAGCTAGCATATGGATGTGCTATAAGCAAAATGGGGCTTTCAGAGACCATGCCCAATTTTCCAGAAGATAGTAAAGCAGGAGATTTATCAGAGACGGATTAAAAGAGTTACAGTGGATTTATTTGCTCTGGTCCTTTGCCAGGATATAAGGCAAGCTGAGCTCTCTGCAGAGAAGTGTTGGAGGAGAGGGACAGGAGCTAGAAAGGGAGGACTATAAATCAGGAGGAAAACCCACAGAATACACGAGCATGTGAGATGTACACAGGTATTTGTAGGAGTTTTAAAGCTGCCATCTGAACGTTGGCCAGAGGAGCAATTGGATTGTAGAGTTGCTCCAAAATTTAAGAATGGGTGGTTGAGAAGCCAGGAGTGTCTCTGAATGCCTTGTTCTGGCACCTGAAACGAGGCTTTGCCTGATTGTGCCCTCTTCCCACCACAGTTTCCCTGAGTTGTTGCTTTCTCCGCACTTCCAGCCTTGAGAGGAAAGTTGCTTTTCAGGCTGAATGATAACCTGACTCTCCTAGCAAGAAAACGGCTCTAAGAGTGTTAGAAAACAGATGAAAGCCATCCCTTGCAGAGAGATGATGGCACACACAGGGATTCCTGGTTTGCTGTGTGCCTGTGGTTATGTACATGAGCTTTTCTGACCTCTCCCCACCTGCTCCTGTTGGGTGTGCATGGAGCTACTTGCACTTCAAAAGAAGGAATATTTTATTTTTCTTGGAGAAGCCGTCGTTGTAGGGCACAGCACATCTGCAAGGCTTCTTTAGAGGTTAAATCCATCTTTAGATTCCTGCAGTAGCTTTATATTGGCTTGAGGGGCAAAAACACCAGCAGAGTGTTGATATATAGACAGTCACATCTGAGAATTAAGGATACTTTAAGAAATGTTTCCTAATGGTCTTGTCAGGGCAAGGATAGTGAAATCTGCTGGATGTTTTTATTTTTATGAAGTTAAGAGGAGTTTTTTTTGTAAATGGTGTTTTAATTGAGGTCTTGAGTAGAAAGTCAATGGTGTGTGCATACATATGTGTCTGCAGTCAGTTCTGATTTGCGAAGTAATGTGAAAATAGGTCAGCCACAGAGAGAAGTGTTGGGAAATGGCTGCAGCTGAGAAGGAAGCTATTTGTAGGCTTGGGAGTAGAAAATTTTGGTTTAAAGATGATTTGTACAGAAGATAAGAGTGCTAAGAGGAAGGGGAGCCATTTGCCTTCTGGTCACCATAGCTGCTGCTGAAGGCAAGGAGGGGTTGAGAAGTTTCTGGTAATTTAACTTTTGCTGGCTTTGTTTGGCTGAGAGCTCTTGGGGTTTTTGTTCCAGAAGAGTCCATTAGCTCCTGTGCTAATTAGCAGTGCTGCAAGAGGGAGCTGAGGGATAAGAGCAGAGTCTGACCCAATGTGTCTTTATCCCCAGCTGTCCCTGCAGGGCTGGTGCTTCCTGGGCCTTGCTGTTGCTTGGTTGTTGCTTTTCCCCCTACACTTTCCATAAAACAACAGGATTTGAACATAAAAGAAGTTACTTTAGTTGCTTTACTTCCAAAGTAGGGCTTAACAGCCCTAGACTGGGGCAGAACTGTTAATTGTCAGCATCCCTGTTCCCAGTCCCTGGTTGATGCTTTTTTTAGGGTGTAGAGCATCTCCTGTATCCTGGTGAACCTGGAGAGGGCTGCACATGTTTCCCACCAGGAAGGCACAAACAGGCAGCCCTGGAAGGGGCAGATTCCTACTGATGTGCAGCCTGCTCGTGGAGCCTGGTGGCTCTGCTGGCACACAGCACTCAGGGCTCTGTGCTTTGTTTCCATGAGCTTCATCACCCTGGCACAAACTCATTCCTCTGAATTACAGAGATGCTGTTGAATTGTAATTCTCCTCTTTGATAAACACATCACTGCAGTTAAGATTTATCACATTTATTATTTGCCTTTATTCAGTAGACAATTTACCTGTCAAAGAAGGAAATTAGACTGTTTTCATATTATTCATATTAAGGCTCAGTTGATTGTTTCTTGTCCTTAATTCTTCTCTAGCTGTTTGCAATTTGATTGTTAATGTTTTTTTCAAGTATTTTATGAGATACCGAAATATTGAAGTGATTTATAATTGCCAGAATTTGTATCCTCTCATCCATCCTTCTCTTAAAAGTTGGACCTGTCTGTCCTGTTTCCAGTTGCTGTCTTAACATTTGTGAGTTCCTCACAAAAGGAGGTTGCTCATGGACCAGACATTAATGTGATTAATTTTATCAAGTAACCTAAGAATATATTTTGTCAGTAGGTCCTGACACACTCTAATATATTTAAGTATTCTTCAGTTATTTCTAACTATATTTTAGTTTATATTCCTGTGCCTCTCACTAATTTTACTGATGTTAAACATCTGGTCAAGCCCCACTTGCCATCTCCCTTCTTCTATATATTAGTTTAAAGCCAGAAAGCCCAGACCTCTGTTCCACAGTTGCCTCTTTCTTTTATTTGTGTTTTTACAAGAAATAGTTAGCTAAATTATACCTGATTGCAAATAGCATCTGTTTGATGTTGAGGCTCCATATCTTTCTTCAGTCTTGAAATTTTCCCTTATTACAATTAATTTGGATTTAGGAGTCTGAAGATGAAGAGGAGGGGGAAGAAATCTTGCCACTGATTTCTGATAATGAAGCAGCCTGTTAACATTCCTCAAAAATTATCATTAATTAAACAAAAAGCTGATGTAATACTTGGGAATATTTCTGTACCATCAAAAAAGCACCAAGTGGGAAGGGAAATATTCTACAAAATATCATTCTGATTCCACTGTAGAGAGTCTTTCTCCTCTGCCAGGCTCTAACCTGTACACCAGTGAGAGAGCAAGAGAGCTGTGCCATTGGGTTGTGGATTAATAGTCAGGGTTCACTCGTGTGGAAATAAAGCAGATTTTACTGTGACTAGAATGTGTCATTAAAAAGCCATTATTGGAACTGACCAGCACAATTCCTGCTCTCTCATTGCTAATGACAAAGCAATCTGTTCTTTAAAAAACAACAACCCTGTATTTTCCTGCAGAGAATGGTGCAGGGGACTCACCAGAACAGGAGCGGGGTGAAGAGAGGCAGTTGAAAGATTTATTGATCAATAAACCAGACAATTACAGCTTGTTTATAAAAGGAAAAAAATAAAAAAGCCACCTCGAACCTCAGGCCTGCGAGCAACCCTGAGACTCTAATAATGATAACTCTGGCATCCAGCTTGAAACCATAAAAGTCAATAGGAAGATATAGGATTTCAATAAAATTATGACACTAGATAAACTTTACCCCAGGAACACATTTTCCCTGGGTGTGTGAGTGACTTGAGCTAGATTTGTAACTTTAATTTCTTTCTTATTGATTTTTCTTTTCTTCAAGTAATTAGAAAGTCTGTGGTGAATGGGGGGTGTGTGTTTGAAGAGGGGCTAAAGAGCAGCAGCAGAGGAAGAGCCTGAACTTATATGTATGTATATAGGGTCAGACACCTTTTTATGGTTTTTTTGGCTATGTTTTACTCTTCAGTTGCTTCCCACATCCAGGCAGGAGTGGCTCAGATGCTCCTCAGTGTGCAGGTGTCTGTGGTTGCAGTGATGATGATGATGATGGTGCTTATGTGAACCCTTCTTAGTTCTTTCCCTAAAATTACCCCAAAAGTCCTGGAGGACCCCACTTCTATTCCTGCTGTTTCTAAACCTCTCTGGGGTGTGAAAACTGCAGAAAGGGACTTACTCTGAGCTTCAAGCTGCTTGTAGCCAGGTCAAATTTTGGTTTTACACAGAGGGAGTGAAGGAGCTGGTGGGAGGACTGGGGAGAAGCTTCATATTAGAGGTGCCATCCTGTTCTTTCCCATAGCACATTTTCAAGGGATTAGCTCTAGTTTCTGGTTAAAATGATAAAATGTGTTTTCTTCTTAGTTACTTATGCAATAGTGGGAGGAATATTTATTTGATGAATGGGCTGGTGCTGGCAGAAGGAAGGGAAACTGTTCAACCTTTGAAAAAATCACTATCCTTCCTCTTTTTCAAACTTACATCTCCTCAAACACAGCTGCAAGCTGCAGCACCAGGGTTTGCTGTAGGGCATTAATTTCCTAGATTTGTAATGAACATCAAAATTATTATTCTGCATTTAGGGCATGTTTGGAATGAGCTACATTTCTGTTCAAGTGTTGATTTAAAGCTGGTCAAGGTAAAGATCACCTGGAATTGTGCCAGGGTAGGGCCATGGTGAGTTAGCAGAGATTTCCCCTGTGCTGGGGAAATTTTGGTAATTCCCAGAGGAACTGCTTTTTAGTAATTCTGATGAATCCTCTCCAGATAGGAAGCAGCCAAGCAGCTGTATTAGAATAAGGTTAGAAAGGGCATCTGAAAGTGCCTGGGGAGGATTTTGATGGGTTGTGAAGAATGAGGAAATACTGCAGTAATTACTAAATTAGGATTACATTTTAGAGAATCTTTTTAGACAGAGGACTTCTCAACAAGAACTTCTGTTTCCTGCCAAACTAACAAGATCTTTAGGAGGGAGGGAAAAGCTTTTAGTAAGTGCACTTGATGGGGAGAAATTTAAAAAATGGAGCTGGGGACCACTTGGAAGCTGAGCATTGATTTCACTAACAGTATTAATATTTAGAAATAATTAAAGAGGCTAAGTAAACTCCAGGATCAAGTGTTTAATTGTGCCACCTTTTAGTTCAGCTTTTCAGAAATTTTTTTTCCAATACAGCTTTTGCTGTGTTTACCATGTGTGATTTTTTTTTTTTTCTTGACACGTTTACTCTTTATTTTAGAGAGATGCTTTGAAGGGCAAGGACTGAGGTTGATTTTAGGGGGAGGACAGCCTGTGGGGTTGATCATGCTCCCATGTAGTTCTCTCATGCTCACATGAAAGCTGGAGTTTGTCCTCCTTGTACTCAGCAGCCCAGGAGGTGCTGGGGTCTTGATGGAGATGACTCAAATAAGCTCACATTCAGCAGCTGATTAATTGGAAACCAAGTGTGATGGGACGTGCCAGGGGTCCTGCATGCTTTTGAAAAAACACCAAGGATTTTGGGACTCTCAACAGAGAGAACATAGCAGTGGTGAGTTATCACATGGATAAAAGATGCTCAGGAGGAAATTAGGGCAGCAGAGCAGCTCTGAGTGAGAGAAGGAGAGAGGATGCTGTAATTGCAAATCTAATTGCAACAACATGCAAAGCTCAAACCAATACCTTCACTAAATGCTGTCATTATGTTCTCTTCTGTGCTCTAGAAAGTGATTTGGCTGTAAGTGGGGAATGGAATTTATCTTCCAAGCAAAAGCAGTTTGCTTTATGGAGAATGCATTGGGTAATGTCTGTGGGTACTGGAGGGGGAAGAGGAGGATGGAGAGATCCTGTCCTGCTGCCTCTCTGCTTAGCGAGTTCATTACAAGGCAGATGTGACTCCATTTGGATTTTCTTCTTTTTCAGTAACGTGGAGGTATTTCCTCTCACATGTCTGTCAGATGAACAGTTCTAAGCTATGGCAAAACTATTTCCCTGGAAAAATATTTCTCTTCAGTCAAACCTGGGCTAGGAACTGGTAATAGCTGCTGGTACTATTTATGTGGAAACCTGTTTTTCTTTATAATTTTATTAACTCAGTTCCTGTAGCCCCAGGCTGTCCTTCAGTCTTGGGGTCCTTTTATCTGCTGACCAACTCAACTGTCTTGGCTGACCTTTCAGTCCATGATGTGTTCTGAGCACACTGTACCTCTGGCAGTGCCCCCAGTCTTGTTGTCACACCTTGAATTTGGATGTTCCTTCCTTTCCCACATGGACACTTGCTATCCACATTCAGTCTTTGACCTTTAGATTTGGAAGGAGGAGATAACCTTTGTATCCAGGCTGAGCTGGGTGGTTAGTGGTCACCTTCACTATGTGAAATTCAGCCTTTTGCATTTAGGGGTGTGGGGAAAAGGACCTTTTTTCCTGCCCCAACAATTCCTGATTTGCCCAAGTGAAGCTTTTAAGTGCAGCTGAGCTGGATGTGAACTGCACAGCCCAGTGATGATCTGATATTCCTTTGTGATGGCAGAATTCCCAGCAAGGAGCTGGTTTGTCCAGGCTGCTCCTGCATTTGTGTAGCAGGGGAGGCAGCAGACTTCAGCAGTGAAAGGTGGGCAGCACTGCTCAGGTCTCCTCAGAGTTTTGGCTCTTTGGGTTTACGCCAAGGGCCTGTGCTGCTTTGACCCTGTTCTGTAGCCTCATAAGCATCCAGGTTCTTCCACGCAGTCAAGAGATGAAACTTCAACCAGCTGCTAATCCCTGTGTGCACAGTGCAGTGCACACCTCCTTCTTCAAATTTTCCTTTTGGCCTCATTCTTCTCCTCCATCAGTGCCTGAGAGGGAGGCATTAGGTGCTTCTGAAGCTGGGAATGCATTAGGAATATTTCATACAACAGCCCACACAAAAAGTTTTACATTTAGCTCAGACCCCAAGCCTTGTAGTTGGGGAGCTGCTGTCAGGGAGGGGAGAAGGATCCTTCTGTTTGTCTTTCTCTGCAAATGCCTGGTTGTAATTGCCAGTAGATAGAGAAGTGAGCCAAACACTGCCTGCCAGACATTAACCTCTGAAAAAATGTTTGTTACAAGCACTGAGTGTTGCAGCATCTAACAAGTGATAAGTCACATACCATTTTGAGGATATTTGCTCTCAGCCACTTTGTTCGGTGTCAAATCTGTTTCATTTCTGTTGTGACAATTCTGTTCTTTCTTTGCTGAGGCTCTGGCAGGAAAAATGTCAAGTACAACACTAAATATTTTGCTGAGGAATCCCATTCAGCCATGTTGAATTAGAAGAGTGTCTCCAGGAAGAAGGCAGGCTCTGTTTTCAGTTGCCATCTGCTTGTTAGAGTGTCTGCATGTTGCTTTCCTGCGAAGGATGTGGGGTTTTATAGACACAAGAAAGTCTTAATTTTTCACTTTTCACAGCAGCAACATTTATTTTATTAGAACTGTGTGTTCATCTGTGCCTTGATGCTGATATGAAGACGATGAGCCTGCATCCATCAGAGTTGAGTTGTTGCATAAAAGAACAAAGTGGGTAAAGATGCAGAAGGCTCTTGTAGCACACTCTGGGGCTTTATCCTTAAAAGTTTTTGCTGTTTTTCCTGGCAAGGTGTGTGGTCTGGGCCTTTATCCCATGTGGGAAATGAATTTGTAGAGTTCTGTAGGCCCACACTATGCATCTGTATGCAAACTTGGAGATAAGAAATGCTGACTCAGAAATGCCAGGGAATAGGATAGGTATTGTTGAGAGAGAAATGGAGCTAGGAACAAGTTTCAAGGGATGGCCTTGCAAATAAGACTAAATACTTTGGAGAAATAGAACTGTGAAAGATGCATTGTAGTAGGACCCACAGGGGGTAGTTTTAGATGATTGGCTTTAAGGCATCTACAGTGTGGTGTGGCTAAAGCTGATAGGCCAGGAAACACTTATATAGTGTATTGTAATTAGGAAATAGTTGGCTTCTGATTGTGATGGTGTGAATTATAACATCTGTATTGCCTTATCCTTTTCGTGAGACTGAAAATGGAATTGTCACCCTATTCTTTTAAGTTCTTCTAAACCTTCTGATATTTACATTCTTGTAATGAACTTTGTCACACGCTTTTCTCTAAATAATTTTTGTTTTACCTTCATTTCTGGAGGAGGAGAAATTTGATGGACTGTTGGTTTGCCCAGTGTCATTGGAGAGGTGGCACTGTCGCCCTCCAATCCATTGTCACTTTTGAAAATTTGCAAATGTTGGAGTCAGAAATTAAACTGCCCTTTTTACCTTGGAGATTCCAATGTCCACCTTGTTTTATTTTGTGCTGTATAGTGACATGAAATAAAAGTTTTTAAAACACCTCTCAGTTGCCCCATCTCAGGGTCAGAAAAGGGATTTGTCCAACAATCCCTGAATGTTTTGCTGCTGTTCCTGGTGTGATCTGGGCCTTCATCCCTGAGCATTTGGTAGGGTGTGTGCTCTGTGCCTCCATCCCTGAGCATTTTGCTGCTGTTCCTGGTGGGATGTGTGCTCTGTGTCTCCATCCCTGAGCATTTTGCTGCTGTTCCTGGTGGGATGTGTGCTCTGTGTCTCCATCCCTGAGCATTTTGCTGCTGTTCCTGGTGGGATGTGTGCTCTGTGCCTCCATCCCTGAGCATTTTGCTGCTGTTCCTGGCGGGGTGTGTGCTCTGTGCCTCCATCCCTGAGCATTTTGCTGTTGTTCCTGGCAGGGTGTGTGCTCTGTGCCTCCATCCCTGAGCATTTTGCTGCTGTTCCTGGTGGAATGTGTGCTCTGTGCCTCCATCCCTGAGCATTTTGCTGCTGTTCCTGGCAGGGTGTGTGCTCTGTGCCTCCATCCCTGAGCATTTTGTGGTGTTCCTGGTGGCATGTGTGCTCTGTGCCTCCATCCCTGAGCATTTTGCTGCTGTTCCTGGTGGGATGTGTGCTCTGTGCCTCCATCCCTGAGCATTTTGCTGCTGTTCCTGGTGGCATGTGTGCTCTGTGCCTCCATCCCTGAACCTTTTGCTGCTGTTCCTGGTGGGGTGTGTGCTCTGTGCCTCCATCCCTGAGCATTTTGCTGCTGTTCCTGGCAGGGTGTGTGCTCTGTGCCTCCATCCCTGAGCATTTTGCTGCTGTTCCTGGCAGGGTGTGTGCTCTGTGCCTCCATCCCTGAGCCTTTTGCTGCTGTTCCCGCAGGAGCGCGATGGGATGCGGGCGATCCTGGAGTCCTACGACAGCGAGCTGACGCCGGCGGAGCACTCGCCGCAGCTGAGCCGCCGCATGCGCGAGGCCGAGGACATAGTGCAGAAGCTGCACGCCCACAACACCGAGCTGGAGGTAATAAAGCAGCATCCTGCTCTAAGCCCAGGGGTGCAGGAGTTGAGACCTCTAAGACTGAGTTGCCTGGTGACGGGATCTGCTCTCACCGGAGCCAGATTTGCGGCGTTCGTGCTCCGAAATTCCGGGATCAATATGAGGCACGAGTTATTGCTCTGCAGCTGAGGCTGGCAGGAGCCAAGAATAATCATCTTTGGGTGTGCTGAGTGTGCTGTGCTGCTCTGCGTGGCTGGAGGGGCACCCACTCCCTGTGGTGAAAGGGTTGTGAAGGGGTAGCAGGTGTGGGGTCTTCTCTGTGGTGTAGTGGAAGAGATTCACTCTTGATTCACATCACATGTGTAATCAAGGATCTGCTGTACACAATGTGAGCAACTTGTGTTTGCAACAGCTTTACTTAAGAGTTGAAGAAGTATGCATCTGCTGTAAATTCTTCACTTCTTGGGCCTGAAAAACCCCAGAATACTGGTCACTGTTAAGTGTTTTTTACTAGGTTTTCTCTAAGAAAGAAAACATTCTGTCCAAAGATAGAAGTATTTCTGAAAGGAATTATTATATTCTCCTTAGTTCTCCTTTTGAAGTTTTGGATTCTGAAATGTGACTGTGGTTGAGCTGAAGTTAACCTGCACTGGCCAAATTGTTCCTTTCTTCTGTTGTGCTTAGTGGAATGGGCTTTGTGGTCATGAGTTGAAATATTTGGAATATATCTGTGATCTTAGAGCTTGGCAGTTTTATTACATCAGGCTTTACAATAGTCATAAGTATGTGAGTTTTTCTTTGTGTCTAATTCCATCATCATGTAGATTTAGGTGTTATAACTCAAGTGGAGTAGAATGGTAGAAATTGCTCCTTGAGTTCATGCTCAAGTCACAGAGTGACACAGAGAACTGTCTCACTCTGCACAAAACTCTGTTGTTTCTGGCATCTTTAGAAATGCTCTTTCCTCCTGTTGGGAGAAGGGGCCTTATTTCAGTGATCTTTAAATCCTAAGAACAGCACAACGTGGTGTGGATCCATTTCATTGAAAATGAATTCTGCAAAGTTTTGGGCAAGCTGATAGAGAAGTTAGCTTGGTAACACCAGATAAAAAGGAAATTTGCCTGAATTCATCTGCCTCAGAATGTTTCTCTGTTTTGTCTTTTGAACACTGCATTGCTTCCCAGCAGACAGAGCAGGATTCAATGATGCTGACATAAAGGGATACGTGGCTATTTTATCCTGCTTCCTTAGTTGTTCCCAACAGTGGCAGGGAGATTTTCTGAATTGTTTCCTTGAATGTTTCAGGTGTGCTGTGTTGTCTTCAGGCAAGAGCAAATTATCTTTTCTTCTTCAGATGAAAGCATAGAATAGTGTGGGAACTATTTGGTTCTACTCCTTTAATTATTTATAGGGAACAAATTCTAAGTTTATTTTCATGGATATGGATTAAGGGGTACATGGAAAATTTCAAAACGGAGATGTGTTCTCTGAAGGTTTGTTGTGTCTGATGTCAACCTCTAAAACTTTGCTAGAAGCAGGCTTCAAAGACCTGATATTTTCCTCTCAAAGTACAATTTTGCACTTCAGCTTGATTGTGTTTGCCTTTCTGACTGCAGTGTTGGCTGCTGAATCCCATCTGTTTCGAAATTTTGGGGGAAAAGTGTTTTGTTCCAGTAAAAACTTGAAAACTGGAAAGAGAAATTGAGGTACAGGCAGGACCCCTGGTGCTTCATCATCAGGAGCAGCAGCTGTAATCAGCTGCCAGTAGATCAAAGCTGCTGAGATGGTCGATGGCAGCTATTAATAAACTCCTGACTTGATGCTCTGCACCCTCCCAGCTCTGCTGAGCCTCCCCATGAGGTTTGGAAATGTTGACACCTGCATGACTCAGCTCACAAACAGAGCAGACTGCTGGGATGAGGCACCTTGGAACCTCAGGTGTTTGGGATGTGGGAGAAACAGCCTCTGTAGGGGGGGAGGAGAGAAGGAAAAGGGAGCTTGAGCATGTTTAAATCAGTGTGGCAGAAGGGTTGGAGCAGCCTGGGAGCCCCTGGTGTGGATGGGCTGGGGAGGAGCACGGGAGAGCCAGGAGTGCTCAGCTGGGAGCATCCAGCAAAGCAAGCAGGGCACAGCTACTCCAGACAGACCCAGAGGAGGCTGCAGAGAGGGGCAGTGATGGGTTGGAGCTCAAAAGGCCTGGCTGACACATTTTGGAAGGCTGATATGGCTATAGTGTAGAAAACAATCAAGACCACTAGTTAGCAGGGATGTACCGCTGTGGGTGCCCACAGTGATGCCCACAGAGGGGTCTCTGGCACCCAGCAGACAGAGGGACACAGTCCCTGTGTGCTCCATCTCTGCCAGGGAGGCTCCAGGCATTGCTGTGGTCCAGGGGCTTCTGGGGTTTAACAAAGACCTAGAACACTCTAAGGGAAATGCATCCTCCTCCATTACATTTTGTGGGTTCTGCCCTTCAGCTTTGTTCATAAATCTTAACATTTGCACCATGAACCATGAATTTTTATCACAATGTTTTCCTTTTTATTTTTTATAATTTTTGCTACAGAGTACTTAATTTAACAAAATCAATCTATGTTCCCTAGAAGAGAACCCCTTAATAGTTTCTTTTTTCTTGTTTATCCTGCCTGCCTAAATCTGTTACCAGAAACACCATTTCTGACAAAACAGAGGAGGAAAAACTGGGGTTTTTTTCCTTACTCTGGAAAGGGAGATTTTCCCATCCATTTCAGCAGCAGTCAGGAAGCTCTGGTGAAGATGGAGTGATAGAGATAATACAGTTAGAGAGAGGAGGAAGCTGTGAGGGGCTGGGAAGATTTTGGGCTGAGGCAAGAGCTTTTAACTTATTAAGGAGATGAGGTCTCTGGTAGGTCCTTTGCTGGGAAGCTGCTAGAAAGAGCAGAGGGAATGTGAGAAGAACTGCCCCCAGCCCAATCCCCCCCTCCACAGGGCTGATGTGGCTGGGGAGGGTTCAAGGAATTATTTTACAGCGTTGAATGTAAAGGACAGAGAGATGCAAAGAAAAATGTCATCTGAAATGGTGGCTGGAAAAGCAAGCAGGCTGTGTCAGCCCATTTCACGTGGTTAATGAAGTGTCACTCACCATCTCTTTAAAAGTGTGTTTTGGAACTGTAGAAGGAATGAGTTTGTCCCTGGCCAGCCTGTTACAAATAGTTTAAACAGAAATGTAACTGTATTTCTATGGCAGAGTGAATTTTTGTTTTGATACTGGTCATATTAATAGTTTTCTTGACAATCTTGGTTTACTTTTACCACCTTAGCTCTCATTCCTTTTAATTTCAAGCTAAATATGACAAAACAAAAAGCTTCTGTGCTTGCAGCAGCCACTGTGAAAAAGCTTTGATGTGGAGTTTAGTGTTTGAAAAGTTAAATCCAGCTGCACAAAAGGGAGATAATCATAAATATAACTGCATTAATAGTGATTTTATTACAACACTCCTGGCTCCATACGAAACTTTAATGAAGAGAGATTTGCAGGGAAGACTCACGCTGACACCTTCAATGGTCTCCAGCATCTTTTACACTGAGAGATTTCCCCTGTCTGTGAGCACCATATGCACTCTAATCAGTTAATTGTGAGTCTGACAGTTTCAGCACATGAAATGCCATATGTTCTCTGGTTTTATTCCATCACAGGCATTACTGGTCACCTCAAAACTCATTGAGGCCAAATATTGTCACATTATCTGCCCCTGATAACTGCAGTGAATCTGCTGCTGGTGAAACCTGGACCTTGCTGATTTTGTGGTGTTAAGTCATCAATCTGCTCCTTTCCCAGGGGGTTTACTCAGCAGTCACCCCAGTGCTTAAAGTGCTTAAATTTTACAGTGAATGCATTAAAATGTTAATTTGAGCATCTAACAGTTCTTCCTTGTCTTTCACCCAGCTTCCCCCATCAGCACTTCTCCAGTTTTTTTTTGCCTTTTTTTTTCTTCCCTTTGATCCACACTTTGTGTTTATCTTGCTCCTTTGCCACATTTTCTCTCCCCCTCAAAGGTAGATTGCTCCTTTACACAGCAGAAGGGGCTTCTGTGGTGATGGGAACTTTACAGAGACGTTTCCTCCCACCTGTGCAAGGTACAGAGGAGTTTGTTTTAATTTTCAGCTCTCTCCTGCCTACTTTCTCTACCTTTCTGCTGCCATCCAACCTTTTTTTGTTCAGTGACAACTCTTAGGAAGCAGTGAGATGATTACTGTGCTCACTGTGGATGTCCATAAGGAGCAAACTGGAATCACCAGAGCTTTCCTGCCACTCCAGAATGGCATATATTGCACTTGCCCAGACTTCTGCTGTCACTGTAGCATCTCATCTGTGGCTCGTGGGAGAAAGCAGGCTCTCTCTGGAGATGGTGCTGAGATGCTCCACGCATCAGTTGCCACTGATTGCTGAACAGTCACAGGGCTGAACATCATCTTCTGACAAAGCAAACACCTTGTTGAAATAGCACTTTGAACCCAAAGCTTTGGCATCTCTCGGCAGACTTGAGCCTTCCCAGCAACCACTGAGGTTCTCAGCATTTGTTTTTCTTTGCTAAAGGAGAGCAAAGAGCACTGTGTGCTCTGGCAGTTCTGCAGAATGGATTATCTTGGTTCTCTGTTCTTTCATTTTCCCTCAGACCCGAGTGACCTTATTGAGTCACTGAGTCATTTGTTTCCTCCCCTTCCTTTTACACCTGCCAGTGGCTGTGTTTTGGGAGAACACCTGGCAAATAATCATCATATAAATGAGGAAGTCAAGTCACCAAGAGGTTTAATGATTTGTTAAAGGTGACAGTCCCTGCCCTGTGGAAGGACAGTGACTCTTTAATTGATGCTGCAGCAGATCGTGTATCTGAGACTTTTTGTTTGGTCAAACTAGATTTTAAAACTCAGTTGCTCCTAATTTTTTTTTTTTTTTTGAGGAGATTCCTCATTTTGGATCTGTCCTGAAAGTCAGTAATTGATCAAGAGAAGCAGTTCGTGGCACTTCCTTACACTGGAGATATTCTGCAAAACCAGCATTGTTTTCACTACAGGGAGATTGCTGCAGCTATTTTTAGTGTGTGGATGCTCTGAGAGTTTAAGAATGGCTTTAAGTCAGCAGTTTCCAGGGACCACAGCTAACTGGAAGCAACCTCCATCATTCTCAGGAATGAGAATGTCCTGTCACTAACTTGCATGGGGTGAATCATTAACTGAGACAACTTCTCCAGCCTGTGAAAAGCCCCCAGAAAAATACCCCCAGCTGAAACACACCAGCAGCCTCAAGGACACTTTTACCTCTTGACTGCACATTGAAGTGCAGGGGACAGAAAAACATTTTCCAGCATTTTCCAGCTCTGCAGCTCTCGTGTTCTTCAAGTGCAGTAAGGACAGGGATAGACTATTGTCATTGCTGTCACCTCTTGCTGAAAGTCACAGTCCTGGTGCAGAAGCAGTCAGTGGCACTCTGCCCCTTGTTCTCTTGCTGGGTCACATCTTGACTCTGTCATGTGAAGATGTGCAGCAATGATAAATATAACCAGTCACTTGTGTTAGCAGTGCAGGGAGCTCAGGGTGGGCTCTGGCTGGCTGAGTGCTTCAAGCCTGCAAGGAGCACACCCAGCCTAGCTGAGACTGTGCTGATATCATCATCCTGCTGTCCAGGTTTGATCCCACTGGGTGTGGGAATGCTCCTGTACTCAAGCTCTAAGTGCTCACTTCAGCCCTGGTAGATTGGTAGGTGCCAGGAACAGAAAGATCTTCCCTTCTTCCCAACAATGCCCCAATTAAATGTTCTTGATATGAGCAAATCCTCCCGTAGCCTCTTCTGGTGATGTTGTGAATAACCAAGCACAAAAGAGGCTTGACCTAAGGAATTTGGATTAGCATCAGATGTCCCTGGCTGTAGGAAACATGAGAAACAGATGAACAGTGTCTAAATTCCTAGAGAAGATTTGGAAATTGGGCTCTTTCCTGCTGATGTATTGGAGAGAGCCGATAACTGAGGTGCAGTTATGAGTCACATTTGCCGCAATAGAACAGGAGAGAGCGTTCATGAGATGCTGGGAGCTTTCAAATGCATCGCACTGGAGAGCCTGCATGCCTGTGCTGAGAGATACAGGCTCTGCAATTAGGTGTCTTTAGGTGGAGGAGGAAGCAGGAATACATTTGAAGTGAGAGCAGTGGCCCCATCCACAGCAAAGGCATGGCACAAAAGAGCTGCTTCAGTGCAGTGTGGTGCAAATCCCCTCCTGCTGCAAGGAGAGCCTGGGGAGCAGGGGCTGAGCTGAGGCACAGGCAGAGCAGTGATGGCGTGTTCCTCTGAGGCAGAAGACAGAAAAAGGCAAATTAAGTATCTTTGGGGAATGGATTAGGAATGCATGGCTTCCAGCTTTTCAGAGGGAAGGCTTTGAAAGAGTAGAAGCAAGTTCTTATGTTGGTTTCCATCACTTGCTGCTGCAGGCAGTGTGGAGAGATGAATGAGAGGCAGTAGAGAGGTTGCTGGGCAAATTCTTCCAGAACTTGCACCATTTTTCAATGTTGCTTTCCACGATTGCAGAATTGTTTGGTTTTCTGCAGTGTTAGAGAAACCTTCACCATTAGGACTACTGCTTGCTGTGTTTAATTTGGAGATTTAACCTCTATGAATCTCTTCCAAGCTGTAAAGTGTGGTAATTTGAGATAGCACTGGTCTGATCCATGTGCCCTGTGCAGCTACAGCCCGTGTCACTGCTGTGCCACACATCTTCTTTGCCTTGCCAGGAATGGTTAAAATTTCCTATCAACTTCCAAGGAATATGGTTCCTTTCTGGAATAAGCTGACGGGATCTCCTGGCTGGCAGTGCCACATCTCCAGAGCACTTCCAGCCCACAAGTTTCCTGTAGTGGCTGGTGTGTGTTTGTGTGGCTCAACCACCTGATAAATATTTTGGTGCCTGACACTTTAGGAATTGAAGAATTTGGGAAAATGGGAGAATTGGCCAGGACTGACCAGTTTCTCTCCAAACTAGAAGCTGGGCTTGTCCAGGTTATGTTTCCCAGAGGGATCCCAGGCCAGTGCTTCTCATCTCCTGAACTCTGGGTGAATCAATCAGCTGAAGCCAATAATCTCTCCTGTTTGTTAGAGCTGCTATTTAGGCACCTTCTCACATCAATGAAAGCTTTAACAGCCCATGGAAACCCAGCAATTTTGGGGAGAAAGGAACAAATATCTCCTGAAAAAAAGTAAAAGCTAAGATTACACATCAGGATAACGTTTTACACAGAATTTTTACCTGTTCCCTAGCTCTGAGTTAATGAGATTAAATAGCGCTTTTCTGGGAGTCTTGAGATGTTCTGAACTTGTTGAGATTTGTTGATTTTTGTAATTATTGGATTTGAATTCTGTGATTTGTAGTGCTTCATTTCAGAATAATTGCATAATCACTGCTTAATATAAGATTTAAAGTATGTAGTTGTAAATGTTTTCGTGTCATCTTTTAATTCATGATGATGGTGACCTGTAAGAGCGAATTATATTTTTAATTATTATTTTCTCTTTAAAAACAGAAAAAAAAAATCTATTTTAAAAAATCTTATAAAGATTCCAAGGGTTTCCTGTAGGGCCTTCCACATAGGCTCAGCACAGTTGTGCCCGCTGCATTTCTGTGGGGTCCAGCTACAGTTTTATTGAAATCCTGTTACCAAATAGTTTTAACGTATAAACAGAAAAAATGCTTTGAGAAAACAATTATCAACACAAGCTTGTTCCCATGCTCTTGTGGATCCCAACACTCCTGCTCTTTGTAGTTTGCAAGGATTATAAGACCCACTTTTATGCATTTAATACTTTGGTTATTGTGGCAATTAACCAAGACAGCAACTACTGTTCTTTCTTTTTGAAGCCCATTGATTCTTTATTTTGGCCTTAATTACAAGGAGTAGAAGAGGTGTTTCTTCAGGGAACTAATTAGTCTAAGAGGCCTGGTTCATCTAGAGCCTGAGCAGTTTGTCGAATGGGGCCTAAATGCAAGTGCCAATTGCAGTTGTTTTGTTTCAGAACATCCATAATTGGTCACTGTCAGTACTTCTCCAGGTTAGGAGCTGTGTTTGTTCCCATCTGTTCACCCAGCCTTTCACCATGGCCTGGCTTGTCCAGAGAATGCTGCACCTCCATTTCCTCAACCTGGTTTGTGTTAAGGTTATGAATTTGAGCATGACATCATTGCTAGTCCAAACTTGAACAGAATTCAAAGCAAGGTGCATGGGTTTCTCTTTTTATTTTTCTCTTTTTTCCTTTTCACGCCAGTGTGACCAGCGTGCTAATATCTGGATAAGGCTGGGAGCAGAGTAAGTGAAAAACCCAGCTGATAGCAGTTCTCACCATGCTGTGAATGAAAACTAAGCTGTTGATATAGATCTCCTCTGTCCAGGGGTGGTCCAGATAAATTGTAAGGAACAGTTCTGCTTTTTCAGAGGCTTTGCAATTTATCTATTTGCTCTAATCAGCGTTAATGTCAAATGTGCTTTGATGGTGCTAAAAGCTTTTCAGCAAAACAAACTCAAAGTCAAGAGTTGTGGAGAAAGCCATGATCTCCCTGTAATGCAAGTTGTAACATTTGTCTTTTGAATTTTATTTATGCTGCTTAATAAAAGAGGCAGTGCTGCAGAGCACACGTGCCATGAATCCAGCTGTGGTGACAGCATCATGGCTATGAAATGCATGGCACATCGATTTGACATATTGATGTGATTTATGGTTTCAATTTGTTTAAACAGCTCTAATGGCTGCAGTTTTGACAGATGTACACTCAGATTTCTAGTTCTGTTCAAGCCCACATTAAAAACACAACTGATCGTGGCTTAAGACATTGATTTTTATCTGTCCTGTGTTCCTGTGCCTGTGTTCCACACGTCAGACTCCCAAATGGGGTTTTTGTGGCATCGACTTCACTTCTTGTCAGAAAATTGTTGACACATTTCATTTTCATTGGGAAGCTGATTCTTGGAAGGATTGCTAAACCTAAATATTTTTCATTTTTAAAGGAAATCAACAAGAAGCTCGAAATATTATATGTTATGGTATTAATGGTGTATAAAAACCCAATGAGATATTCAGAAACCATGAACAGGAACAGAGTAATTACTTTGTAGAGGTTATTTTAAGTAGAATATCATGTGTATGGGAGAGAGTTTGAGGTTTCTTTGTATAAAGGTTACCACTGTACATTATTTATATAAAAAGAAAGAATGAGTGTTTGTATCTGTATTAATTATTGAAGTATTTCTAGAGAGCCCACAAACTCTGACTTTTTCATAAAATCTAGGCTGTGCAGTGCAGTGGGATCTGAGACCCTAAGCCAGTGATCTTTGTGGCAGATATTATTGCTCAGCCCATTGTTACCAGCCCTACCTTTGGCAACTCTGTTCTGAGTACTCTCCATTTCATTAACAGATGGAGGCAGAGTTCTTCACTAAATAAATAAAAGGGTTTATTCCCTTTTACAAGAGGTCATTTAATGAGTGAAAATGCAGCCTTAGGATAGGTCAGCCCCCTGGTATCTCAGATAAAATGTGTGCTCCTTTGACCTCCATGGGTCTAGCTCCACCTTAGCAAAATCAGGTGTTGGTTTCTGAAGCATTCTGTGACCTTTTGCATGAGGGAAGGTGACAGGGACAGCAGCAGTGACATCTGCAGTGACAGCCCCTGTTCCTCTGGGGGGAACACACCAGCAGTGACTGATGTTCATTAGTTATTTGCCTTGCACACGTGTGGTGTGAAGGGGCAGGAGCTCCGCACTTGCTGAAATGAGACGCCCCTCCTTCAAAGAGCCTGGGCTGGGGGTACCTGGCCCCCAAAGCTGCTCCTGCTTGCAGGGGATGGGTGCTGCCTTTGCTCTGAGCGGATTGCTCTGTTCTGTGTGCCTAAAGATCATCTGAGTGTACTTAATTGTCTCTCAGCTGCAGCATGGCAGCCTGCAGAGCTGCTGAAAAGAGAGGAGTTGTTGGCATTATGGATGGTATTTATTTAAAGCTGCTCATTGTGCTTGGCAGAGGCTGCCTGGGGTGGGGGGGGGGCTGTGATGAGTGCAAAACTACCTATGCAGATGGATTTAATTCCTGGGAATGTGTACAGCTGTATAAAATACGTGGTGAGTCTCAAATTCTTTTGACATTCCTGGTACCAAACACATCCAGGCTTGTTTGAAAGTGTCAGTTAATTATTTTCATGTATTATGACTCCCAAAAGGCACAATGTAAATTCACATGTACATATATATAAGTGTTCCTAGGAAAGCATGTCTAAAGAGCTCCAAATGAGTGATTTTATGCTCTCAAAACAATAATGTTCCAGGCTAATTCCACAGGCTTTTTATTGCTTTGCTGTTTAGGTCCATTTTTGAAGACAGTGAGGCCATCACAGCTCTATAGAGAAAGGACATTTATCTTCCCAATGCAGTGTGACCTTCTCATTCATAAGTGGAGGCATTTCCTTTCAGGATAATGAGCACCTTTTTATTTAGGCCAGGCAGGATCCACAGTCCTTGTGCAATTCCTACAGCCCATCGACACCGTACACATTACTGCAATTATTGCGGATATTATTTTCTGCTACATTCCACTTGCTCTTTGGATTATGCTTTTTTTCTGGCCAGCAAAGGGGACAGAGAAAAGGAAAGGTCACATTCAAGTCCTCATGAATATCTGGAGGCTGCTGCATGGCACAAATACAACCACTCCTGCAGCAAATGTGCAATTATATTGCCTTCCTCCGTGGCCTCTTGCACCAAGAGTGAGTCACTATTTTGGCTTGTATCAGCCTGGGACAAAGGAGCTGGCATTGCCCTGGATCAGGCATTTTTAGGGCACAGGTAAATCTGTGGAGCTGTTTATCTGCTAGGTTAAAAAGAAAGAAAACTGAAGCATGCAAAGAAGCTAAAAAACCCAAGTGTTGACAATTCTTACGCGTAAGTATTTACGTGAGAGAGCTCTCTGTCATGCTCCATGGTGCTTTTCCACCAGGAGCCTCTGGAGCAGAGCTCCCAGCCCTGAGCATCCCACTGTGCCATGGAGGAGTGCTTCTACACAGCCTGCACCTGGCAGGAGCTAATAACTGAGATTATCTTGGCATATGTCCTGACTTCTTCCCTTCCCCTGCCAAGTGGAGATCTCTCATGTTTCTATAGCACAGTTTTGCTCAACAGGCATTCAGGAGTGAGGAAACTCAAAGGTTTCTAATGGGACCATCAGGCACTTTCACCTTTTGCCCTGTCAGGCTGCATTTGCTGGAGCTAGAAGCAACTGTGAGTTGCTGGATTGCTTTCCTGAAATGAGTTGCTGTTCGCTCAGAGAAGATAAACACCCACATCTCAGAAATATCATCCTGTCTGGCATCTTTGGCAGCCTCAGCAGAAGGGCCAAGGGAAACAAATGGACCACGTGTAAGATAAAATTGCAGTGCTCCCTCTGGAGTTAATTCTTTCAGCCTAAAACTGAGCAGCACTGATGGGGCAACATATGGAAATATTCCCTTCTGTTCCTGCTGCTCAGTTCTGGGATAAACACAGGGCTTCAGCCCTGGCTTCATTAACCCTCTACTTTGCCCTCTCCTGCAGGATCTTAGAGTGAGAATTAAACTGATGGTTGGCAAACACAGAATATGTACCAGGCTTGTTCTTTACTTGCTCTGATCTTGTCTCTGCAGAGGTTTTTCTTGTACCTCTTGCCTATCCATTCCAAAATGTTATTTTGTTTTTTTTTTTAGTAGGGCAAGATATTAACTGCTGAAGTTTAACACTTTGGATTTCAGGCCATTTTGATAGCTTTCTCCTCCTTCCTACAGGAGGAAGCAATGAATTTGGAGAAAGCTGTAAAAGTCTGTGCAGAGCTGCAATGGGATCAGCCTCCATCTCCCCAGAGGAGAAGGCTCTGGGGAGGTCCTGGCTGCTCACTGGCAAGATCTGCCATGGAGTTGCAAGGAAATACTTTGCAGGAGTAGAGAAGGTGTTTAAAGCTAGTCAGAGTCCTTGGGAGGGGAAACCAGAAGGGTTTCTGCTCCTTGGATTCTGTGAGAGCCTCCTTCAGCCTTGAAAGAAGGAGCATAGGATTAAGAGGAGTAATTAAAAAGATGCCAGAGAGCTGGAGATGGGATGTTGTGTGCAGTCAGACTAGCTGTGGGAGAGAGGAGGAGAGTGAGCAGACAGTTGGAACAAGAGCTGTGAAATAAGCTCCAGCTATTTTGAGAAGTGATTATTCAATATTTTAAAAGTAGTTTTTTAGAGATTTCCCTGCAAATGCTTTTCAGAAACTGGATCCTCTCTGGGTGTGACTCAGATTCCTCCAGCTCTGGTGTTCATTGACACGAGTATTTTCACTTTTGTTATGATGTGGATGGCTGCTTAACTTTAATAGTTTTGAGGCCACTCCTGTTTTGGATGGCTCTTGGCTCAAGAGGGCTGCAGAAACACTTCCAGTGCTTTTCTTTATGCTGCACTTCATATGTTCAATCTGATATGTGGGAAAGACTAGAAATTAGTCCAAGGTGGCCCACGGAAGCTTGACTTTGCAGCTACTGATAACATAAAAGCCTTCTTCAAGTTGTGGGTGTGAGGGGACCTCCAGGGCATCCCTAGCTCCAGGTCTGTGTGCCTGTTCCCATCCCTGATCCATCCCTCCTCTGGAAAACCAGAGGCAGAAATGTATTTGCACATTTCATACCTTTGAACATCTTCATGTCTCCTTATCCCTCCTTCCCACACCCCATCTTTTTCTGAGTCTTTATATTTTTACAACATTTCTTCTACCTTGTCAGCCACCTCCTTCCCAACAGACCATTAAGCAATAACAAGAGAAAACAAAAAAAAACCCTTGCTGTTTCCTTCAAATGCTTGCCTTGCATTTGCTGCCTATTTATAGCTGATTCATTTAAACCACAGTGGCAGTCAATCAGAAATGTGGTGAATCCTTCTTTCAAGAGCATGCCAAGAAAGGATCTTTTTAGTTTTCTTGCTTTATTTATGATTTTTGCCGGAGCCTCTACAGTGTGCCTAAATTCCATTGGGATTTATTTATTTTGAATAAATTCTCAGATAAAAGTGGAAGGGTTTTGTTCCTCCTCTTGGAAGTTACAGGAGCATGACCATGGTGTGTAGGGATGTTTGATTTTATTTGAGGGTATTTCACACCTTTTTTTTTTTTCTTCCAGTTGGAATCTTGGAGGATTTTTTTACTTTTTCAGTGTAAGGAATGCCTTTGGATAGAGAAGCTATTAACCTCTGGTTTTGTTCCTTACAGTCTTTTCCCCTTAAACTTCCAGCAAATTCTGCCTCTAATCTCTTTGTAGTACAAAACTGATGGGGTAAAATATTGCACCTGGAAATTATGACTGTCCATGTGGCCTTGCAAAGTTCATGTGTTCTTTGAGCTTTGGTTTCTCCTTTTATTGAGCAGCTTGGTGCTAATCTGCTTCATCCCTTTATGGGGATTATATTGGTGTATCCCAAACAACAAGGCAGGAGCTGTGGGTGAGACACTTGTACCCCACAGGGGAGAGACTGCACAAGACCCACATTAATAAACTCAGCTTGGGACATTCTGAGGTGTGGAGCACTGCCAGGGTTTCTGAAGTGTCTGCAGGAAAGCTGAGAGCCACAGATTTATGGAATACGTGGAAATGGAAGGGCTGCACTTCTCCTTCAAGGGGAGGAGATCTTTGGTGTGGGGAGGTCTGTGTTGGGAAAAAATACTTGGCAATTTTCTTTTAATATTGCAAATAATTCGTAGAGATGAAGTTGGTTTTGCTTTCCCAAAACAGATTTTAAAAGAAAATGCTGTTTGAAACTGGTCTCTGCATTTGCCAGAGCCTCTGCAAAAAGGTGTTAGCAGCAGTAGCTGTGCTAGTTTGGGGTTTTCCCCCTTGTTTGTTCTCCCCTCACTGCCCTTTGATTTTGTGCCATGATACCCTGGCAGGACAAGCAGGATGAGGCAGAGTACTCTGGAGGGCTGACTCAGAAAACAGGTATAAAATTCCAAAAGAAATTCCTGCTTGGCCTCAAACATGAATTTTCTGTGTCAAAGAGTCTCTGCTAACCTTGCCTTGGTGCAAATGGTACAGGAAAATGAAGGTACAGGCTAAAGAAGGACAGTTATTCTGTTTGTTTTTCCATCTCACTGCCCATGATAGGATTTGATTCTATGCTCTGAACCCTCCTAGGTCAGCTGTGTTTAGAGCAGCCAGCACAGATCAGCTGTGCTAAGCACACTGACATTTGGAAATCCCTGTCTGGAAGGGGAATTGAGCAATGAGCTTCTGCTAATTATAATAGCTATGTTTAAAATGGGATGTTTGCTTTATTCAGCAAAATCCAACTATGCACCCAGACTAGAGGCTGGAAATGCTCTGGCAGCAGAGGAGACAGGTCCTCAACACACACATTGCCAGGGTGGAAGCAAGGGCAAGGCAAGCACTGCTTTGTCAGAGCAAACATTTCACAATCTTGTCCTGGGGGTGGATGTTGTTACCTAGCAACTTCCAAGAGCGTTTGAAATTTGTTGGAGCCCCTCCGAGGCTCAGGCACTCTCCCCACTGTTCTGCTGCACGCCAAAACCACTCTGGCTGTAATTTCCCAAGCCAAGGATGGTGCTGGCTGAAACCCCTCCTTGACCTTTATTTGAGCTGGGACAACCTATGCAGTAGGGCTGAGAACTCGAACAGAAACCAAACTTGATTCGAGTTAACAAAAAAAGTTTGATTTAAACACAGATCTTCACTTCCCAATGTTGTTTCCTGGCTGGCTCACAACACAAGGAAGTGTGCCCACATGCCTGAGGGCTCCTGTTTGGAGTGTGTTTGTAGGGATAGCAGATATCATGATAGATATCACAGGGACAGGGCTCACAGCACCATTAAAGATGTCTTTAATGGGCTATCACCATCATCACCAGCCTTGGGCAGCTCAAAGGAAGGCACTGGCCCACTCAGGAGTGTAAGGTCGGTGAGAGTTCAGTAGCCTTGTTTTAGCAGTTAAAAGATTATCAAGAGTGACTGTGATATTAATGGTCTTGAATAAGAACACTATAGCTGTGCCACTGGTTAATTTATGATAGTCTTTGTTTCATCCAGCAATGACCACAGATCATCTTCTTGGCCTCTCATCCACACCCCACACTCCCTTCCTCATTTTCACTTGGGGCAGAGACTTTCCATCCATACTGCTTTTGTCTGGATTTTTATTCAGATTCTAGCTGTTTTTTTAACTTTCCCAAGTCCTGGTATTCTCTCCAAAGACATTGGCCATCCACTCCTCTCCTCAGAAGCACTGACACCCTAAGGCCATGGGCTGTAGAGCCCTCTCCTTTCTTGGCAAACTGGAATATTTTCCAGGTATTCAACTGTCAGCTCAGTGGAAAGAAAATGTTGCTTTATGGTTGGTAGACTTGACAATAACTCTTTATCCCTTTAAATTAAAAGTGACACACTCACATAAATCATTAGAACAGTGCTGTGTGCAAACACAGTGCCTGGTCCAGAGGAGTTAGGAGATGACAGTGAATTGGGGTGAATACCCTTATTCTTGACTTTGAGAAGTGCAATGACAATGAATCACTCCTGGTGATGAGATGCAGCAGTGCTGACTCATCGGGCTGAAATTAGAAGGGCTTTTTTAGGTAGAGCTGTAATTCCACCATTTTTTCTGATGAATGGATAAGAGTGAACGTTTTTGATGGCTAATTTACAGGTTTCATGAATTAGATGTGGTTTCTTTCCCTCCAGCTATCAAACCTAGTTGGAGGTAACTTGATGGGGAGAACTCAGGTCCGGGGAGGTTGTCCTGGCAAAAATGCACAGGAAGGAGTTGGCAGTTTAATGGATGATGGGTGTCACATTGCCACCACTTCTAGTTTTTGAGATCTCCTTTTTTTGGATTTGGTGAGTACTGATGTTTGCTTTCATCAAGAGAAAGCTTTGGAGCCTGAATTCATTCTGCTGATAACTAAGGGATGAAAAAAAAAAAAGTAAATAAATGAGCTGGGCTTAAAATTTCACCAGAAAATTAAACAAATGCACAAACATTTGTTCCTCCCTACTTCAGCCAGCTTCTTTATTGCATCTAATGGCAAGGGATTCTGTTCCCATTAGCTGCTGTGTCTTCTGTTTGTCTCTCACTCTGCTTCCCAATTCCAGGAGTGTTAATACAACATTGTGCTCACCAGATCCCAGAATTGCTTACAGTACCTGTTTTTACATCCCCTAAGCAGTGATGAATTACCAGATGTGCTTTATCTATTTCAGGATTGAGTGCTGGTATCCCTTCACCTTTAGAGATTTGACCCCACAGCACAGTGAAATTAATTCTCTTTAGTGTCCTCCAGATACTTTGTATTTCTTTACCCATTTGCTATTTCCCTGTCCAATGGGCTGGTACTCCTTAATGGTTTTGAGTTGCACTAATATATTAATCTGTTTTACTCCTGGCAAGAGATTTGCAGCTGACCCTCAATACAACAATTTTATCTTTCTGCTGTTGGGTTAAAACTTTTGGTGGGGAGCAGCAAAGAGAAGAAACTTCCTGCTACATCTTCACACTCAGCTGCTTCTCTGAGGCCACAAAGACAATTTTAGCGGCAGAGGCTTCTCTGATGGGTGTTCTAGTGATGGGGACTGACTCCTTAGGAGAGTCCATCAGCATCCCACAGTCACTTGTGTGTGTCCTGGAGATGCTGTGCTGGCCGACTGCATCACGCTGGAAGCAATTGGCTTGGCAGAGTTTCATCAGTCAGGCTGCCCTTTGCTGTTGAGGAAGCAGCTGCAAACTCACATTTTTTGTTTGGCACTGTATTCTCTCCCCAGGGGACTGCAGCACCATTTGATTAGGATGGGGGAAGGAGACCTATTACAAAAGTAGATTGTTCCCAGCAGAGCTGTACTAATCTTTTGGTCTCTGTGCTCCTTCTTAGCAAGGTGCTGAATAAAAACATCAAGGGAAAACAGAAGGAGAGAGGAATCTCTGGGGTGTTGCCCCACAGCCTCACCTCACCCTCAGCTGCAGTAAAACAACAAATGAACGTTGTTATTATGAGATGTTTTTGCAGAACTAAGATGGTTTTGTTACCTGAGCCCACAATTTGCCTGCCTCATTTTAACTGTTTCAGCCTGGCATGGAGCTGTCCAATCTCTAGGGACTCATCCTTTCCTGGATAGAAAGTTCTGCATTTTTCCATCTCCCAGTTTGCTTCTCTTCCTTCCCCAGCAGCATCTGCCTGAGAGATTATGTGAGCAGTGTCGATGGAGTAGATTTAGAGAAGTTCAGGGTTTTTCCCCAAGTTGTACATTTTATTGCAGCTGTGAAGGTCACCTTTGCTTTGAGGATCAGGGTGATGAGGTTGCTGCCACCTCTGAACGTGTTGGTGCTGGACTTCTGCACTTATCCTGGTGCTTAATCCTTTTAGTGCTGGGGCCCATCAGGTGTGGTTTGTGTCAATAGTGGCACCTTGTGCTCAGAGATTATCCTTTCTCAAAGGTTTTGGAAGTGTTTTACAGAGTCAGTATTATCTTTAGGTTAGAGAGGGGGAGAAAAGAAGGACTTTCAGAGTTTTGTGCTTTCCCCCAGGCCTCAGTTGTTAGGCAGAGTAGGAACAAAAGCCAGGATTCTGCTGTAGGGCTGTGCACCTTACTTTAAGCTAGATCAAGTATTTACCAGGAATAAGGATGTGGGTCATTTTAGCTTGGAATCCTGTCTTCATCTCATATCAGTTGTTCCACAGTCACTTTGTTAACACCCTTTTCTCATAGTCTAACCACAGAGAGTTTTGGCTTATTTCATTATATTAAGCTTACTGTCAAGTATTCTTGACATTACAAGTGACTCTGTCTCTTAAAGAGAAGGAGAGCGATTGGTCTGTCCTTGAGACTCAAGAGCTAGAGAAAGGTGTGGCTATTATCCCCTTGTCCAGTAAATCTTGATAAAGTGTTGACAGAAGCCCATATCTCTGCTAGGGGAGATGTTTTCCCTTTGTCTTCAGTAATTACAGCCATGACTTTGGCGATTTTTCAATTTGCAGTTTCATTTTTTTGTTTAGTGCCCAAGAGCTCTGCTTTATTTCTCCCTGATTTAGGTAACCAGCTGCTTTTTGTGTCTCACTGGGGGGCGGCATTTCCTTGCACAAATCCAGTGCTAAACTGGTTTCCAGAGAAAGGAGCAGCTCTGTTTTTTTTGGTGGAAAACACTTTCACTGCCCTGGACAAAACAGTGGCCTTCAGTCCCTGGGTGTTGTGGTTTGCTGTGGTGCCCAGGAGCACGAGTCCCTGGAGATGTGGGACATCTGGCTTACAGGCATTCTTATTTCCTGTGTTTCCTGTCCTTGCTTGGGGTAAAATTAAGGACTAAATTACATGGAAAACTACATAAGCTGTGGCCTGAGACACATGCTTTTCATTGAGCTGCAAGCCTATCCTCATAAATTATGTCAGTAAGTAATGGTCTCTGCTTTGCCTATTGCAGCTTTTCTGCAAGTCAGAGTGAGTGTGGTTTCGCTGAATTTAAATTTCTGAAACACATTCAGAAGTTGTTGGGGAATTTTCCTCTTCACTTTCACATCAGACAGAGCCCCCTGCCACCTCCAATCCAGCTCCTGTGAGATAACGTGGTGTTCTGGATGCTTTGGAGACAGCAGCAGAGTTTATTTGTAGCTCTTCTTTCCCACCTTATAAAGGATGTGCATTTGATTTTATAACCAGGAGAACTTCAGAGCAGCAAAAAGGAGCCTGCAAAGCAGCAAGGAAATTATTTAGCAATGGCTGGTACTAAACTGTCTTCTTGATTGTGATCTCAACTGATGCAGTTTTGTGAAAGATTGACAATTTCAACTACAAAGCATTAAAAACCATTAAATTAGAAATGATCAGTTAGTTCAGAGTAATTCTGTAGTGCAGTTCAGAGGTTCAGACACAATCCTGCACTGCTGCCCTTGGACAATAATGGTGTGCAGTGGGTTGAAGGCCCCAAGTGTTGGCTGGCATGAGATAAATGGATATCTGACTTTGAAGTAAACAGGGAAATGCCTGCATGAACTGTTGAAAGCTGAATCCCGCGGGTGAGATTCCAGATTGAACACTAATGAAAATTTAATTTCAGTTCTCACAGTATTTTAATATGCAGGATCACAATATGCAAATAAAGTGAAGTCTGACTGCAAGTGGCTGATGAGTTACTTCTGCTCAGTCTCTGCCACCCCCAGAAGTAATCTGTCTGTGGTTTTTGTGAAATCAAAGTTTTCCTTCTGTTTTCCCCACAAGCCAGAGCCTCATTCTTTGCTGAGAGGTAATTAGTGACTGCAAAGTTCTCTTCAAATTGTTCTCATCCTATTCCTGTGTTGTTCCATGTAACTCATCAGCATGGTGCTTATGTTCCTACATTGAATTGAATTCTAATTGTTGCAGTCAGTGCTTTCCTTATCAGAACTGTCCTGGGAGTGCTGCCATGTTTTCAAGTTTCCTTCTGTATTTCAGCTGCAGCTTCAATGCACTTTATTTGCTTTGTGTCTCCTGAATCTGATAGAAAAAAGGTGATATTGTGCTTTTTTTTTCTTTTCTTCCCTCTTCCCCAGCTATGGCACCAGATAAATGTTGTGGCTTGGGCACTGTAGAGGCCACACCACATTTTAGCCACACACTCAAGCCATCCACCTTGAGCCAGGAGGCTTCATCTTGTGTCTTCTGTTGTGAGTGATCAGAGAAATAAGTGACTGAGAAATTACCCAGGGAATGGAGAGCAGCCAGCACAAGGAAACTGAAGTGAATTGGCATGTTGGAACGTACAAGATTCCCTATTTCTGTGATCGGCAGCCGATATATCCTTGTAAATTTAAATTGTGTGTTAGCTTTCTCAAAGAGGAGAAGCAAGAATTTATCTTAGAAGTTAATTAATTTGAAATAGCTGGTAATTAACATTATACCTAAATTTGCCAATTATCACACTTGACTTAGATTTGCATACAACTGTTGCATATAAAATATTTCTAAGGGTATCTTGGGCTTCAGTGAGCTGTAAAAATGCCATTTTTTGCAGCTGTGTTTCAGTTCTTCCAGGGAAAGCCTCTTCCTCCTCCCCTTCCCTGCAGAGGTGCTGCCCTTCCAAGAAGTGGCCTTCTTTCTGGGACTTTCATTGGGATTTCTAGCTGTGAAAGCACAACCCCAGAATAGGCAGCAGTGTATGTTCTCAGGTATTTCCCCCTGATGAGAAAGAATAAAAATTGCTCTTTCTAATTTGAGGTAGTGAATGTGCTGCTTGTTTCTCTCCCTTGTAGAGTACCGTTATATTAATGTGACTGTTATGATAATCATGTTTTTTGATGAAAGCATAAGACTAAAATGATATTTCCAAATGAAGGTTGTTTTGATTTATTCCCTGTATGCAGCACGCCTAATTTTGCTTCCTAAACTCTTTGAAGCAAGCTTTTATTTTATGGTGCTGGCTGTTGCCACTGCTGTGCTGTACCTGTGAGCTATTTAATGTGCCACATCGAGGAGTAAATTAATGCAGGTCCGCAAAGAGAACACTTCGATTTGCTAATTGCTTGTAGAGCAGAGGGTATTGTTTTGTGTAGAGAAGGACTGTTCATTAGAGACTGAGTAGTTAATTTTTCCCTACACATGGGGCTCACTTTTGAGCTGCCTGCCCATCATTCAGGGTGAGCCAGCTCAGCATCAGCCTCCAGAGGGGAGTGGGGGGCTCTGGATGCAGGCAGTTTAGCAGCTGCATTGTCACCACAAGATTGCTTCAGTTTCATTCATTAAACCCTCCCTGACCAGCCTCCTCCAGTGCTGTCAGTGAAGGCTGACTTCTGGAAAGTACAGAAGAGAAATTATTGATGCAGGGAAGCAAGTTAAACAATTCAGAAATGTCTCCTTGGAGCTGAGTTGGTTCCTCTCCTTGGAAACCTCTTTCAGCCCAAGCTGCAGATTCCCAGTGAGGCTGGAGCACAGGTTCTTCTCTTGCTGCCACTCTCTTTTGAGGATGACAATCCACTGACAGTAGATTAGACTATGTTGTCATGTAAGATGAATATTTTGAATTGACAAACCTTTTTTTGAAAGCTTAAAGTAATTGACTGAGTACTCGAGAGGATTTTTTTCCCCTGCTTTGCAACTCGATTTTCCATTACCTGGTTGTGCTGTCTTCAGTGGGTGAATTGCAGTGTATTTTTATATCTGATTCCTAATATTTGTTTGCATATCAGGTTTCTTAATGCTTGAGCTCAGTTATCTATGGGAATTTAACATGTGTCTTAAGTAAAGAGAATTTCCTTGGAGCTTTATGTTAACTTTTATGCGTAGACTTAAAATTCAACACGGAAGTCTATCCTATGGAGAGATTGCTGAGGTACCAAAGTGGATATGATCAGTTGAAAAGACCCTAATGGAGAGCTGAGCAACTCAGATAATCATGGAATGGTTTGGGTTGGAAGGGACCTTAAAAATCATCTTTCTGTGGGCAGGGATACCCTCTTAGATGAGGTTGCTCAGAGGTGCATCCAACCTGGCCTTGGGCACTTCCAGGGCTGGGGCAGCCACAGCTTCTCTGGGCACCCTGTGCCAGGGCCTGTCCGCCCTCATGGGGAAGATTGTTTACTAATGTCTCATCTAAGCCTCCTCTTGAAGCCATTCAAAGAGGAGCATTGGGGTGTAGGATGGTAGGGATAGACAGAGACGAGAGATCTCTGAAGCCAGATCTCTGGAATTTGTGGTTTATTGCAAAGGGCCTGGGTGCAGGGCCCTGCTGGGAGCTGCCAGCCACAGCTCAGAGCAGGCCTGAGAGAGGGAGAGAGAGAAGGCAAGAGCATGGTAAAGAGGATGAGAGAGAGAGAGAGATTCCTGTTACAATACAATAACTCTTCCTCTGTGTTGAATATTCTAATTCTCACTAACCAATCTAGTATAATATACAAATCCTATAGCATTTACATACAGCCTATAAGAATCATTACATCACCACACTGTGTTATGTTTTAAACCCTAAAAACTCCTCTTTGGACCCCTTCTGCCAAGCTGGTAGGATCTGCTCTGACCCTTGGGCCTGTCTGCAAGCAGAAGGAATTGTTTCATCAAAAGGGGTTTACCTTCATCTGGCCACACCATTGTTTTCCAGTTGTTCAGTAACTAAGATCTCTCAAAGCTTACTTTAATTTCAATCTCACTTATAGTTTCCATATTCTCAAAGTCTTTTGCCAGGAAATCATATTTATAAGGCTTTCCTGTTCCATCTTCCCCAACACCCCTTGTCCTGTCACTACCTGGATGCTTTTCCCAGAGCAAAGCTCTGAGGTGGGACTGGCAAACAGCTCCTGCATCTGCTGGGCCCCCCTGAGGGACCCATGTCCAACCCTCACGCTTTCCTTGTCTGCATGTGGCCAGAGATGGCTGCACCCAGACACCAACAGTTCATTCCTGACAAGATACATTCCAAGAAACAACATAACTCTGGTTTTTTGTTTTTTTTTTTCAGATCTTTCCTGGCAAATGCCTGGGGAATGGCAGCAGGGGCTGAGCAGGTGCCAGGCTCCACTCCAGGGCCCTCTGCAGCTCCTGGCAGCTCCTCCCCAGCACTCTGATTAAGTGAGATGTGGGGCTAAGTTCACAGCCTAATTTCTCCTTCATAATTAAAAATGCGTGCATCTGTCGTGCTGCTGGTGATTAGTTTGTATTTTCTTGTGGCCTGGAAGGAATATGGCAGTGAATCACTTGGCCAGCAGCTGTCCTCCAACAGCTGAGGGAGGTTCAATATTTGATTTAAGCTAATAAAAAGTCTGGGATAGGGCTGATGTTTACAAACTGGACGTGATAAAGCATCCAGATCAGCTGCATCACAGCCTGGCAAGTGCAGGCATTGGGGACCCTGCTGAAAATTTAGGCTTTGTTTGGAGCTTCCCCAGCTGTCTGAATAGGGGGTCAGGGACTGGGAGGGTCCCTGCTCTGGACTGTGAGTGCATCCCACAGCATCAGTGAGCTGGGGAAGCCTCCTTGTTTCCAGCTTTGTCATTGTAACAGCTCTCAGTGCATTAAATATGTCCCTTTTGCTCTTCTGTGAGAGTTGCAGTCAAACCATAATGTTTAAAAATCTTTTAATCTTCATAAATCATTTCTTCCAGCAGTCTGGTAAGTTTAGTAGCTGCTCTCTGAATTCCCACTAGTTACTGACTCTTTCCCTTTGAGATGAGCTGCCTAGAAATGAATGCAATGAAGAAAACCTACTTTGTGATTTAGTTCTTATCTGATTGCTTCTCCAAATCATATTGATCTGCTGTTGTGCTGCTGCCTTGGACTTGCTGTCCAGGGTTCTGTGTCTCTGTTGGCATAGCCCCTTGAAATGGTTATTTTCCCCAAGCCATATTATATCCAAGATAAATTATGGCATATTTCCCACTTGTATTTTCAATTTTCCCCATCCCTTTATATTATTTTTTCTCTTGCCTAAAAGGTTTTTCCAGCCTTTTCCTGAAGTAAAATACATTGGAGTCTTTGCTATCCTTTTCTTCTGACTTTTATGTAGGTATTATGCTTTAAAATGCTCTTATACCCATCTAGTTAAACAGGCTCCTAGGGTACTTTTGCCTTGGTGTTATAAATAAAAATATTTACACTGAACCCATGACACAGTGTGATGGGTTCATCCAGGTGCACCCCAAAACCACAGAGGATTGACCTTTGAGGGGATTCCCACTGTTCCAGGGTGGGTTACTCTGTGATTCCATAGGATTCTGTGTGAACAGGAGGCTGAACACAGACTTGACCTCAAATTCAGGACTGGTAGCTGCTGCAAGAAAATACATTATTTTTAATGTAATTGTAAATGAAGTAATTCTTATATCTGGTTTAGAATAGGCTAGTGGTTCCCATCTAAAGGTCATCTTCATACAGAGAAAGCTAATAAATATACAGAACAGTTGGAGTAGTTTGTAATCAAAAATATTCAATCAGTCTTGAGGTGTTTTGCAGAGTTTATGCCATCACCTCTCCTAAATAACCTCTCTAAGGTCTTGTTTTCTAATTCTTCCCCAAGCAGCTCCTGGCTCCAGCCTGCTCCATTGTACCTGTTTTAGCAGCAGCAGGGAAAAGCCTTTCCCAGGTGTCTGCAAATTTACAGTTCCGTGATGTCTCCCCATCAAGCTTGGTGATCATTTCATTTGCTCTCTTCCCTTGCCTGCCCAGGCACTCCAGTTTGGGTTGGGGCTGGCATCTCCTGCAGTGTTTAATGAGTGTGTTTCGTTCTCCTCTGCCAGGTCCCAGGCTTGTGTTAAAACCCTTTTCATCCTTTTTCAGTGCCTCTTCCTCAAATAATGTCACATCGTCCCCAGCCCTGCACAGCAAGAGGCTGAAACTTTTTCAGTTTCCACTGAGCTCTGGGGCCAGGGAAATTTGGAACTGTTTGCTTGTTTGTTGGCAAAATGGAACTTCTGCTGTGCTGAACCCTTAGACAGTATTTTTTTATTTAATTATTTGCTTGCATTTCAGTGCAGTTAGCCTCCAAAGCTGAATGTTTTGCTTTTCATTGTAATAAACTGCTTGCTTGCTTTTTGTCTCTGGTTTGGATGTGGCACTCAAAAGACTCATTTCATATGTGGTGGGAAGTTGAGAGACTCCAGAGGATTTTAATGAATATTTGCTTGAAATGGCATGAATCAGTTTGTAGGAAAGTTGTTTTTATTTCTTTTATTTGTTTACATTGGGTTTTTTTGCTAAGCAGAGAAAGGCTGATTGCAGCCTAGCAGAGTGTTAGAAAATCAAGGATGTGGGAAGTAATAGCATTCATGTATTATGTGTGGCTTCTCTTAACTGTCTCCCAAATACCCATTTGGTTTAAAATCCCTTTTCATAAACAAAACTCTGTAAAAGATCCTTTTCTGAGTCAAGTTCCTGTTTCCCCTTAGATTATGCCAGGATAACCAAAGGTATTTCTGCCCTGGTTTGAGATTCTTTACATTTCAAATTTCCCTTTTAAAAAGTAGAAATGCTGCATTGAGATCTTTTCTCATGGAAATTCAAGAGGTTTATGTTAAAGAGCAGATTTTCTTGATGTTTTCCCACAGCATTTTGGAAGGCTGTGGGACAAAACCTGACCCTGGACCCCAGAAATTCACAGAACATTTTCTGTGAAGTTAGCTTGAAACACACACTCCTTTCAGGAGCTATGGAGCTAAACCTCCTCTTCTTCAAAGTTAAACTGGGCAAAACTGTGTGGGTTTTAGACCACTCTTTCTGCAGCTTACAGAAATTTGAGTGGACCACAGTTCTGGCTGGACCGTGGGATTGAAATTTGGGCTGGCTCATCTTGTGGCATCTCTGCAATAAACCTGGTTTTTCTTGTGCACTTACACTTCAGGCTATTTGGGATAGGACTGTCTCATGGCATGGGATGCTGACAGGACACAATAAGACCAAATACTTATAATTCCTTCTCAATGCCATGAAAATCATGGTGCCATATGTGATTTTTTTGGGGAAGGGGGGGAAGAGTCTCATTAAACTTCCAAAATTACATCCTAGACTTCATTTCTTTTTTTTTTTTTTTCCCCATGTGTCTTGAAGGCTCAGCTGTCTCAGGTTCTGGAAGAAGTGGGAAACCACAAGCAAAGAGCAGAGATGGTAAGTGTTCAATTTCTGCCTTTTTTTCCCCCCTGGTTGTTCTACAGAGCAGCAATATGCAAAGTTCAGTTCATTTAAACAGTGGATCAGTTCCAAATATTCAGAAATGAGCAGCAAATAAACATGGCAAAAGTTGTGTTGCTGCTGCCAGTCTTGGCACTGCCTGTCTCTATACTCACCTGGAAAAAGTTTTGGATGGGATTTAGTGGTCTGCCTTCCTTTTTCTGGCAATTCCTTTTCTCCTCAGCAGGCTTCTAGATCAGAAGCAAGCATTTAATTTCATACTGAATTGACTCCTTTCTTTGGGAGCCTTGATTCAGTCTCAAGTGTTCAAAGAACAGGCAGATGAGATACAAGAGAATTACCACAAACTATTTTTTTATAATATCTGTTAATTTTCTGCTGGGTTCATCTATTTTATTGGCGCTTCCCTCAAGGACCAAAAACAATAAAAGGACACAAAACCAGGTAGCAGGGAGGTTTATATTCAGTTTCATGACTCGAATATGATTTTTTATACTCAGGAATAAATGAGGTGTCAGTGTTAAGCTATTTTGTGAACTGATATTTTTGCTAATGGATGAACTGTGGGATTCCTGCAACTTTTCTTAGTCACAAGGAAAACCTGAGCAGTATCCAAGATGCAGAGATTCATTCTGTAGATGTGATTAATTTTATTACTAATATAAAAACAGGCCCGCAGCACTGGCTAGTAAGTAGGTGCTAAACAGACATCTGTTCTAAAATCCAAATCATAAACTAGAGTGCCAACATGAGTCTTTTTAGACTTGTGCTGAGCTCTAGTAGGGCACTGAAGGGCAGGATGAGGTGCCCCTGCTGTGCTATTAATGGGTTGCCATACGTCTGTTAGGATCTTTTTTTAAAATTTGTGCCTCTTGCTGTTTCAACATCAGATTTTCCATCATGAGAGCGTTAATTGATTCCGGTTCTGGGGTGGTCTCACGTTGTGGGCAAACATTTTTGTATGCCCAGCTGCTTTCTGTGGTGACACAGGCCACAGCTGATACTTCCAAAGAAAACTGAATTAATCCTGTTTACCAGCTGATCTCATTACGGGCTGCCTTGTAACAGTTTCAAATTCTATATAATCAATCTGGTGTTGTGCTCACTGGATGTATCAGAGGAAAAACTTGCTGTTATGTTTTAAATGTTCTGATGTTACAGAGTTGGGTTTTTTTAACATTTGAAAGTTTTTCTTTTGGGCTCATTAAGCCTGCTTTTTGAGTTGTTTGCCTTCAAAAATTTCTTGCATTAAGTGGGCTAGCAGAGGGCTGGAGAAGCTGGAACTTGCAGTGTTAAAGCATTAATTGGTGTTGTGCATCATCCATCAGAGGATAAAGCTGCAGTCAGTGTTCAGTGCCTATTCCCAAGGGTTTCTCAGTGGAAAACTGCTGGTCTTGTGATCTTCCAGTAACTCTTACATCAGCCTCCCATGAACAGGCTGTTTTCTGGGGTGGTTTAATCATGGATTGCAGATTGTGTGGTGTGGGCTTTATTCTGCAGCTTGAATTTATTCAATAAATACAGGAGAATTGATTCATACAGAGGAAAAGAAATTTTTTTTCCCATCTTTTCCCCTTTCGAGGGAAAACCCGACAGTATAGCTCCTTTTCAATGGTGGTTGATGGTTCTTCTGCATGCCCAGTCAAAAGCTCCCTGGTAGGAAAAGTTGTTGTCACCTTGTGTCTTCTGCAGGGGTGATGGTGACTGAGGTCTTTCCCCTTTGGATGGGGCTGTTCCATAGTTGCCTGCCACAGGCTCCTGTGGATATGCCACCAGCCCCACTCTCCTCCTGCCATCCAGCAAAATGCTCTTTGTGTGGTTCGTTTCCCCCCTCTCCAGATCAGTGTCTCACCTGCATGGCTTGATTTTTGACTCCTTTAAATTTGACACTTCAGCAAAATTATTTGCCTGGTTTGGATTGCTGGCCCCTCGCTTTCCTTTTCATCCCTTTCACCTGTGAGCTTCCAGCCCCGGTTCCATGTTGAGCTGGGAATGCTGAAGGGCTTGTCCTGCTCTGGGTGCTGACAGATGTGGATATTGCTTTTAACCAGCTCTTCTGCAAACAGGCTCTGAGTGAAATGGAACAAACACCTGTCAGGTGCAGGTGTTTGGGACAGTCACCTTCTGGGACAAACCTCTGTGCAGGTGACACCTCTGCTGCCACCCCAAAGAGCTCTGATGGCTCTGCCACCCTCCTGGGGCACTGGAAATGAAGAGCTGGGCTCTGGCTCCAGGGCACTGGCTGGTAGCACCTCACTGAGAGAGCCAAGGACTTCTTTCTATCAGTGGGGGCATCTCTGGTGCCCTGGTCAATGATTTACATAGCAATTTTTTACATAGCAATATTCATTCTTTACACAGCCATATTTCAAAGTACAATACTCATGGGATAAGTCTGATGGGATCATGGCCTCAATAGAACAGTATCTGCACAGTCAGGGCCTCTCCTCTGGGGACAAGCTCAGGGAATTGTGTCCCCAGGGACAATGGCAGAGGAAGGGTGGTGTGTGTGTGTGATAAGGAGCCCTGTGCCAGGTCAGGTCCTGCTAGAGGAAAATGGGATCCATGAAATGGAGGGGCTGCTCTCACTGCTCCAGTGCAGGGGTTCTTTGCTTGTCAACTGAAAGCGAGCGTGCCGCTGAAGGAACAACAAAAAAGGAAATTTAAATGTCTTCAGTTAATTGCAGTTGACAAGACAAAGGCAGTTTGACTTTCCAGTATTAATTAGCAAACCCATACTAATTAGCTTGTATAAGCACAATTCATGCCTCTTTCCCTAAATGCAATTAATATTGCAACTGAAGACATCTCTGGGCTGTGCCTCTGTATCATTAACATACTTTGCCCTAATTAGACACGGCCAGTAGTGGCTGGAGAAATGAGTTTGTGATTGCAACCATAAAAAGCCCTCTAATATTTTATATCCTTCAGGGAACTTGAACCTAGAATTTATTTTTTGATTTAAGAAAAATTACCCTTATCATTGTGCTATGTAATTAACAATGAAACTTTGATTTTCCTCTCCCTCTAACCCTTCACTTATTTATTTTTGGGGGTTTTTTTCACAGTTTAAGCATGTTCATACTGTAAGGGAACAATGTATGCCCATAAGACACATAAAAGTCACCACTCTTAATAGGGCTCAGGTCACTGAGCTGAGAGATCCATGGGGTTTTTCTGTCTTTTATTTGCTGAATGTTTGTTGTTTCCATTTTTTTTGGTATGAATGTGCACTTTTCTGACAATTTGATCAGCACTGGAAGTTTTCTTTATTGGGGTTGGTGCTACAGTGTGTTTATTTGCAGGATGTGCAAGGAGGTTGCTCAGAGTTCACACAGCTCCCTGATCTGTGATCCCAGGATCTTATTTCTCATGCTATGTTAGCTTAGTGCTCTACTGGCCTAAAGCTGAGGGAGAGCTTCACTCACACCAAAATATTATTTGTGGAAAATGCCTTCTTGTTTGTTATATTATTTTTCTTTCTCTCCCTGAGGGAAGGGAAACAGAAGACGTGTTTGTTTTTGTAATTTTCGTTTTCCTTTTTCATATCCCTTTATAGACACGAGGAGATTGTTTGGCTCAAGCTTGCCATCCAAGCAACAGCTCTGCTCTCTGATCTTACTCTTTCTTCCAGTCTGGTTGTGTAGCAGGGGGCATTCATGTCAAGATTTTTTGTTCTCCATCATTAATCCCTGAGGGAAGTTGGCTTGGTATTAAAAAAGCATCACCTGTATTTTCATTACCCTGAGGTGCTTTGGGCATCTTTTGGCTTTCATCTTCAAAAGACAGCTTGGCCCGTGTGGGCTCTGAAATCTATAGACTGCTCTTTGGAACAAATTAAATTTCACCCTCCAGCAGATTAAAAAGGATGGATATAAGAATCAGAGGAATTGCTTAGCAGGGTGGGAGGTAAAGAAGATTTGAAGTCCAAGAATGCAGCCGTCACCAAATGAATGGCATAAATTGAGTGTCCTTACAGAGGGAATAAAGACACCTCAAAATTAATATAATCAACGCCCCTTGCCTTGGGGAAAAGTGTTGGTTAACCCTTTGCAGAGAAGAGGAGACCTTTATTTAAGAGCAGCAGGTCAGCAATAGTTAAAGAGCCAATCATGGGTTCAGTCTGATGAAATCATAATGTTTAGGATTAACTTAAATGTCAGTGACTGCCTACCCTGATGGTTATCAGGAGTAGAAATGGAGACAGAAAGGAGAGGACATGAAGGAAGTAAACTCAGAGAACACTGAGCTGGATGTAGTTGGGAACTAGCTGTTAACTGGAAGGCAACATGGAGAAATTATTACTATGTTTTTAATTTACAGGTAACACCAATGATAATAGGAAAAAATATTAACTTTAGTATAGGAATACCTGCCCTGAATTAATCGCCAATAGAGCTAATTTAATTCTTGTTTAAGAGTTATTGAACAGAATGCAAGAAATACAACAGACTGAGAACAAGAACAAAAGTGGTGTTCATTAGTGGAAATGTAAATTCTCTGTGTTTTCTGTAACAGGAAGGCAATTAAATGTGGGATTAGAGGGCTGAACCACAGTAGTTATAAATAAAAATGAAGCTTTGCTGGAACATCTTTAGAACCAACAGGTTGGGAGGGGCAGGAGACAACTGACTGGTGCAGGAAGTCTCCATCTATCAAAAGTGTATTACATAATTTCTGAATTGATTTAGCAGGTGACAGCAAATCTCCTTCCCATGTGACAGATTTTATCCTAACACTTTATGTGAGGCCAGCAACGCCAAGACAGATGAGCAGCCTGGCACTCAGCTGAGCAGCAGGGTGAACAGTTTTAGTGAGGCAATCTTAGAGAAATATCCACTTCTCAAATCAGATTGAAAAGCATGAACCTGGTTATAAAGAGACAGCAAAAGAAGCTAATCCAGAATGAAATGATATAGTAACAGAAGACTGGAAGAGGACTTTTAGACCATAAAGTCCAGTCCTTCAGTAACTGAGGCAAATTCAGTATATATCTCAGTCCATAAATTTATCAAGCTTGTCTTGAAACTGCTTTGGTTGTTTGTACCATTACTGTCATGGGAAGACTGCTCTGATAGCTGAAATCTTCCCAGTTCCAAGTGGAAATATATGTGCAGTTAATATCCATTTTTTTCTTGTGCTAATATTCTCCTTAAACTACAGTGACTGTTCTTCCTCCCTCATATTTATGCTGTGACATATTTATAGAGAACAATTGTTCTCTCCCAGCCTTTCATTTGTCTAGGTTAAACAAATCAAGCTCTTGCAGCCTTCTCTTAAAACAGGCTCTTCAGTTTCCTCATGAATCTTGCAGCTTGCTTTAAATCTCTTCCTCTTTCCATCTCTCCTTTGAAGATGAGTAATCACAGTGGTCACATCATTCCAGGTGGTGTTCCTGCAGTAGGTTTTGCAAAAGTGTCTTCTACGGAATCATGGATAGAGGCAGGAACCTCTTCCACTTGTGTGGTGGAAGAGCTGAGCTGTATCCAGGTCATCTCCCGTTTCCAGTGATGATGTTCACCCTGGGATCAGTTCATCAGCCCCACTCTGTACTCCTCTCCAGTTTCTGGCTGAGGAAGGCTCAGTTTGTAGGAGCTGTTTCGGGACTTGCACTCTGACATTTCAATTCTGTGCTGTTTCTTCTGTTTTCATGTTGTTTCCTCTTTCTGATCAGTTTATGCTCCTCTGTGGTAAAGCCTCTGTGCTCTCAGTAATTGTGTTTGTGCGTTTGTATTTTTAGACCAAAGGCCTTCATTGAATTGTGTTTGTTTTGAATGTGTCTGAGACATCTTTTTCTCTATCAGGTAGTTTTAGTTTTACTTCAGCAAAGCCATTTGTTGCTTGTTTACTTCACAATGTTTATATCGTTCTTCACTTTATTGTGTGATCCCTTAAATTGGAATTATAAGTTGTTAGAAGAGGGGGATGATTGTGCAGGAATCATTGATGCCCTATTTTGAGTCTTCCCCCTGTTTTAACTGTGGAGTTTTGGTTCTGAAGGTGGAGTGAAGCCTAGAATAGAGGGATGGGAGTGTGCTTGTCCTTTCTTTTCCCCTGGCTGAGAGCTCTCAGTGCCTGTTGTAAACAACTACATTAAAACTGGTCCCTGCTATTCCCCACGGGGTAGGAATATAGTGAGCTCTGAGGTACACAGACAAGGTTATTTTTTTTTCTCCCTCTCTTAGCCTGGGGAATTATGAACAGCCTCAGTTGGTGTGTTGCACCTGCTGTGTTCCCTCTTGGAAAATTCATGTTCAGCACACAGAAGCGTGGCACCATCAGAAACATCTGTGGCAGGTGACTGTGGGCAGAGCAGGGAGTGTGGAGGAATCCTTGGGATCCTGGTGGATGAGAGCTGCCAAACTGCTGTAAGCTGGAGAGGTGATCAGCACTACACCTCTGCACGTTCCTATCTCAATGCTCTTTTAATTAGGTGAGAAGGAGAGACTTAGTGAGTCAATTCTCCTGGTTTATCTCTGTTTTAAAAATCTAGCCGGGCACATGGGATCAAATAGCACATTCCCTTCAAATTAAAAAGAAATAAACGGTCTGTTTAAAAGTCCCATTACACAAATGAACCTGCTGTTGGATCCATTAAGGTGGAAGCTTTATGGGACACGGCAGCACTGTTTGGTTTCAGCAGGATTGTTTTCTTTTGCTCTTCTGATGTGCTAAGAGCTGACACGGGGTTAGCACTGCCAGGAGGAAGAAGTGTGGCTGCCTGCAGTGGAGAGCTGCTTTCCTGCTGCCCTTCCCTATGGGACAGGTGCTGCCAGACTGGGGGTAAATGGTCTGACCCAGACCTGGAGAGCAGTTCCAGCTCAGGTGGGACTCATGGACATGGCCCTAATTCCCAGCCCAGCATTTGGGATGGCCTCCATGCCACAGGTGTACCCCTAAAACCTGAGCTGTACTGACAGGCATGATGATGACTGGAAAGAGAGAAGTGGGGAGGTTTTTTCTCTACAATTGTTGAGCAGAGGAGAAAAGTGAGTAGTTGTCCTGTTTAGAAGGTGCTGCAGCTGGAGTGGTCCTGGTAAGTGTCACTGTTGTCACTAAAATCTGAGTTACACTGAGTTACTTGGTTAAATGAGAACAGGACAGGAATACTATCAGAGGCTTTATTATACTAGGTACAGCCTGGAGATGTAAAAGGGTAATTAATACACGTGCAAGAATTGTGCTTTTCCAGGCTTCATTCATCTCTACAGGAACTGGAAGAAGTTTATGGGCTACCTCAGGCTCACTTGGTTCAATTTAGCTAAACTAAAATTTCGTGGGAAGTGCAGGGTCTCTACATTATGTTCAGCACTTTGAGAAAACCAGGTAGAGGTCCAGGAGACCTCTAGGGTTCTATCATTTCTGCTCCTTTATTCTGCCTTCCTAAAAGGCAGCTTGGAGAAGCTGTAGAAGGAACATGAAGTGCCTGTGCATGTCCAGAGAGGGAAAGGAAGAATTTGGGCTGTTGAACAATCGTGTTAGAACAGGACAAAATAACAACTGATTTACAGCTTGCTTGTAACAAGGTTGGAGACCAGTTTCCTCCTGCTTTCACAGCTCTGGGAAGCTGTGCCTGCATCAGAAGAGGACCATCCTGAGAGATCTGATGCAAGAGATCCAATTCTGTAAGCACAGCTTGTTCTGAACATGCAGGGGGATGTGAAGCTCTCCAGCTCTGGGATCTGGGGGGGCACGGAGGGCATGTTCAGAGGATGTGCCTGCACATCAAAGGTTGCTGGATACTTCTCTTCTTGCCTGGGGCTGGCTTTGTGTGTACAAAAAGGGAGATAAAGGCTTAAAAAAAAAGTTTAAGTTTCAAGACTTAGTCCTTACACTAACAGGCTAATCAGCTTGTTACATCATTTGTTTTTAGTCTTTTTGTGTCTGTGTCCTTAGAAGGGCTTGTTCCCAGTGTTTCTTGCCTTTGGCTGATGGTTGCTGGGGATAGGTAGTAGCTGTGGCAGGCTGGGGTCTGTCAGGGCAGCAGAGTCCTCCAGCAGGAGCTGTAAAACCCAATTTATCCACTGAGACAAGGAGATCATAGAGCAGAATTTTTCCTGTGACCTCTTGGTAAATAATGAATGGCAGAGCCCTACCTCTTTGGAATTGCTTAATTGAGGCTGACAACTCTTTGTTGTATTACAGGATCTGGCTTGTCAGGAGAATTTTAACTTATTTATGAATATTTCATTAACCTCTAAAGACTGGCTGTCTAAAATCTAGCTCCTGCCAGGCCCTGTCCTGGTAATGCTGTGTTCAGTGCTAATGTCATCACTGCACATCCAGTACACCTTTCCTCTGAGCTGGGCCTCACAGTTTATTGTTGGTGGCAGCAAGAACATGTTCACCAAAGGTTAAAATGCCAGGTTTGTGCTTTGGCACAAGAGTTGAGCATATGGTATTTGAGAGGAAATTGCTGTTTGTCTTTTATTCTGTGACTGCTGCTGGCAACTGAAGGTTCCTGCAGGCATCATCCCAGAGGCTGAAGTGAGCAGAGCAGTCTTGGCAGGGCCCTGTGACCTTTGGGTTTTGGCACCAGGAGAGAGATTGCTCACTTTTTATACATTAAAAGCCCATTGCTTTTTGTCACAGGCTAATCTCAGGATGGGTCATTTAGCTAGAAAATTTTCAGCCTGCTGTACTTAACCTGTTCTTTGGGCAGGGTTTGGGGAACAAGGCTTCTTCAAGGCTCTGCAGCTTCCTTTAAAGCAGCTGGGAGGCCCTGTCAGGAGAGCTGCTGCTTTCACACAGCTGGGCCCCTTGCCCCATCCTCACATTTCCCAGCTCTGGGAGTTCAGAGAGCAGCTTTAGCAGGCAGCTCTGCTGGCCCCTGCCAGGATGTGCCAGCAAACAGTGCTCCCAGCTGTAGTGAACTGCAAAATTGGTCTGGAGCTGCAGAAGGAGAGAGAGGGCTGTTCCTAAAAACCCAGGCTGTGTGCTGTTCCATGTGAGCAAGAGAAAGAAGATTAAGTTCAAGCGCTCAGTGAAGGCTCCTTTGCTCTCTTTACTTTATTAAGCAGGATTGATTCCACTGTGTTTATGTTAGGAAACAAAGAAACAAAAATGGATGTTGGATTCCTCTCTCCCCTTTGATCTTCCTAGGTGCTTGGTAACTGCATAGATTCTTCTCTGACTGTTTATTATGTGATGATTTTTCAACGAGAAAACTGATGGAGGGAGTGAGAGGTGGGATTACAAGCTCCTGTTTGATGAGAATTCTTGACTGAATGCTCAGGAAACTCCTCGAGGCTATATTTTTAGGAAACAAACTGTATTCAAACTCTGTACAGAGGAGGTATGACATCTTTGCAGATTTATTTGTTGCTTTGCCTGTAAATTATAGCTGCTAGAAGACTTGATTCTAGCAAAATGTGCCTGTTCCTGCATGAAAGAAGTGATCTGTGTGATGCTCTTCTCAAGAGCAGACAACTCCATTGTGCCAGCACCACAGCCACACTGGGCAGGGATGTGGCACATCCTGTCTGGCACCTCGACAGGTTCCCTAAGCAGGCTCTTATTCTGTGTTTTGCTGTTCTAACCAGGAGTAATGGGTAGGAGGTGTCAGCCAGTTAAGGCTAATTACTCCAGAGTTGCCTTCTCTCGGTGGACACCAGCTGTTTTGTTCTCCCTGGCTGGGAGGAGCTTTCGGTACTAATTAAAGGAAACAGTCATCTACACGCCTGGTGGATGTGGTGGAGCAAGGCTGATAACAGCAGAGAGCTCTGAGCTGAATGAACATGGAAATTAGGTGATCCTTCTTCAGAATGAGCTGTTAGAGCAAAGAGAGGGGTTTGGATGTGGAGCTGTCAAAGGTGTTTTGCTGTCAAGCAGTGGCAGTGAGGTCTCAGCAGTGCCTGCGAGCGTGGGCAGGACAGGCTGAGAGGAAGAGATTCCTTGTCTGCTCCTTTCTTGGAGTGAGGGCTGAAATGTGTAATTATACTTGAATAAACTCATAGGTTTAAATTAACATCTTCAGTTCCCCTGCTCAGTGTGTCTCTTGTACAAGATGTTTGCTCTTCTTCCCCATGAACTTTCCAGGTTTGTTAATTTTGAGCTCTGAGCCAGCTTCCATCCATCTGAAGTAGTAGTAGTGCTTATTTCCAGCCACATCCCGCACCCATCCCAGATTATTAAACAGAAATAAATACAGCACCAGGGAAGGTGGGCGGGGATGGATGGTGGGCATCTGGTGGTGTTGGGATGTGAGAAGACACTTGAGAGGGGCAGGAGTCACAGAGCAAAGGTGTGTTGTAGGTGTTCAAGGAAGAGTTTGTTGGATGGGTTGTGCAGCAGGAATTTGGGGCTTTGGGGCTGTGATGTGATGGTGATTCCTTCTTCACATGCTTGCAGCTGGACTGGCAGCTCAGGTTTGGGCCATTTTGAGACCCATGTGGCACTGGCCTCATTTTGCAGAACAGTTTCCTGCCATACCCTGTCCTGCTGTGATTAGGTATGGAAACCACAGAGTGGCTGGTTTAAATGGGCTGGCTGTGCATTTGTCCTCTTGTTCCTTTGCAGCAGGGCTGGGCCTGTCTGGAGTCTCCCCAAGTTGTGCTGGTGCCACACAATGTGGAGGGGAGGTGTTGGAAGGCAAGCTGCAGGCTGCCTGAGCATTGGGAATCAGAGGGGAGAGAGGTGAATGCTCGTTAAGGCTCCCTTGGGGTAGATGAATTAGTTAATGACTATGCTGTGCTTTGAAAATGCAAATGCTGTGTCAGAGCTAAGTCTGATTATAATAATCAATCTTCTTTTGGAGAGGGTGCTGGGTATGAGGAAGGGGGAGAGTGATGAGACTGGGGCTGAATTTTTAGATCACAAATCTGCATTTCTCTGCTGTTCTTAAGGAACTCAGTGTTGCCTGAGAGGTCAGCAGAGCTGAGGAGGGGGAAAAAGGTGGGTTTGGGGAGGAATCATCCTGGCAAGCACCAGTGGGCCTTGGCAGGCTGAAGTGAATTTTGTCATTTTGTCCCTTCTGATTGCCCTGGCTGGAAAGGGAGAGGTTGTCATCTGCTCCTGCGTGTGAGCTCCCCCTGCTAATGGGAAAGACAGAAACTGCCTCATAAGCAGGGTCCTCCAGGGATGGGGGAGAGGGGAGCGTGGCTGCTGCAGACGTCCAGCCCTGACAGCTCCTTCTCCCCTGGCACTCCGTTCGTTTGGAGCGAGCGTTCCCAGTAATTACACCTCTTAATTTAGGAGAGCGAGTGGGAGAAAGGAATATAAATTTGTGTATTAACTTTAGAGATTGGAAATAGGGCAAGTGAACCTTCTCTCTGGGAGATTATATTTGGAAATGAAATAGAATGACATTTGGTATAAACTTGAAAAATTGCTCTCTTTTTACTGCAACAGGAGGAGAAAAGCCACAGTCCAGACTGTATTGGAGAGAAGCAGAAGTCAGCATATGTCCATTTCCCAGTGTGTGTGTATCAACAATAATATATATGCATGAGTACATCTTTAGGAAAGCGTTTGCTGAGAGGTTGCTCCTAGCCCTGACTTCTCAGTGATAAAAGCACAGCAAGTTTGTTACAGATGGTGGAGCCCCTAGGGACTGGTGACTGTGATCCAGCCAGCCTTCATCTTCCAAGAGAAAAAAATAATACATATTCTTTTCTTCAGACAAGTGGGAGATGGGTACTTCCAAACCACTTTTTGTTGAATATCTAATTTTCTTTGGCTTTATTGCTTTTGTTTCACAATGGCATCAAGGTTTAATTTTCCCAAGAAAATGTACCAACTAATCCTGGGCTGCTTAGCCTGTTTCTAAATGGCAGGCAATATTTTGTTTTACAAATACTGTCCTATTTTTTGAAGAAGAGTAAAGTTCACTAGGAAATTTGGTGAGGCTTATTTCTCCCTCTGTGTTCTTCTCTGCAGATGTTTTGGGGGATCAGCCCTTTGGAATCCCAGTGGGATGGGCATATGGAAGAGATGGTGGTGCTTTTTTTTGCTGAGCAGAATGATCTCTGAAGTGCTCAGCATGGTGTCTTACTTTGCTGTGGTATTGCTGGACACCAAATTAAACTCACTGGTGTTGCATGTACATTGGATTTTTGATGCCAGATTTATAAGCTTGCAGAGAACATCAAGCTTGCTGTGCTGCCTTGTGGGAAGAGGCAGAGAAGCTCCTTAGTCTGCTACATCCCATGGAGAGAAGCACAAATGGCACCACTGCCATGTCAAGGTGCTGGTTTGCCTGTTTTCAGAGCCCAGAGCATGGATCACACCCGGGGTCCCCTTTCTCTGTTCTTGTCTATTTTAGCCTACACTCTTCCTTTCCAAGTCTGCTTGGTGTTCATACATTTTAAATATTTATGTACTGAAATAGCTCCTTGAATTGTGTTGAGACTTGTAGTCCAACACAACCTCTCAATTCACCTTTCCATGCTGGCTCTGTGCAATTCAGTTCCCATTTATCTCTGCTGTTCAAAATCAGCTCTTTTGCTGAGGAAGGCCTTTCAAAGGATGTTGCATCAGCCCATTGTTAAATAAACCTTTAGACATTTCTAATGGATTCAGCATTTCCTGCTTTTTACAGTTCCAAAAATGCTGAATGACGTGCAGACACACTTCATCAGGATAAGATTGCTGTATCAGCCCCTCACTAAAATGCACTCATTATTCAAATAATAACTGTATGTCTCCAGCATGTGTTCTGTGAAATGTGTGTACATGATGTGGGCGAGTAAACCAGCCCCCATTTTTTTTCTTTTTTCAACATGCAAATCCTACTTTGGCAGTGAGTTGAAATACTTTAGATTTTGAGTCCTTTACTACCCAAAATGAGTCACCTGAAGAGAGATTTGATCATTCTTTTGGGCAGTGTGTTTAAAACTTTCAGAAGTTTGTAAATGTGGTTTTCAAGGCTGACTGATCTGACCTTTGATAAGCCTCACTCTGAAGATGGGGTGTGGACAGCAGTGGTCAGTGGGAGGCTCTGGGAAAGCTTTTCTCCATCAATGCTGGACCCTGCTGGAGTTGAGTTGAGGAACAAGAGGTCCATGGCATTGCAGAGACTCAGGGTGCTTTCTTGGAGGGGACAAATATGGGTCAGAAATGACAAATGCCAGAAACATACCAAGAAAATCAACTCTCCAAAGTTCTGTTTCTTCTAGCTGTCAGGAGATGAATTCATAATTTTGTTTTTCCTGTCGTCTCATATGTCTTTAAAGAATTGCTACAGAAGAGAGAATCAGGGAGGAACATATTTCTTTCCCTGCTGTGGGTGTTTGCTATGTCATTAACACTTGGAGGAGAACCACCTTCTTGGAATCTTGTCCAGGCAGGTTTAAAAGTAAGGCTGAAAGAAGAATGATATTTCATATAATTAAATACTAGATGAAAATGCATCTATGTTCTTCCTCTCTTTCCCCCTTGGTAAATAATGATGGCAGTACTTACTTTGGAAAAATTATTTGGACTTCTTCTTTTGGGGCACTTGCATATTTCTGAAAATGGACATTCTAAAATTAGTCTATATCCTGTATGTGTCCTGATCACTTTTTATTGAGAGTAATAAAGCTGTGCTGGAATTCATGCTTAAGAATTGAAAGAGATGACATAGGTCAGGATAAATGGAATTACTTTAGGTTGAGAACAAGGGGCACCATTATATTTTGAGAGGAGAACAACACATCCTCAAAATACTAAGTACCTGTTCATGTGTTTTATTCAACCATGGGCACTCATATTACTCATTATTCTGCCTTATCATAAAAACCTTAGGTAGCTTTAAAAACTATTAAAATAACAAGTTGCTAATGTGTTCTGTAGGGTGGGAATAGCACTGGGGGTCTGATCCTGGGTGATATAATCCCTGAAGCTCTTGCAGTTGAGGTAGGTCCTTAGGTCCCTCTTGTGCAGCTTTCAGGACAAGAAGTACAATGCTGTATTTTCACAACAATGTTCCCTGTCTGCTCTCAATGCCAGTTAAAAGAGCAAGGCTGACCTGGGTCGTTTGGTATGGAATGGGGGAATGCAGCAGTGAGCTGTAATTTGAGCAGCCCTTTTCCCCTCTCTGCTTGGTAATGACTTCTACTAGTTTAATGTATTCAAAGCAATAAAAGTTTAACTCAGCCAGTCACATAAAATTATTGATAAAAATTGGAAGAGTTTAGTCAGGAATGGTGAGTTGGTTCAAAAAGCATAAAATGTCTGCTGAAAGTGGCATCTGGTGAACAAGAAACCAGGACTGGAAATTAATTTAGGAAAAGGGATGTGATGGGAATTAGGCAGGGAAAGCAGCAGGAGGGGTTTGGCTCTTCCTTTCCTTATGGTTTCTTGAGTCTGTTCTTCAGCACAAGTACTGAGGACAAGTGAACAGGAAGGGACAAACTGGTGGTGAATTATTTCATGCTCATCACCCATTCCCAGAGCTATCCTGAGGCTGTGTCAAAGGGAATGATCTTGGAAAGCTCCTCACCTCTTGGGCTTTATCAACAGATTCCTTATTTTTACCCATTCTCTTAATTCTTGTTTTGTCTTGCTGCTTGCACTCTATTGCCTTCAGAAAAGCAGAATTGGGTCCCAGGAGTAATCCACTCCATCTCATCTCAATTAACTGTTTTTGTCCTGGAAAAGACATTAATAACATAATAATAAATAGCATTTTTAATATCTGAATATGTTAATGTCTTTGGTGAGATTGGCAGTAAGGGATGTTTTCCTAATGACTGCTAGGGATGAAACCTAGAAAAAACGCATTTTGAATGAAGTATTTAATACCTTAATTGTTTTACTTTCTTATTTCATCAACAATTAGTGAGCTCTGAATGGCAGTAATTTCCTGTGACACAAAATTGTGTCTTGGCCTGAACTTTAAATTCTCCAGTAGTTTTAATCCTAGTTCTGGGAAGCAGGTCTGTGTCAACATCTCTCTCCTCAAGCCAGTTTCATCTGTAGTGATATCATTGTGTCCTCCTGTCCCTTCTCACCTCAGGCACATCAGATTTTCAGCCCCGGGAGTCTTGGTGCTTGCAAATTGAGAGAACATAAAAATGAGATGAAACGCCCTCACAGCCCATGTGCCCTTTCCTCCTCATTCTCTTTCAGCAGCTTATTCTTAGAAACCCAGCAGAATCTCATCCTGAGCATACCTGGCACTAAATTTGTGTATGGAGTGAGATGCTTCTCACAAGCTCACTTGTGTTCACTCTCCCATCTCCTTTTCCTGTCACACACTCTGTTTTTTCTGTGCAGCCACCACAAGAGCCCCCAGATCCCAAGAGCAGATTCCTCACCCATCTCTGTGGAATGTCCCCCTTGTCCCCTGAGAAGGTGGCAGTGATTTATCTGTGTGGGTGAGCAGGTGCCACGTGGGCTTTGAGGCTCTTGAGCCCTCTTAGCCAGTGATAAATAACTCACCAGCCCTTCCATCTTCAAGTGCTGCCCTCACTCAGCACAGAAAACATCCTCAAACTCCTAACAGCAAACACATCCAGGCTGCAGCACACATGGGAAACAGGAGGCATAATGAATGTTTTCCTGCTAAGAAGTAGGTTGGAATTGAAGCCTACTCCTCATCCCTGCACCTTTTATTCACATTCCTGGAATTATCTGGTGTGCTTGCTTTATCCCCAGCCATCTGTGATGGGCTGAGCTGGGAGAGATAAGCTCAGTAATCAGAAAATTGAGGGAAGCATTTCTGGCTGTGATAATCTTATCAGGCAGCTAATATGCATTAACATTTGTACAGTCTGATGATGCAGGTGGGCCTTTGCTTATTTTTTATTCCTAGATGTTTCTTGACAGGCAGGGGGAGAATGCAGGGCTTTTTGGGGTGTCAGGGGGAATTAGCTTAAACCATTTTTTGGTGCTTTCTTCTGCTCTGTTCCTTTGGTGTCAGAAGAGGGGCTGGGAGCATAATCCAACCATCTATTATCTGCCCTTTTCCTGCCAACAGCACTGCCATGCTCTGCCTGTCTTTTCTGTTAAGTATGGAAGGGCAGAGAAGGCAGCATGTCAGAACTTCAGTTCTGTCTAAGCAATATGACTGCCCATGACAAGATGCTCCTTTTTTGGAGAGTTTCTGCAAAAAGCTTGCAGAAGTTTGCCCTTGCAATGGGATTTTGCTCTACAAGTCTAATCTATGCTGTTGCAGGGAATGGTGTATTAATGGATTATTTCCCTGATGCTGAGCGCTGAACTCTCTGTGGTCATAAGTTTTGCATTTATAATTAAAGCTGGATTGCTTATTTTTTTCCTCCTGGGTGAAAAAATATCATTTCCGTCAACAGATTTATTAGGGGAATTAGTCGACAGGTGGTGAAAAGACAGATGACAAAAAGAAGTCCAGAATCTCAAGGATGAGTGTGTGAAGAAGGTCTAAGCTGGGAGTAGGTGTTGGAGCAGAAGTTTGAGTATCCTCTAGGTAGTTTGTCTCTGCTTACACTTCATAATAAATCATTTTCTGAGGGGTTTAGAAAGAGGTAACATATGGAGTTTATCAATCTGTGTGTTGTCATGAACTCTGAATTAAGGATCCAGACTGCTACAAGTCAGGGAGTCTGGGAATTGTAGAATCTGGGTAAGTTCTCATGTCTGTAGAGTTTTGAAATACTTTCTTGTGAATTCCTACCCAAACAAAGCCAGAGGCAGAAAATATTCTTAATTGTTTGTTTGTTCAGCCAGAGCTACCTGAGCAGCTAGAGCTAGAAGTGTATATTGGAAAGTGCTGGAAATATTCCCCAGTCTTTTGGATTCAATGTATGTGTCTCAGAGTTGTTGTGGACAAGACAGTGTAATCCTGTGGTTCATTTCTTCTGAGGGGGAATTGAATGAAGTTGAACTATCAATACTGAGCCTCAGGTCCCAGTGAGCTCCTAATGCCACACAGAGGCTTCTGCATCCCATTATCCATGGGGGAAAATAGGGGAAATACCTGAAAGAGAAGCAGAAGCTTTGCTAGTAACATTCCATTTTCTGTGTCTCATCTGTTGTGGAGAAAATGTCAGGAAAGACAAAAGGAATTGCAAAGGGAAGGAGAGTTCTGTGAGGTTTTGACATCCAACACGAGAGAAGTTGTGCTTCACATCTGTATCACGAGAAGTCTGACCTGTGCAGAACCTGATGATTTCCTGCTCCCTTTGCTGTTTGTGTGCCCTCAGCAGTGCTGCAGGTACTAATGCCTTTTGTCTCCTGCAGCTGGAGGTGGAGATGAAGGTCCTGAAGTCTCAGCAGTGCACGGCTGAGCAGAGCACTGTCATCACCAAGGAGGAGGTGGACACGCTCAGGTAGGCAAGGCAAGGGAAAGGCTGAGCTGATTCCTCTCTTTTTGGTGGAACTAATGAGAAGGGAAATGCCTGGGGTAGTTCCACTGCCTGCTATGGTTTTTGTCATCACCTGGTGGAGCAGCAGGTACAGGAGCTCACCATGCCATAGTGCATGAATTTTATGTGTGTAGACTGCCTGTGTCTATAGGCAGTCTATACGCATAAAATTCATGCACTAAAGCATAAAGTTCAGGCAAATGGGGTGATGATCAGGACATATTTTCCTTGTGTTCCTGAAGTAGGATGTTCTTTTTCTGAGCACAAGTTTTACTTTCTCACCAGTTTTTATGGACGTGAGAACCCCATGAAGCATTAGCAGAAACACTCAGCTCATGATCTGTCCTGCATTTAGATACTTTATAAGCTTTGCTATCTTTTGGGACGCTTCAGGCTCTTTTCTTCTGATGTTTGGGGTCTTTTGCTGTCAGTTAATTCATAAGCCTGGCTCCTGCATCACTGTTCCCCCTCTTGACTGATTTCCTGTGGAAATAGCATTGCTGTTTATTTGTTATTTTGACCAAATCTTGACTGTAAATACAGGATCTGTTGGCATGTGTGTGAAGAGGTTTAGAATCCAGCTTTTGTGCTGCTGATGCCTGTGTAGCACTGGAGATAAAAGAGGGATGTTTCCCCTTGTGCATTGCTGGAGATGGCAGAGGGGTACCTGTTGTGATTCAGTGAAAGAGAAGTTACAAAACACCATTTCAGCAGAGGATACATGAGCATGTACAAAAGCTACAGTGAAGCTAAACAACCTTTCCATGTATTTATTAAAGCTTTTATAGCTTCCATTGCAAAGCAGGTGACACAATAAATACTGAGCGCAAAAAAGTTCATCTGTTTCTGAATGTTTAATAAAGTTCCTTTTATTTAAGTTGGGCAAATCAGGTCCTCACAAGTACTCCTCCTGAGTATTTTATTCTCAGCTGATGTAAGACTTTGGCTGGACTTTCACTTCTTAATTCTTTTATATTTTCAGCTCCATCACAATAAAGTGTGACTGCCTCATAGGACTGAAAGCAAGGTTTTGCAGCAAGCAGAATTTGCAGAAAGCAGAAATTACTGGCCTGTATGTTATGGCTTTGCTCTTGTGCTTTGCCTCTGGAGCTTGTTTTATGGCTTTGAAAGCCCAGTTCCATAGCAGGAGGGAGGTGCTTGAAAATAACACATGTTCAGCTAAGCTATTCCAATACATTTTAGGGTTGTACACCTAATATTGGGGACTTGCTCCTATAGTTCCCTCAAGGTGCTGTAATAGTTCTGGAGGCCCAAGGCATACATCTCCTTTTTTTATTCTATCATATGTTTGAGTTCTGCTAAAGGAGAGAATGCTATGACTTCCCTTTTTCAGGGAGATAAACCTGTCTTCATCAACTTTTGCCTTTTGTGGGTTTTTTTTTTAGCTCATTCAGGCTTTTCCTGTGCTTGGGCACACTGGACCCTGTGAAACCTGAGGTTTACACTGCTGCAGGAGTATTCAGCACCTCTTTGGCAACATTAAACCTGTCACTCCTGATTAATAATGTGCCTGTGTATCAGTAAAGCCAGCAGCCTGTCTGCTGTCTTCTGGGACCTGCAGGTTTGCAGAGTTTTTCTACAGTGCCTGCCCAGTCTCTCTCTCTCTCTCTGGTTGGTGTTGCTGCAGCACCCTTTCATCTGGGAGATGTTCTGGCTCTTTATTTTCCCCTCCAAGACTCATTATTTGGTGTTTAGCTTCCCTGAACAGCATTTACTGACTGCTACCTGAGCAGCTTCAGGGGCAGTGTGTGCAGGGGGGAGCAGCTGGACTGCCACAGAGTCCACACCACACCATGGTGGGACAGGCTTGTGGAATGGGGATGGAGATGTCTGGCTCTGCCCTGAATGAAAATCAGTTTCCTGGGCAGGGATAAGTGGAGCTCACAAAAACCTGCTTGTTATGGGATTGTGGTGTTTGATTCAGCTCAACAGCAGCCCTAAAGCTCCTGGTTCTCCCTTTTTGTTTTTAAGGAGTTTCTTTGATTACTAATCTCACTCTCTCCTCCTTTCATGAAATGGTGTCAAACCTCTCAGGCAATGTCCCAAACCCAGGCCAGTTCCCAGTGGGGTGGTTGATGGTGCAGAGCTGTTTTCCAATGATGGGCCATACTCTGAAGGCTGTTTCAGCAGAGGCCAAGCTTCTGCAGTTCTTTCACGTTGATATTTTGGTTTTTCATCTCTCTTGCTCCTGAAGCTGTGGGTGCATAGCAGCCACAGTTCCACGTTCTAATTCCAGACTGGCTTTTCCTGTCATTTTTTACTGAACCATTTTTGGTCTCATGGCTGATTTAAATACTTGTCCCAGGCCCTGATGCTGGTTATTTAGTTACAGAGCTGTTCCACAAAGCTTGGATTTGTTTGATTTTGATCACCCTTTTCACTGCTCAGCTCTAACAGTAAATGCCTTGGTGCAAAGCATTTTCTTTCTGCTGAATCCTTCTTTGCTGGAGCACTGCAAGCCAGTCCCTGCTCCTTTCTCCTTACTCTTGGCTTCTATTACTGCTTCAGACATCTCCATGCACTCTCAGGCACTCCACATCTGAGTGGAGAGAAATCTCAGAATTGACTCCATAAAGATTTTTTTTCTTATGTTTCTAGACTTAAGCAGTCAATGAATATGGTTGGACTTTATTTTGCATTTTCTGAGCATTGTTCAAGAAACTGGGCCAAGTTCTTTCTTCACAGAAGAGGCTCCTTCTCAAAGGAACACAGAATAAATCACTGTATTCTCCCAGCCCTTTGGAGCTCAGGAAGAATGTGCTGTGATTCACATCAGAACACTCCTTGTGGCTCAGCTGGATGTGTCCTCTCCATACAGCAGCAGTGAACTGGGTGGGTGTGATTAAAGAACAGAAAGGGTTTGGAGGAGAGCAGGGATCAGAATGGGAAGGGATTAGGTCTGCTGTGCTCATCCTCCTCCTGTGACCCTCAACAGCATCAGTTCACTCAATTTTCTGTAGCTGCTAAGGAGAACAACACAAACTCCACTGCCACTCCTTCCTTCTACAGCACTGCCAGAAACTAATTCTGGGAGAAAACATGGGGAAGAGCACAAACTTCCAAACTGGAAAGTGAGGAAAGAAATGCCACAGTTTATGAGGGAGTTATTTCCATCTCTGTAGTTTGTTGTAGTCTTTGAAATCCTGTAACCTACAGGACGGCCTGTCAGCTGCTCTGGGCTGAGCCCAGCCTCCCCTGTTAGCTGCTGTCACGAAGGAATGTGAAAAATAGCAGCCAGCAAGAGAATGTGCAGAACAGGAATGGACTGTAGAGCCTCCAGGCATTTCCATATAGGCCCCGTGGCTAGGAGCTCATTTCTGAAAACAAAAGCAGGGGAGACATAAAGGAGGGGGAAAAAAAAAATCCATATTAATCCTTTGAATCTGTATTTACCTCCTGTGAGTGAACGAGAGCTTTTAAGAAAAATACCTTTTGTCTCATTTTTCTTTAGTATGGAAAGTAAATTTTCAAGCCAGAAACTTGAAAGACTTTATCAGTTTTTCCTCCTTCTCCTGAGAACAAAGTGCTATTTCGTCAGACCTTTTATAACTTTAAATGTGAAACTCTCTCCCAGCACCATCGTTTCTGGAGAGACAATAAAAGCAGTGCTAATGCTGTCATTTCTCACACTTTTTGCTGCTCCCTCTGAAATAATATTTGTTTATATTCTGCAGATCCTATGAAAAGAAACAGTGGTCAACCCATTGAGTTCCTGCTCTGTAGGGTACAGCATTTGGGCAATAGCACCTTTTAGAGGGAAGGTGATAACTGTGCAGAAGCTGGTATTTCAGAATCTATAAATAAAAGGAATATATTTAAAAAGGACTTCACTGAAGACTTAAGTGGCAACAGCTGAAGGACCTTTTCATCTGGAACAAATCTGAACTTTTTCTTTCTGCTGTCAAGCTGCAACCCCAGTAAATCCTAAATGTTTTCTGTGGATTTAGTGACTGGGTAGAGTTACAGTAATTCAAAAGAAATTCATGTCCTTGCCAATGCCCATTAGTCACACTTGCTGAAATTCTGTCTGCTCTGCTCCTAACACCATCTCAATGCCATCTGGATCCCTTAATAGCATCTTCCCAACACATACGTTTTGTGCTCCATTCAGTATTTTCCTGTTCTGCAGTGGCTTTTCCACATGGCCTTGTCCCCTTGGCAGATGGGGCCTCAGTGAGACATGTCCTCATTGGTGATCTCCACAGGCAGCCACATAACACAGCTGAGAACATTAAAAACCAATAATACCGGGATAAAAGGGTGATGGTGGGGGGAGTTTCCACTGGTTAATTCCTCTGAAAAGCTCTAGATTCAGAGAGACTTTTTGGAGTGCCTGGCTGCTGTTGAAAATCCAACAGATTGCCCCCGTTTTTCCTCTCTGAGCTAGGAGCAGCCTTGTCTCACGATCTCAGGTTTTCAGACAGACTGAACACACACAGTGGGATGTCTCCTGATTCTCACAAGTGTCATTTTAGGAGACCTGAGGCTGTAGGTGGGTTTTTTTTTCCTCCTTCTCCCTTCTGATTTGAGATAATGAAACATGCAGTAAAAGCAATATAAAGCTCAGTTTTTAAAAGAGGGAAAATCCATGAGGCTGAGCAAATGCCAATGAATCTGTATTCTTGAACTAAATTTGATCTTGTGAAAGGTTGTGGAGGTGGCATCAATTTACCTTATGCCTGTGGAGCCTTCAGCTCTTGGTTGAGCTGTCTGATTCCTGGAAAATCTTCTAGACAGGTGAAGAGATCTTTGCCAGAGATTAAATATTTTCATGTTTTCAAACCCCTGTATGGAGAAGTTAATGAATTCCTCAGAAATTAATTCAAATAGTTTCTTCCTGTATTATGAAACTTGACAATGGTGTTGGTATTTCAGAAAATAATTGATGTTCTTCCTTCCTTCCTTGTGGCACAGGGCTGGTTTTAGAATATACACCAGCTTTTAAGGCCAGGTTGGATGGGGCTTGGAGGAATCTGGTTTAGGGGAAAGTGTCCCTGCCCATGGTGGGGAGGCTGGAACTGAATGATCTTTAAGGTCCCTTTTAACCATTCTGGGCCAAAAATTGAGCTGGTAGATGATGGTGCTGTACCCAGGTCTTTCTGAACCCTGCTTTTCATGGTGCTCACACGGATTTGTCTTGGGTTGTTCTCCCTACCTGCAGGTAACTCCAATATCTAATAAGTGGAGGATTGCAAACTGGTGATAAAATAGCATCACCTCTCTTGTGCAGGTATTCCTGGAGGCAAAAGGCACAAGGAGTGTGCACCAAGGCTGCCTTTGTGTCTGCTGGCGCATCCCAAAGCAGTGCACAACCATCCCTGTATGTGAACTTCATGAAAAAAATCCATAAATGAAAAAAAATCCAAGTGCCAAGCCAGTAAATATTTTTCAATATTTGACTTCCATATTTTAACCACCAGCTGCAAATGCTTTGCTGTGTTTATATATAGATAGGATTTCCCTTGCTTCTCTCTCTTTGCCATTGGGAAGTGTTTCCCAGGGGGCTGGGAAGCAAAGCTGGAATAGCACAAACTGTTTGCTAATGGCTCTGAATGTTTTCCCACTGGAGATCCAGGACACTTAACAGTGTTAAAAATAAGATAGGAGAGGGATGAATGGTGAGAGCACTAGTCAGTCCCAAAATCCTCTTGGCACAAAGGTTGCAGAAATGTTCTTGTTCCTCAGTGCAGAGGAAGCAGCAGGTTTTGTCTCTGAAGGAGAGCCAGGGAGTGCCCTTGGTTCAATGCCCAGAGCATGGGACAAGCCCTACAGCCCTACATTGTGCCAGGAAAGGAGGATGCCCCCAAAGCTGGGACACTGGGAAGGAGCAGACACCTTGGGGATGAGCCCAAGGCCATGCTCAGGGAGGAGATGCTGTGGCCCCCGGCTCAGGAGTGCTCCTCAGCCTGTTGCAGGTGGTTCTGGAGAAGAGAATACTCCAAGATGACCCTAAGGGGCTACAAGAGAGTTGAAGAGGGACTTTTGACATGGCATGCAGTGGTAGCACAAGGAGAAATGGCTTCAAACTGACACAGGCCAGGGCTAAAGGGGAAATAAGGAAGAAATTCTTCCCTGTGAGAGTGAGGAGAGAGTTGCCCAGAGAGGCTGAGGCTGCCCCATCCCTGGAAAAGTCCAAGGCTGGATGGGGCTTGGATCAAACTGGGATAGGGGAAGGTGTCCCTGCCATGGCAGAGTGGGGAACTAAATGGTTTTTACTGTCCCTTCCACCACAAACCAGCATTTCAGGATTCCGTGATATCTGCTGCCTGACTGGGAGTGCCCCGGGCTTTAAATCACCGTGTGCTCAGCAGCGAGGCACAAAGGGCACAAACAGATTATTGAATCCTAAAATTGCAGGTGAAATAGCACAAAAATGTAATGGCTTGAATCTACCCTCATTACAGCTGTGTCTCAGGTCCTTGGGAAGAGTTTTCTGGCTGCTGCTGTGAGTGATTTTCAAAGGGCAACTGAGAGGCCTGATCTTAAACCTCCCCACCGAGACAAGTTCTGCAGGCAGATAAAGGCAGCATCAGAGTATTTGTGAGTCTGGATGGGGAGAAATTTGTTCCCAATTAAAATTCAGCATGTCAAGGATGGAGAAAGCGCTGATGAGAGTCCTGTGTCTGGCTCTGACCTTTCAGGAGCTGCTGCACTGTTGTTCCTCAGAGAAGAGTGTTGCTCTCCTTGCGACCTGGTCTGCAATCCATTTAGAAATGCATTGTTAAAAGCATTAATTCCACTTTGAATTTCCATTTTTCCTGACCTTTTCAGTCTCCTGCTGCAGCATCCTCCTTCCCCACTAGCTTGGTGTCTCTTTTGAAAGTTATTGATGATATTTTTTAATGGCCTGGACAGTGCTAAAGCTGTTCCTCGGCATTTTAGAGGCTTCCAAGAGCAGGAAAAATGAGGCTTTATAATATTTGAAAATTGCCAGCAGGGGTCAGGCTTACAAATAATTTAGGCAATCCAAACTGCATATTTATAAAGGAGACATTTCTGTGCTGAACATGATGTAGATCAACCTGCTTCTGTGGAAAAGTTTGGAACTGTTGCCAAATGAAGAGGAGAGATTACTTCTTCCTCGTACCTGAAATTGCTGTTGCATAATTTTGGGATGTTGGCAGATGGTTGCATACTTTATTATATGGTGCAAGGATTTTCAGCTTAATTTAGATAATTTAAAAGTATTAAGCAAGTTAATTAATTTTTAAAAATATTCTGAGAAAAGGCTCCTGCGAAAATTGAATCCAAAGATCAGTGTTGTTCTGTATTAGTTGCACAATTAATCCCAAGAAGTTAATATGTGGAAGGGGAGAGTCTTGAAGGAGCATCAGGATTTTGTTCTCTGTACTTAAATGCAAGCTAAACTTTTGTATCCAATCTTTTCTACATATATCTCCTGGCTAACAACTTTGATAGAGTTCTCTGGAGGATTCACCAATCATTTGTCTAAGGCTGGTATGGTTGATCTAGTGTATTTGACCTTTCAAAAAGCTTTGAGCCAAAGGTGATAACAAAGCTTTGATGGAATAAAAAAGGAGATTCTTTGTTGGATTGATAAGAATATATAAACCCTGGAGGTCTGGCTGTCCCAGTGTAGTTTCTATGGGGGTGACGAGTGGTGGGTGCCCATGTGAACAGCACAGAACATCTGGATACCTTGCCAGGAGGCTCTCCTGGATTCCCTGTGCCCTGTCTCCAGGATTTCCTGAGCCACAGATAAGGCAAGATATTTTTTACTTTGTAAAACTTAATGCATTTTTCTTCCGTTAATTTGCTTATGTAATACAAAGTTAAAATATGGAAAATCAAAGAATAAATGTTTTCACAATGCTGAGGGTTTTTCCACTAGGTCCTAGAATGGTTTTGATTGGGAATTAGGAACTTGTCCAACACAGAAAAGGGGTTTGTGAGTAGTGAAGTGGCAGAGTTTGAGATAATATGATATTTTTCAGCTTATCAGAGCATTCAGAATTTCAGAAGAAATCTCAGGATGCTGCTTGAGATGGGAGATGAAGTTGCATGTCAATAATTGCCAAACCCATGCACATAAGAGAAAACACCTTTACTTTTACTCCCACAACAGAGAGCTCTAAATGAGCTGTTGTCATTTAAGTAAGAGATCTGACATTATTGTGAAGAGCTTTCTGAAAATATCAGGTAAGTGCTCCATAGTTAAAAATACAAATAGAATACTAGAAGCTGTTGGAAAGAAAGTTGAGAATAAAGCAGAAATCCTCATTGTATCACTGAATATGTCTGAGTAGCTCTTTGTAGTTCCAGCTTATTTCATGTCAAAAACTCTATATAAAACTTGAAGGAACAAGGAAGAAAAATAAAAATATGGAAAATCCTTGGTGTGAAGGAAGACTAAACTGAGATTGTCCAGGAAATAATAGAGGAGATCTGTACTGTGGTGTGGAGAGAGAAGTGTGGTACAATTATTCACAACTTTTCACAGCAGAACTAACGGGCACTCAGTGAAATAATCACATGTGAAGTATAAAACAAACCGAACTAATTTTTCATACAGCACATAATTAAATTGTGGAACTTACTGCCAAGGAGTATTGTGAAGGCCAAAAGTATAAATCAGATCAAGAAGAGATTTGATGCCTCATGGAGGTTTTAGCTGCTGTTGGTTATTAAACATGATGGTCTAGACTCAGTCTGTGGTTCAGAAGATATCCAAGCTGAACTTGCTTTATGTTCAAATTGTGTATTTTTAATATACTTTTACAAATTACAGTTTTATCATATAAGCATGTCACTTCTAACCATATGTTTTTGCTACCTCAGTAGTGAAGTTTTGTGGTGCTGAATGCAGGAATAATCTGGTACCGTTTTTGGTTTCATGCTTTACTAGATTATTTGTGGTGGGACTGTGCAGGGACACCCAAAGTCAATTAATTTTCCCTTCTTCTGCAGGTTGAAAATTGAGGAGCTGGAAGCTGAGCGCAGCAAGCTGGCAGAGGAGAACAGATCTCTGGGAATGCAGCTGGAGAAGCTCACTCTGCAGGTAGGAGTGTGGAGGTCCGGAGCAGCTGGAGAGCCTGGCGTGGTCCATGAGTGCTCCCAGCATGGAGCTTCCCTGCCCTCCATCTGGGCAAGGCACCTGTGGCAGCAGCACTGCCACACCTGTGTTCTGACCATGCCATCAGAGAGGTTTGAGCTCAGGTGTGATCACACGGATTCAGTTGTCCTGTTGGATGACTTTCTGTAGGACTTCTCTTCTTGGAGCCTTAAAAATTGGTCCATGTGAAGTAGCTCCACCACTTGAAGCTGTCTGTTCCCAAATTCATTCATGACAAAGTGGGAGTATAGACAGGGCTGGACAGCATGGAGTGGATGGGAAATTTTGAGCTTTGTTTGTGTTGACGTCTCCTCTCTGCTGGTGTCAGTGGTGAAAGCAGAGGCCACCTCAGCAGGCAGGAGTTTCCAAGCCAGGAACCCTCAGTGCTGTTGAGGGGATGAGCTTGCAGCATCCACAGCTGTGGAGTCGGGAGGATGGGAGCTGTGTTCCCTTTGCTGTGCCTCTCTGTGTGGTTTGCCTTTTCCTGGTGCTGTCCTCTGTGACAGAAGGTGTTCAGCTTTTCACTTGGGATAGGTCTGTGAAATCTCACACAAGGGCACCTGCAGCAGAGAAATGGACTTGGTGTTCAGCTTGTTGTCACCCTAGGAACAGCTTTCCTGTGCAGAGGAAGGGCAGGGGAGTTGCTTCAAGCTTTTGTGGTGTTTCCTGTTTGAAAGACGCTGGAACAAACAAGAACCTGACCCTGTTGGTTCAATCAAAGCCCACCCACCCTTCTTGAAGAAGAGTGTTATCTCTTCCTTCTTTTCTCTCTGATGTGCTGAACAATTTGTCATTGTAGCATTCTATTAATTTTTTTTTCTTTTTATCTCTATTTTTCCAATTTTTGTTTTGCAAATAGCTTCATGGTAGAAAACCTGCATGAAACCTGGTTTGAAATTACCCAGATTCCAGCCAGACCATTGATTTTTATCTTGACACCTATTAGACGTGAATCAAAATTTCTTTTTTTTATAACCCATTCCTGGAGACAGGGGAAGTGACAGCTTTGATAAAGCAGAGAGCTAAGAGCTGCTGAGCATCTCTGCTGAGCCATGTTTAGTGTGAAACCTGTCACCCTGCTCTCCTTTAATTGGGTTTCAGTCATCAGAAGGAGATGAAAGCTTTGGGCTGGTGTTTGGATGCTTAGGTCTCCAACAAACACACAAGCAGCTTTGGTTTCAGACCAGATTACAGCTCAGGTCATGGTTAATCTGCCTACATGGTCTTAGAGTTGCTGGCTTTCCAAGAAGGCCTAACCAGAGGAATTCCCTATTTTAGTTGTGATGTCTCGAAATATCACAAAGATCTGCTTTATTTGTTCATACAAAGATGAACCAAGTGATTTGAGATGCCAAGTCTTGAATAGCAGGTCTAGGAAAGAGAAATCTTGGAGTTAGTGAGCTGAATTCAGGTAATGATGCCCTTCCATCTCTCTTGCCAAGGCTGAGGACATGGCTTTAACTCCTTATTTAACAGGAGGGAGCTCCTCCTGTCCCTAAAGTCTCACTTTGCTTATGTCTTAGAGACCTTGATGCCTAAAGTAGTTTTCTCGAAAGAGGGGGAGTAGAGAGGAAAGCACAAGAACAGGAATATGTCAGCTGAATGCAAAAGTGTCAGTATTGATCAGTGTGTGCCCACCTGAATGGCCAAGAGCTCCTCAGAGGGAAAAACATCAGCCTTCCCAATTTTTATTCACCCTGTGAATCAAGCACCTCGACAGGCCAAGCTTAAAATGACTCTTTTTATAAACACATTGAAAGAAGGTTTGTTAGAGTGAGAACCCACAAAGTTAAGGATAAGCTTAGAAATTCACCTCTTCTATCAGTGCTGAGCAAATATGCTGAAAATGTCATTATACACTCAGATAAGGTCACTGAAGTGTTGCTAGTTTGACATGTTATTTATTCCCACCTCTGAAAGAAATCATTGGGAAATGATGGGTTAAAATAAAGTCTGTATCATGAAGGGAAAAAAATCGAGACAAACTGCATACAGAAGTCACAAGGAAGTTTTACTGAACAGGAAGATGACTAAAACTACAAAAATGGGAGAAGCATGGCTTCAAATCAAATAAAGATGTAAGAGAAGGGGCTGACATTAAACCAGGTAGAATGAGGGTGATTTCTGACAAATCCTTATCTGCAGTTCTTTCTTGCAAAATAAAATCTCTGACTCCTGGAATTTTATCTACTAAAGGAAAGAAATGTAGAAGGGACATATTAAAGTTGGGAATTTTGAAGAGACAGGTTGTAGAATTAAGGCTCTGAGTGCTTTACACTGAACTGAATCTGTTGAGTTCACAAAGTTGTGTTTGGTGCGTGAAATCTAGGGAGATACAGCTAATAATTCATAATTAAAAATGTCAGTTTGAATGTATTGAGGCGTGGAGTTTCAAAAGTGTTTGTCTCCAAATCACAGAATCATTTAGGTTGAAAAAGACCTCAGATCACTGAATCCAACCTATGACCCAACAGCACCAGACCATGGCACTGAGCCATGTCCAGGCTTTCCTTAAACACCTCCAGGAATGGCAAATCCACCACTTCCCTGGGCAGCCCATTCCAATATCTGATCTCCATTTCTCTGAAGAACTTCCTCCTCTTACATCCTTTTGTATCTGAATATTGGCACAGGAATTTTGCTGATTTCTCACAAAAGCCCACTTTGTGAGCAAGGGGACCCTGATGGACTGGGCAGGGGCAAAGGAGCACCTGGAAAGGTGCTTTTGGTGTGTGACTCGGACTCCTTGAGCTCAGTATTAGCAAATGAACTAAGGTGCTGATACCTCACCTCTCCACAGCCATATAACATCTGACATCTTTTTGTATTCTGTGCCTGTGTGGGGACAGCTTGAATTATGCCTGAAGGTGTTTTCCACCTCCACACACCCTGTCTTCCAAAACCCCTTGCCTCTTGACACCTAGCTGCAGGCTGCATTGATTTTCCTTCACTGGTATAAAGACTTTAGCATGGATATCACTCACTGGCCAGGTCTTTACTGCTAATGAAAACCTCAGATTACAAAAACACAGGAGATGTAGAGCTGTAGAGAAATGACACCCGGTTGAGACTGCCTCCCTGGTGCCCAGGATATTATCTTAAGGAAAACATTTGAAACCCTGGCTCAGGAGAGGGATTCAAATACTATGAAAAGAGTGGGCTTAAACACACAATTTTATCTCATCTTCTCTACCCTCCTTCCTTTTGATGAAGCACAAAAACATTTCCAGGAAACCTGAGCTGCTACTCCTTGGCCCATGGTGGGCAGCCTGAGATTTCAGAGAAAGGCTTGGTTTGTTTGTTATCTGAAATGATCTGGACCATCTTCCAGAGGTGCTGGTGGAAAAGTGCAGCTTGATGCCAGGAACAAAAGAGACTGATCAAATCAGTGCTTTTTGGATAAAGTGGGAGGAAGGAGTTGTGAGGAGTGTTCAATTAGCATTTCTTACTGCTAGGAGCCCTGTGTTTACAGGCAACCAAGCGGATGTGAAGTGTTCCTTATGCAAATACTACTCTCCTGCTTTTCCTGCTCTCCCCTACTCTTCCAGCTGAAGAAGAGATTCTTCAAGGTTGGCTGCTTCAAGGAAGATTGATTAAAATCAGCTGCAGTTTGACTTAATTGGAGCCATATGCTTGGAGAGGGAGCAGGACTAGTTAAAGTCCTCGTAATTAGTTCACAGCTGGTTGGTGAGAAAAATGAAACTCCAGTTAGAGTTCAGATAAGTGGATCTGTATGGATAAAAGGCAAGTAGATGGGTGGGGTTTTTTTTACATTGAGATGTGTTTGGGTTTGAGAATCACCTCTAGTCCCATAGCCAAGCTGGCAGCTTAATCCCTTTGAGCATGTGCATGTGTATTTATGAGGCTAAATGGAAAGCATCTGTATTTTCAGGCTTGTTTCTGAGTAAAAAGAATCACCTGTGCATGCTGGCAGTCAAGAAAACCTAACAGAAAACTGGGAGAGGATCTCAGGATTTACAAAACACAACAAGGGCAGTTTGTCTGTGGGAAAGGGTCATGACTTGGCACAAGCTCTGGACTGTCCAGCTTTGACTACTGCTCACAGTAGTAACTGGTTGTGTTCAGCCTCTCTGTGAGTCAGCAATAAGACAACAACACTCTCAAAAATGCAGTTTTATTCATACATATTGAAATTATTGATTTTTGCCTATTATATCAAAGCTCTGAAAGAGCTGACTGACTACATAGTGTGGGGACAGTCATCAGAAAGTTTCCCCCAGACAGAAGCTGGAATTTATGTTAAACTTTGTTGTTGAACTGGAAGGGACTGCATTGCCTGTTATGGTGTCCTTGAGGGAAGTGCCTGCTGGGTTTAGTTCTTCAGGAGTGAAATGCCCATGAATGATAGAATTGCTGGACACCCAGAGCATTCCCATGTTTCTCTTTCCCCTTATCTCTGCAACCCTTGTGGCTGGGCTGGCCTCCTCCTTTTTTTATTGCTGTATTTTGAGGCAATAGCAAAACATCTGGGAGCTGTACCCCTGGGGAAGGTGGGAAGGTGGACAGGGAATGTTTCTCCTCTTTAAGCATTAATGACTCATTTTATGGTTAGGGCTTTGGCAGCCAGGCAGTGACTAGCTTGGAGTTAAGAGCCCAAGGGAAAGCTGAGGTCATTTAACAGTCTAACTGTTCATTTTGTGACCAGTAAAGAATGATGAATGAATCATTTACACTGTTATAAAACTTAAAAGGACATAGTCAACCTTTCAAGGTTCTCTAATTGGCCTCCCAAATGCTCACATTTTTCCTGGATTATCTCCATACCTTCCCTTTTCACAAACTTCCTGCCCTTTTTTTCTTCATCTGTGCATGCAGAGGTCTGTGTTAGCCTCTGTGGCACAGCTGGTCCCTGTAGAAAACCTCACCTATCTAAGTTCCTTTTTTTATTTTCTTTTTTTTTCTAGGAGGGTTCTTTAGCTGGTTCTGGGCAACTCACTTGGCTTCTCTTCAGTCAGGTACTGCTTGTGGGAAGGTTCAGGAACAAATTTGTGTGTACTCCAGAGGGACTTAATTATGAGATAGAATAACTGAGAGCATACAGGAGGAGATCTGTAAAGAGAAGATGAAGAGAGGTGCAGGTCCAGGACTGCAGAAGGTTGGATCATATTGTGCTGACCCACTCATCCAGTGCATCGAGTTCATGGGAGCATGTGGGAGTGATGGGGAACAGAGTGATTTGTGGTCCATTCCACAGATTCCTGGATTTAAACAGCAATAAGCTCATCTTTTACAGGCAAAGCTTATCCTCTATATTTCACAGGCAGCAGCAGGTCTGCACTGACCTAAGGAAGTGCATCTGCTCAAGTGTGTATAGGCAGAGAGCACTCTGGGGATCACTCCACAGTTTTGCTCAAAACAGCGATGGAAAACGTGATAAACAGACATCATGGGTATTAACTGATGACAGCTCAGAGGTGTGCAATGCTTGCATAAAACAGGGGAGAATATTCACACAGGAAGCTGGCTTTGATTGAAGAAGAGGCCAATGAGTCTGGCTCTGGGGATGGCACAGGCAGCTGGGGGTGACAGCTGCAGTGGAGATGGGGTGGCACAGTGTGCCAGGGGCAGAGGGGCACCATGGAGTCACCTAGCATGTCCTGGTGGTTGGTCTGGGCAACACCTGTGCTGTTACACCACCTTCACTTCAATTATCTCTAGAGCTGGGCAGGAGAAGCTAAGTCTGAGCTGCTCTGCTGGGTGGGTGTCCCTGGTGTTCTCAGGGAGCTGCTAAAGGAGATGTGCTGAAATTTCACCCAAATGAACGGGAGGAAAAAGAGCTTCCCGTGTAGTGCACCCATAAATGGTGCTGAAAGGATTATACATGTTGTTTGGGAAAAACCACTGTGTATCTCATGCCACGTGGATTAGGTACTGCAGGAAATCCTAGAACTGGTGTGAAATGGAAGGAGTGTAGAACCTGCTGTGATCCAGCCCCTGGGGATTACGTGACACTGAATTAGCTGGGGCTATGCAAATATTTGTACGTGTTAATTCTGAATACATTGCTGTTCTTAGAATTAACAGAAATTAGAAACATTCCACAGGAGCAGAGAGGAGAAGCATAAACATGCCATTTACTTGTAGGTTTGTCATTAGGTGGTTCAAGGAGAAGCTGTTTGATGGCCTTGGTGGCCCTGATAAATGTGATGTGCAATGTGGATGTCAAATGAAACAAGGACAGGCACAGAACAGACTTGCTAATGTTTGTTAACATCAGAGACCACGAGTGCACAGGTTCACATTTGTGCAGGAAAATTTTACCAACATGCCCTTTAAAAAAATTTTTTTAAAGGGATTCACATTGAATATTAAACACCTGAAGCTCTATAAATTCTACTGCCAGAGCTGCCGCCGTATTGTTTATTTCATGCAGCACCTTTCTCAAAGTTCTGCAGAAACTGATTAACATTTGCATAATACATTTAACACGAAAATCCAGAATAAATTCATTAATGTTCTCCTGCCACTACCCTTGAAAATATCAGCAGCTGTGTGGCATCACAAAGCTCATTAGATGAGCAGAGGGGGAGGAAGGGTGAGCGCTGGATTTCCTGAACAGCTCTGAAGCAGGAAAGGTCAGTGCACTGAGTGTCAGCACCTGAGCAGCAGCACGGGGAGCTCAGAGCAGGGAGGGAGAGCTGGGCCATGGGAAATGTCCTGCAGGAAAAGGTCTCTGTTCCACTACACAGGAAGCATGAACTTCAGGAGGTGCCATCCGTGCTGGAGTAGGAAAATTGAGCACAAAATGCAGATGAGGATGCTGCTACACTAAGGAGGTATATGTGTTATGCAGGGGCATAACACGCAGCTGGAAATTGTTCCAGTCCTTCCTTCTGTGGTATAAGAAAGCTGGCTTGGAACAAACCTTGGTTTTGTGAACAGGTGTTGCAGAATAAATGGTGATGTTTTAAAAGTCGTGCAAGGCTTGGCTGTGTGGCACCAGAGCACTAAATCTGGGGCGAGTGCACTGCCTTCATGGGAGTGAGGGGACAGGGACACCATTGGTACTCTTGTGTGGTAAAAAGAGCAACAATATACAAAAATTAGGCATTTCAGCTACAACTGCACGTTCAAACTCTCAGATGTGTATTTAAATCCCCACCCAAAACCTTACAATGTGTGCCAGTCAAGTAGTAGTTAAGTGGCAACTCCAGAAGGCTTCTGTGTGTTTCACTGATCCTCAGAATCAGCCTGTGGGTGAATGCCAAGGCTGATGAGACAGAAACAACCATTTTAAAATGAGACTTCACTTTTAAACTCCTCTAATCTTACTTCTCTCACAAAGAAAAAGCAAAGTTTCAGGAAGCAATAAGAGTGACTGTCCCTTTATAGTTTTCTTGTTTTTCTCTGTAGTCATTCAGTGGCACAAATTAGTTTTCAATTGTTCTTTCTTCGTTTTCTATTATTTTTCTGCTGCTTTGAATTCTGCTTCCATGTCACAGAGACAAAACAAAAATGTCATTTAGACCTGTGTAAGGCAAATAACGCTTCACAAGGTTTGTTTACTGAAGCTTTGTGCTTTCTCTCAGACTTTTATGAGTACCATGTCCATGAGTTGCAGCTCTCTCCACGTTAGGCTTTGAGCTTTTCCTTACTCATTTCCATTTCAGCCTTTTGTTGATGACCCAATTATTTCTGAGTTTTTGATTAAAACAAAGTAATAGGTCACAGTTTCGTGCTGGCCTTGTCTTTGTCATTTCTGTTGTGATCTGACTTTGTAAAGTCCAAGTTTTCAGTAATATTCCTCAGCAATTTTATTCTTTTGATACTCTGGTCATGGTGCCATATTTTTCCTCTACTTCTTGGTACATGTAAAACTTGACACCATCTCTAGGAGACAAAAGGCCAGGATGTGTCACCCAGATTACAGAAAATAAATAAATTGGAATTTAATAATGTTTTATCTGAGTGTATGATGGGGGAAAGAGGAGATGTTTCATGTCACAGTGAAGAGCGGGCAGTGTTTGTAAAGTTAAAATACACATGAGGAAATGGGGAGATGCTCTGAGCTGAAGCGCTGGTGGGGGTGGCAGTGTGCATCAGAAAAACAGGTTTTTGTGAGACCTCTGTCAGGGAGATTCAGCATGTGAGATGCTGATATCTTATCTTACACGTCCCAGAACTCTTCCCTTTGATCAGCCTGACCTACCACCTCTGTGACACTTGGAGGCAGAGATTTACATTATAAAAATGGGTTTTCTCTGAAGAATTTCTTCAGATAGTAGGAAGGAAACTCAACATGCCTCTGTCACTGGGATGTGTGGCATTGCCATTCATCTGGCAGTGCAGGCTCTTGTTGTGCCTGGGAGTAAATGGGGAGAAGTTACACCCCAATAACAGAGCATTTCTGTCAGCACACTCTGAACACAGATCATGACACAGGCCCTTCCAAGCCCAATTTTAGCTCAATTTCCATTTGCTGGTGTTTGATAAGACTTTAAAAAGACATGGATCCAGACAAGTCAGGAGAAAAGTAATTGTTTTTGACAGCTTTCCTAGCTATATTTGAAAGACAGGTAACAGTGGAATGGAAGGTGATGCCTAATTTAGGTAGAAAGGCTGTTCTGTTTAAATGAGGATGGACAGTTGGAGTGGCAGAGTAAGTGAAGTGCTGTGAGAAGAGCATCCTATTCGTGTCTTTTTTAAAAAATGAGCAGTGAGGGGGTTCTGTGTGTCCAGGAGGGTGTCTGGAAAGCACAGCTGTGTTCCATGTAGCTGGAATGGGGATTCATCACAACCATGCTCACCCAAGCATGGGGCTCAGCTCCATCAGGAGCTCTGCTGCTTCCTCTGATCAACATTTAAACCCCACATTTCCTAAATGATGCAGCAGCTCTGTGCCTGTTCTTTGCATTTTTGGCAGGACATTTAAAATGAAATAAAAATTCCCTGGAAGCTGTTGTGCATGTTGGACATGACAGAAGATGTTCAGCTGAGATTGTGACCTTTCAGAACAAAGACTCTGCTTTTGAAAAGGGGGTTCATTGTGCTTCTGGCTCTAGTAAGATGAAAAACTTGAAAAACCAGTAACATGAAGGCTGTGCAGCAAGGATGAGCTCTCCAGAGGTCCTCTTGTGTATTTTTGGTTGTCTTCCAGTGGATGCATTCTTTCTCTCTGTGCAGTGCTACCACACTGTTCCAATCAGTAGTAATTACAGAAATTTTCTCATTTTTATGAGTAGAGGGATGTGAAAAGCTGTTGACAGCAGTCTGCAAGGGAGCTCAGCTGTGGAGCTGCTTTCCCTCTAGATCCATCACAGCCAGAGCTGCTGACCTTAAGGTGATTTCCCAAGGAGTCAGGGCTTGCTCAGAGGTCAATCTGTCAGTGTGCAAGGAAAAGTGTGATTAGATATGTGTGAGCTCTTATGATTAATATTAACATGGTGGAGCTGCCTGAACATTTAAATGCAACACTGGGGAATTTAATTTTTTATGTATGTATATACATATGTATTTGCAAATGATTATTAGAATGCATGTCAATGTATTTAAATGTAGACATGACTTGATGTAGCTGGGTGTAAAATAGGACTATCACCTACATTGGCTCAACAGCATCCAGCTGGAGTGTGGTCAGAGGGATGGCAGGGAGGGAAATGCCTGCTCAGGAGGGAGAACAGACACTGGGTGTGGGCTTGGGCATTTTCCTTGGATATAATACAACCAGCATGTCAGACTGTGCCCATCAGGCTCACAGAAGCTGAAATGAAGAAGGGAGGAAGTATTGGAAACAATCCTTAGGATCCTCTTCAGGTGATGGGGGGAAGGAATAGTGGTTGTATGACATGAAATGGTTTCCCCAAAGCTGCCAAGTGGCTGTGCCATGGTGGCACACAGACAGTAACTTCTACAGTCAGTTTGAGGGTTGAATATCAGTGTCTTTTGACTTTCCTGCTTTCCCAAGGTCTCTGACATCTTCTGAGTGTGATGCTTCTGTTTGACACTGCTTAGAAGACAGATTTGTGTCTGTATCTGGAGATTTTTGTGTGGTCCATTCTCTCAAGCATCCTAGAGGAAAAAAACCACTGGACATGCTGCAAACAGACCTGTAGGTCAATTTACCAAGTGGATTCCTCCTAAGCCTACCCTCTCATCCTTGCCATTTTAGTTCCTTGACTGTTTCGTTCAACTTAATGCTCTTTACTGATGTTTTCTGCTTCCAGGGGATCAAAAAGATAGTCTGAGTCCTTTAGATATGTGTGAAAGTTAGAGATGATGCCCTTCTACCAGTTTACTCAATGATAACTTGAAAACTTGTGTCTGGGCAAGGCTGCTTCTGAAGTATTTATTTCTTCAGGCAGGCAGCTCAGGATAATGTTGAATTTGCTGGTTGGAGCAGTTAACTCAAAGCTCTTCAGAATCCAATAGATTGCCCCATAGCCATTCCTCTTATTGTTTCAGTTTATCCACAAATCTCTCTTACTCTTGTAAAATTGAAATGAAGATGAGACGACTGTCCCCATCTGAAAAGATGTCAGTGCTGCTTGAAGTCTCCTTGCACTGGCAGAAAAAACAATTGAGCTTTGAGCTTGAACTGAGACAGATAAGATCACCAGGAGATTTCCACAGCAAATGCAGAATATATTCTTCTCTAATGGATTCTTAGTGCTATCTGGCAAGTAATTGAATTGCTTGGGTTTGAAGGGAGAGGGGACTGGGTTGGGGTTTTTGATGTTTGAAGGGAGAGGGGCCTGGGTTGGGCTTTTTTGATGTTTGCTGGGTTTTTTTAAAGCTCCCAAATTTTGTGAAGATAGGGAGTGAACCGTGTTTTCTCTGCATGACACAGGATGTCTGTCAGACATGGGGGAAGCTAATTAAAATGTCACAATATGTACATGAGGGTGATGAGGCAGAAAAGACCGATCACTTCCTTGGTTCTAGGAATCTGTCTGTGTCCCTGCTACTTTCTACTCACTGTGAAATCCGTAAGTAATTCATGCTCTGGGGGTAGGAATGAGGCCACTGGGTAAATCTGGCCTCTCTCCCTCTCTCTCTCTCACTGGAATAAAGCAGAAAATAAATTAAATCCATTCTTGCTCTGCTGCAATTACCAAGGCAGTCTCACTCCAGCTGGGTGACAGCGAAGATGCTGGTTCCTGCTGGCCCATTATAGCCAACACTGGTGTGCTCTGCCAGAGGACCAGGGCTAGCAGAGGTTAGCACTGGGGCAAACTGGGAGGGTTCCACAGCCAATCTGTTTCAGTGCACAGCATCTGAGGAGACAGAAGCAAAGCAGCATTCGCCTCTTTCCTATCCTTTTGTTTAAAAGTATGTCCTGGAAAGCCAAGGGAATGATGGAGAGAGATAATAACACACCCTTTGGTGTGTTCTTTGGAAACACTCAAATGGCCAAGAGGTGGTCCAAGCCTTACAGCCTGCAGCATTGAAAACCACTGAACAACAGCAAAATGGGAAAAAAGGAAAAAAAAAAAAAAGAAGGATGATCATCAGGGAAATTGCTATAATGGTAAGATAATTAGAACGCAGAATGATTAACATTAGTCAGTCTGCTGCATTGGCAAGGACTTTGCAAGTTGACATAATGGGCCTCTTCCATATCAAACATGCAGTTTTCAGCATTCAGTTTAACACTTTCATGTGACTTTAATAGAGTTCACCGCTGAAACAAGCATTTGGTGCTCACGTAACGTTGCACAGTACCTTTCTTCTCCTGTGGCTACTAGAAGAACCTTCTTTTTTTCCCTTTTGTGCCTACTAGTACTGAAGGATAAAAGCCACTCTCACCATAGAATTCTTCTACATTGTTTTGAATGACAGCTTGACATGAATTCCTAGGCGTTTTCTTCCTGTTGTGCCTGATGGAAATGAACTTCCCTAGAAAAAAACAGATTCTGAAATTTCAGAACATGGTTTTCCTCTTCTCAAGGAGAAAATACAGGAACTCAGGATATCATATACTGATATTAAAAACAAGTATTTTATAAAGTCTGCTTTATAGGGTCAATAGGACCCTCTCTGCTTATCATCTTTAATATTTGCAGATTCCTCTTGCCAGCCCTTGTGTGTGGGCCCTTGGATTTGCCAAAACTAAACTGGTGCAAGAAATGAGATTTAGCACCACATTGAATAGCTGTTTGGAGTTGAGTTTGGAGCAAAACTTGGAATGCAGAATGACCTCAGTGGTCCCCATCTCTAGTAATCACTGCTGACCAGTAAACATTTCTCCTGTGATTACCAACTGACTCAGGTATGGACCAGGGCACTGGATGTTTTGTCTCCCTCCATTTTCCCAGGATCTGCTATGGCTTTCCACTTGCTGTGCTTAGACATGGGCTGCTGTCTGTGTTTGTGCTGGGGCACTTCTGGACACTGCAAGCTTTCCCCCACCTTTGCTCATTCTGAGATCAGGCACATCCTTCATTGCAGCTGCTAAAATCTGCTGCTGTGCGGTGGCAGAAAATCCCTTGATCTCAGTACTGTGTTTATTTTTCCTTGTACCCCTTTACTATGAAAATAAACCATCTTTTTTTCTGTAAATGTTGGAGAGCACAGTGCTCCCCTCTCTGCTCGGTGCAGGGCCCTCAGAAAGGAATTGCAGTCACGCAGCTGTGCAGTGAATATGGAGAGCCTGTTTGGGGTGGTTGGTATTTTGTGGATTATTTTCTCGCTCCTTCTGACCCTTCCTCAAATGAAATTCCTGCACTTCATCCTTGCTCTGGGCTGGGCAATCAGCAGCCACGATCGAGGGCTGTAAGGAGCCAGTGGTCAGGCATACAAAGCAGCTGGATTAGGGCTGAGCAACCAGGACTAATGGGGAGCAAGGCCGGGAGCAGAGACAGAAATATGGCAGAATAAGATTCATTAGGGATCAGATTCAATAACTGTAAAATGATGAGAAGTTTATGATCAAAGGCTTACTTCGAGCATTTTAATGACATAGTCATTTAATCCGTTTAAAGCAGATAGATAAGGAGTTAAGTGAAATCTACAGCAGCTGCCTTTCTGAGCTGTTTATGAACCTGTTCCAGGCTACAGATCACTGTGAAAGGCACAGGATGGATGCTTGCTGTAGTAATTGAATAGTATATAACGGGCTACCAGCCTTTATGGGCTGATTTACATATAAGGCTGGTAAAACTTAATGCAAACACTTGTGGTTTGTGTTATTAGTGTGCATGGCTCCTCTGCTATTTTTAAATGTGTGCTACTAGCAAGAGTATGGGATGAAGGAAAGAGCAGAGTTGTTTAAAAACCTTTCTGTGCCAGGGTATTTAACTCCCAGTGGGTGTATCACCCACCACAAGGCTGTTGTGGTGACAAGATTCAGATGGCCTCTGACACTCAAACCACCCGGTCATCAACCACAGGAATTATGCATCTGAAAAAACCCAGGAGGGTCAAGGGGGCGCACAAATTCTTTCCCATCTGTTCCTTCTACTGTTGCACTTTTGCCACCCTCTGTCTCTCTCTTGGGAACCCTCACTGGTTACTTAACTTAATTCCCAGTTTCTCTTGACAAACACTTAAAAACTCTGATGGGATGGTTGGTGGCATTTTGCCACCTGTGCCCACAGAGTAAAGCTCAGCTCAGTCCCTCATTCCCACAAGCTTTCAGTCTCCTGGACACCACAAATTACAGCTGAAGAGCTGCATATGCCTGTGGACTGCACCTTTTTCTATTTCTCAGGTATTCACTCTCCCCTTCAAAACTCTCCAGACACACACATGGGTTTATAACAGCACTTACAGCTCCTGCATCCCACCTGCTCCTTCCCTTCCCTTTGATTAAACCCTTGGTCCTGTGCACACACTGCTGTGGAGAAGCAAGCAGAGGGGGCTCTTTCTCTACTCACAGCTCGAGGCTTGTTGAGCTGCTGGAAGCAAAGGAGTTGCTGCTGCTGCATTGTTTAAGGCCATGTTACAGCCCTGGCTGTGCGTGATGCAGACACAGGATCAGAGCTGCGATCAGCTGGTGGGGAGCAGGGAGAATTTCCCAGGGCTCCAGGCCATCTTGTTTTCTACTTATACAGAAAGTTGCTGTCCTGCAGTGGTATCGATTAGTTTTAAAATAGGAAGGTGATAAATGGAGATTTCAGGTGGTTCTGGTCAATGTGACTGCAAGGGATGGAGCCATTTAAATCGAGTCTGGAATATCTTACCTTACCTCATGCTGCTTTTCCTAGGAGGGATCTGCTTATGGCTAAGAGGAACAGTGTGCTCCCATGGAGGGGCCTTCTTAGCTTTCTTTGCTTGTGCTTTGCACAGGAACCACCTGCATCCTCTTCCTCCAGCCACACCAACTCCCTTTTTTCTGCAGTGTTTGGGATGCCTGTCACAGCTGCTCAAAGGCTGCTGCATGTCTGACAGACCAGCCAAGGCTGAAGGTTACAAATCCCTTGCAGCATCCCCTGGCAGCCAGGTTATAGATCAGGGTTTAAGCAACCTTGGGTCTGCTGTCAATCTGCATGTTCCCATTTCCTCAAAGAGAATTGGAAAATATTTGTCTGGTTTGAAAATAAGTGAAATTTGTCTTTTGAAATAGCAGACAAATCTCTCATTACTCCACTCCCCTGTTGCTCCCCTGTGTCCCTGTGTTTTTTCAGCTACCGTTCCTTCTCAAGAGCTTAGAGACTGAGCACTTGAGAGTTGACTCGTAGAAAATAATATACAAAAAACTGGATTTTAATTCATCTTCTGCCTTCAAGTACCTTGTTCTTTGAGGGTGCTTGTTGCACTCTATTTACACATGACTGTTTCAGTGGTGATAATGCTTTGGACTGGCAGTAGCTGCCCAGATGAGAACTGGCAGTGCAGCACAATGACTTACCCACAATAAGAGTAGTTCTCCACCCCCAACCCTCTGTCAGGAACACTGGAACAAGTTTTTAATCTCTTGAATGCAAAGGTTGTCTGGTCTCTGTGGTATCACACAACCCATCCCTGACAGAAGCCCAAATTAGCAATAAAGTTGTTGCAAGCAAAAAAGTCAGAACTCAGGCTCTCTTCTTCAGTTATTTATAAATATTTGTTATGTCTGGAAAAGTAAAGCCTCCATGTAATGTTCATGAGGGGAGAGGCAGGAGAAAAAGCTCAGCAGCAGCAAGAGGAAGATGGTGCCAAAGCAGAGCTGGGGATGTGGCTGGGTGGTTGGCAGGGCACAGGTCTGGCAGGCAGGAGGTGATGCCACGTCCAGCTCTGGTGTGGGTGTGACTGAGTGTAAGTGGCTTCTGTGCAATCTGTAGATAACATCCCTGAAATGTGGTCACTTGTGCTGTGAAGGAGAGGCTCAGGCCCTTGGCCACAGCAGTCCTTGTGTTGGCACGGTGTGGTTTGGAGATCACAGAGGGAGGGAAACAATTCTGAAAAAAAAAAGGTTTTTCAGTATCACAGTTCCTTTGAGCATCTATTACACCTGTCCAAATCTACCAGGTTTGATCCATTGTCAGATTCTGGCACAGTTAAATTTGCCTGGAGCAGCTCTGGACTTCTTTGGGCACAGCTGGCAGATCTTCACAGAGGTTACATGGACTGCCCAGCCTGGCAACCCAAAATTTGCTGACCATCTCACCTGGCAGAGCAGCACTCCTTGTTCTTTGCCAGGTGGTATTCCATTCTTTTTCCATAGGAGGCTATCTCATTTAACAGCTTTTGAGAGAGGCAAGCACATTTGTGTGTGGCTTAACTTAATATACAGGCTGCAGAGCTGAAGTGAAGGCACTGATCAGTTCTTACAGTTGAGATAACATTCAGAAAACAAATTAGAGTTTGCAGTTGGTACGGATCCAGGCAGAATTCATAAAATTGAATAGTATTTCCAAGTTGAATGTGGACAGGCTTATTATGGATGCAGAGAAACCAGGCATGTATTGAGGAACTAGAGATATTTGTGATTTTTTTTTTCTTATTAGTATAGAGAGGCAACCATGTTATGGTCTCCTGTATTTGTAATTTGGGTTAGAATTACTGGCAGTAGTAAGGAGGTAGTTGGGGGGAACAAAGCCTGAGAGTAGTGGGCTGGGTTTTGTCTGTTGCAGAAGACCAGTGTGCAGCTGGCTGGTGAAGCTGGCTTTCCCAGTGTGGCAGCTCATGATGTTCCAGGTCTTTCCTGAGGGCAGAACCATAATTTTTTACCTGTCTGAAACTGTGCTTGAGGCACACGAAGAACCACAGTCATGTTGTTACTGTGGCTTGTGCATGCTGGAGCAGAAATAATATGGGATTACAGGGGGAAATGATGCTTTTTCAAGGTGTTTGCTTTTCTGCTCCCCTTCCACTCTGCAATCCTTCAGGTGCCCCCCAAAAGTGCTCAAGACTTGATGTCAGGTGCTGCCTTCACAGGGCAGCTGTGGGAGGTGGGAGACTGGCAGCAGGATGTTGGGTGGAAATGGGAGAGATAGTTTGTTAAATCTCATTTAATGAGAGTGAGCACGTGTGCAGAATGGTTATTTTACAAAGAATGTGTACACGTGGTCAGGGGTGTTGTAGACAGAGATATATTCATGTTTTTTGTGACTTGTAGAGCTTTTACATCTTAGTCCATCTTTATTTCTCTCTCCATCATCTCCCAGAAAAGTAGTTCTTAAATTGGCTTTACTCCCATTAAATCAGGATGGACACTCCCTAATATAAAGCCTAGAGATCAAAAAAGATTGCAGGTGACAAATCTGTTTCCATTCTCTGGGGTTTTTTTGCACTCTTAAACACCAAATAAGCCTTGTAATTTTCCAATGAGCCGGATTATATCTGTATGGATCAGCATCCACATGTTCAAGTTGTCATTATGGCTGTTAGAAAGACATTTCCTTCAGGGAACAAAGCACAATCTCAGTGGCTGGGTCTTAAGCATCATTCTGATTTTCCATCACCTGAGGATTTGAGCAGCCCTGCCGCTCTGGAATATTGAAATGAACATAGATTTGAAAGTATTTTTATATTTAGAGGCATTGATTCTAATATAATTTCTCTACAAATTAAAACTCTCCTTGAAAAAGATTAAACTGTCAGTGATAACATCTAAGTTCTTGTTATGTCTAAGAGGAATAAACGCTGAAGTTACAGAATTGTCTGGAGGCTTATAAAGTAAGAGGGGGAATTAATGATATGAGAGAGAATGGATAAAAGTATTGGATAACACTTTTTTTTGAATTGGGGGAAGTGGAATGAGTTGAATTAAGAAGTTTATGGCCAAAAAGAATACCCATTAGTCTGATATAACACAAAAATACAATTTTAAGAGAAATCTGCCCAGTGACTTGTGGTTGCTCCATAGACTCTTTTTAATAAGATATCAAATATTGATTTAAAGACACTAAGTAACAGACAATGTATTGGTTTCCCTGGTTAGCCATCCCTATTAAAAATATGTATTATTTCCATTTCATTGGCTTCACCATGAAGTGAAGCTATCAGGTTCTCTCTATGCTTTTGTTTGCTACATTAAAGAACCATTTAGTGTCAGATTTCCACCGAAAACCCAGATCAAATTGCTTCTGCCTTCTCCATAGCAGATAAAATAGTTTGATTTCCATTAATTTCTCAGCGGAGGATGTGTTTTTTTCAGACCATGAATCATTCATGGAAATCTTCTCACCACTTTCCTTAATTTTCAACAACACTCTCAGGCCTGCACACCTCACCTGGGTGTGTTATCACTGTAGGGGTCTCATCAGTGCTGCCTTCGGGGACACTATTGTTTCTTTGGCCCTTCCTGCTCAATGATACATAAAGATTCTGGCTGTTCCTTGTTTTTTTTTTCTCCACACAGCATTAAATTAGAGGTAACCTTTAGTTATTAGCTGTGGCCTCCTGACAGACAGTGTCTCCCAGAAAGTACCTGCTGTGCTTTGTGCCTGAGACCGTTCTGCTCCCTGGGATCTCTCAGGGTGCATTTGAATTCATAGGGAATGATTGTGCCTGGCACAATCAGATTTCTAAGCTATCTTTGTGGGCTTTATTGTTTGCTACAATTCTGCCTTTGTGTTATCTGCGTATTTTAGTAGGGTTTTATTATTTTCTTATATATCTTAGAGAATATGTGCTGCATACCATTGGCCGAAGGAGCAATTCTTGTTGGGAAAGTAACAGGGAAATGTCACTATTATTTCATCAGCTTTTGGGCCATTTAAAAACTGCCATAGTCTGATTTTGCATCAGGCTGGTTTTAAAAGAAAATGCGATTTTGATACCGAGGCAAATATATTACAGAATTCCTATTCTGTTGTGTCAACACAGTTATCTTAGTTAACTGGACTTGAAATCTCTTCAAGTCTGTTTGACAAGACCTGTTTTCCATGAAATTGTGTTACTTGCTTTTTCTGATATTTCCTTCTAATGGACTTATGTATCAGCCCTGTCTTGTGAGTTAAGGAGATTCAGTTTGCTGCATTCTGGAAGCTTCATGAAAAGCGAACAAGGCAGCAGATAACTCGATCTGTATGAGGCGAGCTGGTTAATCTCATTTTTCAGTCTTCACAGTCTATTCACCAGCCTGTGCTGTCTCATTCTGACTGCAGTAAAACGTGCAGATCAATACTGCCAATGGGTGATTAGCAATTTGCAAACTCCAGTAAGTGAATACATCCGAGTCGAGGTTTGGAGTTGGAGAAGAAAGTGGAGGAGGAGTGATTGAGTGGGCTGAAATAATGAAAACAGATATTTCCTCTCAAGTGAAATGTAAGCATTGTTGAGCTCTGTTAAGCAAGACGATGGCAGAGATTTGTACTCCTTTCACAGTGATTACAGAAAATAATATTTTTTTCTGAAATTGCTAACATCAAATATGCTTTTCCTTTATCACCCCTCTTGATCTTTTTTTCCTCTGCTGTTGACCTGCTGGAGGATAAAAATGTCTAAATGTATGCAACTGAGATGTTTATCGTTGTTTTTGAGGCCACTTTTTGCTTCAGTCAAATGAATTCCAAGGTGCTTGTCTACTTCTCAGTTTCAGGCAGAAAATCCCTGCTTTCTGTCAATATATTCCATACCAAAGACAATTTTGGGGCTCTGCTCATGGAAACAACTCAATAAATACCTTTAGCTCACTTGGAGACCTCGTACCACCAAAGAGTGCAGCTGAAGTAGCAGTAATTTTAAGGTATTAAAACTGCATTAAAAACAAAACAGTTAACTGAAATATAGAAAATTACCAGGTAGTTCCTACGTAGAAGGAAAATTGCATTCTCCCTAGCAAAAGTGGTCTGACCCCCGAAGTTCAGGGTGACTGTGTGCTTAAAGATGCCATCTGAAAATCTGTGGTAAGAGAAGAACAGGAGGGCTCTCTTTCAGGTTTGCTCAAATGAAGTTGAAAAGATTCCCTTCTCATCTGCAGCCAGGCTGTGTTTCCAAGTCATGCATGTGTTGTCTAATTAAAACTTAATGGGAAAGAAGCAACTACCACAGTGCAGGAGCATGTTGTGGTAGCTGTAGTGTAAGGCTGAGCTCTCCTCTCCTCCCTGAATTGTTGTACAAAGCCTGGAGAACTGGGTTCTCACTCAGAAACACCAGAAAAGTAGAATTTCCCCTCATCCACCATTTTGTTTCATAAAAATGCTGTGATGTATGTTGGCAATGAGGAAAGTGATGATAAAATCAAAGCCTGAGTTTTATACAGCAGGAAGTATTGTGTTTTGAAGGAGGTTTTGTAGGGTCTTAATAGTTTAAAGATTGACCTGGCAGTCATAATTCTGGGAAAACCTGGCAGTGAAATTTAAAATCATTGCCCCTTCACATCTCTGTGCAAAATGTGCTGGTTGCTGTCCAGTCCATTAGCACAGTGACGTAAAACTGGTGAAATAAAATCCAACTGGAGGCAGGACAGTTGTATTTCAGACCATTAAGTCATGCACTGAGGATTGGACAGTTGTGCCTACTAAATATATTTCAAGATAGATTCAAATTGGGTTTGGCTCAATTTCACAGCAGTCTAAGCCTGAATAAGGAAAATGTGTTGTTGGAGTTGATGTGATGTAAGTCAGGTTTAGCATGTTTGACAGAGACATTTTGCTAATGGCTTGGTGATCCCAGTGTGACTTCTTAAAGCATTTTCCCATATCTTTGGTTCAAACTGCATTTACTTGAAAAGACATGAATAGCAATTGAAGCATTGGAGGCAACCAAGAAGTATTTTCCCCCAGGGAAAGCCAAGAAGGGATGTTTCAGCAGATGGTTGTGCTGATGGAAGTCGCCATGTGAACAGTCTCACCCAGCACACTGGGTATGAGATGTTGGGAGGTGTAGTTTGTCACCTACAGAGAAATGCAGCTGAAATGCACCTATGCAGCTGAAATTGTGAAACCTGTTCTCTTGCCAGAGGTGGATTTCTCTTTGTCATAGGAATAGAAGAGTTTAAACTGAAATTGTGCTCCATTGCCAAGGCTCAGGTGAATTCCTTGTGCCATCTGTGGATGGCTGCTCCTTCTCTCCCCTCTGCTTCATCTTACCCTGTGATGTTACAGCTTGAAATTCCCCCCTCACAGCCCAGGAATTTCCTCCTGTGGAGGCTTTCTGGGTCTTGTCCTGGTTGGGCAAAGCACAACCACATTACCAGCTCTTGCTTTCTCAGGCCATATGTAACTAGTGAGGATATTGATTTAGTTTTGATGTGATGTAGTTTATAAATATGCATGAGGATTTAGGGTTATTTAACTGTGCTTGTTAATTCTCCTTGCATTGCTGACTCTTCTTGTTGAGGGTTTCTTTGTATGCACAGCAACCTCTTCCATGACAGCCCTGTTCTCACTGCCTGGGACATCTTGAATGTTTGTTAATCCCAAGTCTGGAGAAACTTTTAATATTCAAGGAATGAAGGGAGACAAAGTGATGCCCTTCTGCATAGGGACCAAGGGAGAAGAGTCCAGCTCTCCAGGGAGTTGGGTGAGGAAACCTGGGGCAAAAAGGTAATCATCACAAGGTGAGGAGGAGGAAGGAGATGGAGACCTTTTTCATGCTCCTAGAGAAGGGGAAAATAGCTCTTTTCATCAGGGATGCTACAACTTGCTTAAATTTAAAAAATAATTAACCTGATAAAATGGTGAAAAGGAAGGGAAAGCCAAACATTTGTCTATTTGCCCTGAGGAGATAGAAGAGAATGTACCACTGAATCGATATTTGGATGTCTTAGACACTCAGGTCTCTTACTTGAGAAAGAGCAGAGCAAACAGAAGAGGGTTCTGCCTGCTCAACGCAGCTGGGGGAACCTGCAGTGACTCCTCATGGTGAGTAATGTAGGTGACTGCATGGATAAAAGAATGATATGTACATGGGTACATGTTTTTCCGAGATGTTGAAAGCTTTCTCATTTTCCCTCTGTGCAGTTACCCATTACTAGAGGAATTCCTAACTGTACCTGGTTGGACTTTGTGGTGACATTGAGGGAGATGAGCTCTCCCCAGGGGCAAGACAACCTCCACATCACTGTGAAGAGACGGTGACAAAATGAATGAAACCTGGCAGTTGTGCTGTAGCTGCTCTTCCCCTGGGTGTGTGGCAGGGCCATGTTTTGTTTCCCTCCTTTCCCCTGTCAGCCTGGCCACAGCAGAAGGTGTGTGGGAGGCGGTAACCTGCACAGGGAGAGGCTGCACTGCAGCTTGTTTAACCTGCAACACATTTGCTGTGAATCCCACTCAGACACTGCCCAGCTGCCCCAGGAGACTGTCAGAAATGAGTCCTCCAAAGCACTTGTGTCTGTCATCTTTCTGTGTGATGGGAAAAGGAATTTGACTTGCTTTTTGAGTGGAAATGCTTCCAGCTTGAGGCAGGAATCTGGTAATGGTGGTGGGTTAGCTCAGGGGGCAGCCAAGGCTGAGGGTACTCATTCATTCACTCAAACACAGTGGGTTTGCCTTGTACCCTGCCAGGTTAGAATTAGATGTGCAAGGACATATAATAGTACTTTATATACATTAAATTACCGGATCAAAATGTCCTGGTGCACTTAAAGCCTTTAGGAGATTCAGCATTGCTGTTGAGGTTGACCTCAGCATCCAGCCTGTGCCATGTGTTTGCTGTACAAATACATAATGTGATTGACGGCGCTTCTTGTCACTTGTTTTTCAGGCTTTTATATGCTCAGATGAACTTTGATGCTTCCATGAAGGCTTTTACATAATTTTTAATTATGCATCTTTCTTTTTATACCAGATAGTATCTTAAAAAAATACCCGTAGAGGTTTTGCTTTTTGCTAATGAGATCCATTAACTGGAAAATCCTATTACATTGCAGTTTCACTTTGCTTTATAAAGTCTTGAAAGCAGGACCTCTGCTGTCATACTTCACTCTGACTCCTCCCTTCCTATCTGGATACTGAGGGTCCTGGTCTAGCACAGCCAATTTGTGTTGCTTTTCTCCTCTAGGATCTCTCCTTTAAGTCAATCTGAATTCATTCCAAAGTAGAGCTTTACCAGGAAACACAGAATTATGGAGGATTAAAGCAAGATTTAAAGAGCATTGTCAGGAAGGAAAGCTTTGAGTGGCTGAATATCTGAATTGGAGTGAATACTACAAAAAAAAACCTCACTTCAAGTGTCTCTTGTCTTTCTGGTCTACTGAACAGTAACTGTATGTGCATGTTGCAGAATAAAAAAGAGAGCACCTAAGAAATAGTTAAACTTTTTGGTAAACTGTGTGTACTTCTCTTGAAAACCTAGATTTGGTCTGACATCTCTCAACAATATTCTCAACCAAAGTTACTTGATTTGTATGGGAAAGTTGATAGAATGTTTTTTGAAATTCAGATCTGTGAGAGCCAGCATTTCTCACATATAAAGTTAAGAGTTATCTCTGAAAAGGAATTTTTATAACTCACACTATAAGCTCTTTGGGGCTGTTTTTAGAACCTATGTGCTTTTTATTTTCAGTGTCTTTATCACAGGTTTTTGAACCAGCACAGGTCTCCTCTGCACACTACTAGACTGTAAATAATAGCAACTTTTTATGGACTTTGTTCTCAGGAAAGACAGGAATCCTTGACTTGAAAAAACTAGTGTAGAAACCCTGGAATTCAAGTCTCTAGGTGGTAACAAGCCATCCTAGAGCAGACTATGATTTTCCTCCATTTCAATAAAAGGAAGAGCAGCAATTGAAAAGGACAGTGAACATTTGGATGCATTTTTTCTTTTAGATTATCTCAGCTTCATGCCATTCCATGTCTCTCTGTCCTGACTCTTAACCTTCTTGTCACGTTTGTTTGCATCCCAGACCTCATCTGAATGCCTCACTCAATGCAAATTACAGTCTTGCATCCTCCAGGGAAGAACACGTTTGAAAGAGATACAGAAAACAGATCTCCTTTTAAAACTGTACCTGAAGGGCTTCCACACCGCCGCTAAGGCATTTTATTTTATTACTCCCATTGTAGCAGTGTCCAAAATGTGTTACATGTTGTACCCAAAGATATGGTCTGGTGTTAGAGCAGTGTGATTAGGGTGATTAGAGCTTTTTCGCCTGTGATACAGCCTAACTCCAACCACCTCCCTGTCTCACTGCTAATTTGCTGTAGATGCTGCAGTGAAAGAGGCCATAGGGAGGAATATCAATGAGTGTGGATGGTGTGGAAGATCTGCTCAGGAAGGAACAGAAAAACCCCTGTAGAAGCCTTTGTAGGAGGAGCAGCTGTTCCAGGTGGCCTTGCTGATGGAGAGGGGAAGGTGATGTGGGATTACTCACTGCTCCTGAGAGCAGGGATGTGGAATTTGTTGTTCTGGTGGAGGAGAAGAGGCATAACTCAGGCTAACACAGAGTGTCTTCACTGTTCTGGGAGTGACTGACGTGGGTGTTCAGGAGGCCTGAGGTGAAAGGTTTCCTGAATCAAGGTGTATGAGCAAGAGGTAGCACCACCTGGGCAAGGAGAAAGATCTTCCTGTTTTGCAGAAGAAGTAGCAGGTGTTGTGCTAAGAACTGGCTAAGATAACGATGGAAAGGTTGCCCAAGTGAATTTCTGCTGCCAGGTTTCAGTGTTGTGTGTGTGCAGATGCACACAAAAAAAAACACATGGAGAGAGAAAAAGGGTAGGGAAGCACCATGAGACCTGGTGGGAACAAATGAGCCTTTTCCCAACATCCAGCACCTTCTGTTTTTCATTTCCCCCCCCCCCCCCAACTGTTTCTGATGTCAAGCAGGCACATACTGGCAAAGCTACAAGGAGCAGGTGGTGGTTGTTGCTTATTTGTTAGTTAGCTTTGTCTCATCTTTGCAATCCATTTTTGTTAATACAGCTCCTGTTCCACAGGCTTTAAAGATCCCTTGGTGTGGTTATCTTGTGTGACAGAGGGAGCTGAGGCTGGTGAGCGTGCTGTGCTTTGTGCACTGGGTACACAGGGAATTCTTTGGGATGCAGTTTACTTTGGGTATTACTCTAATCACTTTAACGAGCCTGAGCAAAGAAACAAAAAGAACAAAACCAAGAAACAGAATTTCCATTAAAATGGCATTTCCTGAGGTGGGATTAAGCTTTCTGAGGCTGCCTTGTACTGGGTACAGAAATGCCTCCAATAGCCTTTTGTATGAGAGAGTTGAGTAACCAATTTTTTTTTTCTTTAAGCTGTTAAAGTTAAAATTTAGGAAGATCAGGAGAAGCTGCCCACCTGAATAGCCAGGCAGACTCTAGTTAATAAGCTACTACAAGAAGAGCTGTAGTTGTTGGGGACCTTGCATGTGCCTTTCATGTGATAAATTCCAATTTTGCCTTCCCGCTGTTTTTTTCTTCTCCATTTTTGAGTGAAATTTCTGATGGGTATTGATGCAGGACTAACAGCAGACAATTCTTGACATAAATGCTGAGCCATTAACTGTAAGCTGAAGATAAACACATTCAAAGACAACTTCTAATGATATGTGACTTGTCTGCTTTCATAATTCAGTGGAAGCAACGGGGTGTTCATTAGCTGTGTGCAAAGCCTGTGTGGCTGTGTTTACCCACAAATACCACATGTTTGCAGTGAAGCCAGACAGTCATTCCAGAAACCACCAGCCTTGGGAAAGGCATGCTTGAGCTGTGTAAAGGATCCATAGTCAGGAGGAGGCACTGAATCCCAAGAATAAACCTGCAGGTTCCCAAAAGCAGTGTCAGCTCTTCTAGCATCAGAAACCTGGATTTTGCAAGAATTCTGTAGCTGGAGCCTGACACAATGAAAGACCAGCCAGAAACCTTGAGTAACATTTTGTCCCATTTTGTCCTGTCTTTGGGGGATTCAAGATGTGCCCCCTCTGTTTTAGTCCAGGATTTACCCAAGTGTACCACCAGGCTGTGCCAGCAGCGAAGTCCCATCCTCTGCTCAAGAGTTCAAAAGTTCAGTTTTGGACATTGACCACCTGCAGATACCCAATTACCTGCTGTGTGTTAGTGTTTACAGTTTAAGCTACTCTTGTGCCTACAAGAGGTAGTAAATGGAAGCAAGAGCATTCCCTGGCCAGCTGGATGCTTTTCAAACACGTCTCTTCCACCATCCCCCCAACTGATGCTTTATGTTTTATATCTGTACGTAAGAAACTTTCCCATGTGTCTCCTACAGCTAGATGCAGTCTTTATTTCAACAATTCTTCCAAGGTAACTACTGACCCATTTAAAGCTGATATAATCTACTAAGCTCCTTATATAATTTCTATTTAAGTTCTCCAGTACTGAATAACCTGTCCCAGCCCAGAAACCTTGGAGATTTCTCTCTTAAGAAGTCAGCATGGGAAGAAATTCCTTAGCTCAGGAGGCAGCAGTGTTTGGGTGGCTCTCTGAGAGTCATGTGAGGAGGAAATTGTCCTTTCCTTGAAGAGCTTCCAGCCCCCAGCCTTTTCTCAGCAGGGCCAAGCACAAGCTGTTGTATTGCCAGCCAGCAGTGATTAAGCTCAGCTGTCCATATGCTCCACCAGAATTTATTGTGCTGCTCAGAAATCACAATCTTTTAAGGCTGATAGATACCAAGACTGAAAAAAATGAGGTACTTAAGTGCGTGTCAGCCCCATCTATGGGTTTTGATGATTTTGCTTGCCAAACTGTTTAACAGAAGGAGCTTGTGAGGATGTGAAGTCAGCTGAAAATCCTTTACAGTGCCTGCTGACATTGTATCCTGACAGTCAGTACCTTTTTTTGGGATGTATGGATTTCTTTAATTTCATTAGTGATGTTAGATGAACATATTCACACCAGTGGAGACTATTCCCTTTGCTAGCAGCTATACCTTCTGATCAGAAATACCTGCAGCAGATGAAGAGACCTTAAATGGAGTTGTTAAGCACTGAATGTTTCATCAAATGTAAAATGGTCCACATGGTTTTAAGTACTTTATTCTTACCTGTGTGCCTGTGAAAGTGAGTGGAGTAGAGAGAAAAGCTTTTATAGCTCCTGGAGAAAGACATCTCTGAATTGGGACTGTGCAGTTTTCAAACAACCAGGAGGAGAGATGCCAAAATAAGTTCATCCCTTTTCAAGGTGCTGTCACTGGCAGCTTTCATTGTTCCTCTAAACAACTCCTCTTCTAAAGGAAAAGTTTCTGTTTTTCAGAGATTAAAGCAGTCCTGTCTTCATTCATTGCCTTGGCACTTGACTGATTCTTCCCTAATGGGCAGATTGCTTAGGAAGTTTTTGAGCTGTAATTTCAACACGTAGACCAACATGCTGACTGTTTGGTGATAATATAGTTTTTAAAAATGACACATAGCATCAGCACAATTATCTCCCTGGGGTGGTTTTTTTTCAAGCTGGAAGATGGAAGTGAGAGGGGAGGCAGCAGCATCTGACTTGAGCTTGTACCTCAGTTCTAGATGACAAATTGGCCCTGTTGCAAATTCTTTTTTCCATCGTCTTTTGTCAGAAAGTTTATTGATAGCCAGAGTTACTAAATAGTTCTGCCAGAGTGTGTTTGGAACATACTGCACTCAGCCAATATTTGAGTGTGGCATCTGCAGTGTTCGTCTCACACAGCGACTCCACAGTTGGGACAGCAGCAATGGAGTGGTCCATGAGAGAGTTTCTCATGTGGAAACCCTGGGGCAGATGTCTGGATAACACACCAAAACAGCATTATTTCACAAATTGTGGAGCATATTGACAAGTGAAATCAAAAAATCATCTCTATAAAATGTCCAGTGCCCTTCTGAGAGCTAAAAAACCAAGGTTTTGCTGCCTTAAACACCAAATCAGCTAGTTAACATGTTGCTTTCCAGGAATGAGTAATTCACTTTAAGTGCCAACCAGGTTTGGTTGCAATCAATCAAGGTATTTATTGCTTCCCCCTAAATTGAAGCTCTCTGTACATTTTTCTGACAAATCTGAATTACTTGTTCAATGTTATTTCTGAAAAGAAGAATCAATGAATGCCAGCAGTTCTCTCTAGTCCAAGTAATTTACTCTTCAGAATCTCTGCAATTTCTGGTTTTTAAGGTAAAATTTCTGGTATTTTAAGGTTTTTAAGGTATTGGAAAACAGGGGTAAAGAGAGGATTCTGCTGAGAAACTGGCAGTAATGTGTTATCTTTGCTCTCTGAGACTGGCTATCTTGTGCTGATGAGCAAAACAAGCTACCAAGTTACTGCTGAATGAGCCAGGGATGGGATGGCTTTCCAACAGAGCTCTGTAGGTCACACATGGATTGCATTGCCCAAATTTCCATCTGAAGGCACCATGAGCTTAAGTGGATCTGGTCAAACCTCACATTCAGGTTCCAAGTTTCCAAACCTGCAGCACGATTTTCACACTTCTTGGAGAAACCAGGGATACATTACCATTTGTTACAAGATGCTTTTAAACTCTGCTAAGCAATACCTCCTTGCATGTGTTGGTTCAGCACAGAAGCAGCATCTGGAGCTGTGCCTGGGCAGCTGTTTGGGGAGTCCCAGCTCCTGTTCAAGGAACGTGGCTGTCTCTTCTGTGCCTGCCTTTCAAATGCCACTGTTTGGTCTTCCTCTTCAGTCACCCAAGATTAGAAATTATTTTCTAAATGGGAAAATCTGTTTTAGGTCTTCTCTCCCAGTGCCTGAAACAATTCTCCAGGCTTCTGCTGCACAAATGAAAGGATAAAATTATGATCAGTAAGACTAATTTATTGTAGGTGGAAGTGCAGTTGACAGAGAAAAACAGCAATTTACATTTTCCAGAACGAAAGGGATTCCAGGAGGATGTTGTTTGCTTTCTTCAATCCCTGCTTTCCTACCAGCATTAGGGTTTCATGTCCATCAATTGCTAGTGAGATTTTAATGCTACTTTGCTGTCTCTTATATTTTGCAGTTTCCAGCTGTGGGTCTTCATAGAGCCAGTCCTAAACCACTCTTTTTCACGACCCAAAATCACCCTCAACCTTCATAAATTTGGGAAAAACACTCCAAATGTCCCAAGCTGTGATAGTGTTCTGACTTTCTATATTACCTACACATGAGACCCATCCCTTTCATCAGACACTGCACCATTTCCATGGAAAGCTTCCTGCATTTATTTGAAACCCCAGAGATTGCCAGTAAATTTCCTGGAAGCTGCTGTGAGGTGGCAGCATGGTCTGGTGGTGAGGAGGAGCAGCTCTGAAGATGTGTTTTCTTTTCTGCCTTGCTGCTGAGGAACCTGGAACCAGAGGCTGCATCTTTCCATACCTGCACTCCCCTCACATATTGCACCTTCAGGATTTGTTGTTTGCTTTTTGGGCTTTTGGTTTTCTGTGGGGTTTGTACAGGACCTGGCATGCTGGGATCCCTGTCTCACTTGGTTTCTTTTAGGCATTGCTGTAATATAAACCAGCTGCACTAATATTTTAGCTGTAGGGAGAAATGTACTGGTTTGATGTGTGCTGTGTAGAAGAAAGAGAAAGCTACTGCCCCTAGCCCAAAAATGTGAGTAGCATAGCAAATATGTTAGTGATCTCCCAGAAATGTTAAATGAGATGGATTCTGCCACTGCCTTCGTTGCACTGTGGGCTTTAAAGAGATTCTCTTGTCTCAGTGAAGCTTCAGACTGATGTGCTGAGGAGAGCTGGTGAACCCTGAAAATAAGGCTGAGTCCTGGTGATGAGTTTTACAGCAAGATTTTTCAAGGGGGGCACGTTATGAAAGGAGAGGATAAATGGCCTGAAAGATCTGTAAGAGCCAAAGCACTGCAGCTTCATGGCAGGGCTTTGTAGAAAGGCCAGATAGATGATGGAAAAGGGTAAATAACCTGCAGAATAAAAAGATTGGTGCAGTGTGGGTTACAGCAGCCCTAGCAGGGAGGGAGCAGCAGTCTCCAGGTGTGCAGGGCTTTCCTCACACAGGGATCCTGCTGCTGTGGATCCCTGCACTGCAGCTGGAATGGTGCTGGCAGCCAGGATGAGGGGCTGGGAGCTCTGCCTGACCTTGGCAGAGGGGACAGGGCCAGAGCCCTTCCCAGCTGGTCAGAAGCACCAGCAGCTGCCCAAGGAAAGCTGGGATCCACAGCTGACCCTGGAGCATCCTCCTAGCCAGAGTAAGCCCTGTTGCAAACTTTGGAGTTAAATCTCTTCCCTTGATAGACAAACACGAGAGTGAGGAGTGCCCTGACCTGTCTGGAGGAGTCCTGGAGTGCAAATAGCAGGAGAAGGTAACGAGCTGGCCAAAGCAGGTTTGTAAATGCCAGTCTGTGCTGGGGAAAATATATCTAATGAGCTGGTGTTGCAGCTGTCTTCCTTCTCCCTCTCTTTGATATCTCCAACATGCTGCTTGTGTCCTTCAGGTCTCACCTGAATTTCTTTTGATCAAGGCTGATGGTGGGATAATTTCTTATTTTGGCCTGAGCTGCTTGATTGGCAATTAAGGGAGATTTGTCTCAGCCTGGCTGTGGAAATGGGGTCACAGAGCCCTGTTGCTGTGGGGCTGCAGGGCAGTGCTGCCCTCCCAGGTGTTCCTGAGGTCACTCAGGTGAGGCTGAGCAGTAGGAGAACGTGCATCCCCTGCTCAGAGTGTGGCCAAGGGTTGGGAGACCACATAGTCCTGACTGTGGGGTCTGCAAACACCAGGGAAGGGGACCTGAGGTTTCTGTACCTGACTCTTCCCAGCTCCCTGGAGGGAGCTCTTGGACCAGGGCAGATCTCTGGGAGTTCCTCCCACCTCTTCATGGCCTGGGACACACACATGTGGTCTCCTTTCTCTGTAACTTGCACTTTTTCTGTGGAACAGTGACTCTCTCCTAGCCAGATGCACAGCTGTGGTCAAACTGGTTTCTCAGAGCAGTTATGAGGAACCACCACATCCCTCTTTTTTTTATCTCTGGGAAGAAAATCCCAGAAGAGCATCTTTGACCACAATGGTAGAAGCTGTTATTCTGTGAAAGCTCACAGTTTTATCCATGCTCTCCAGCACTCTGCCAGCAACCAGAGGTGCTGGAAGATTCTCACATGTCCTGCCCTGGCATGGCCCAGTCATGGAGCTGCTGTCCTTGAATTTGTCAAACCCATTTTTGATGCTGTTGTGTGTCTGTTGCCAGGCTCTGGAGCAGTGAGTTTCAGCAGTTCAGTGCCTGATGAAGAGCTTCACACTATGAGAATAGAGAGTATTTTCAATAAAGGATATTTGGGAATGGGATCTTCTGGGGTCTCTTACCAGCAGTGCAGGATGAAGTCACTCAGCCTCTGCTCTGGTTTGCATGGAAAAAAACCCCACATAAAGTTCTATCACGTCTTTAATGGAAATGAAATTATAAAATTGGGATAATACCTACCTCATGCTGCTCTTGAGGGTTAATTAATGTTTACAAAATCACTTTAGGTCCCGAGATTTAATTGAAGGAAAAATATTACCATATAAAATAGCTTTTTATGCAGGCACTGCTATAGGGTTTCAGCTGGGCAGAGTGCCGTGGCAGCCAGCGTTAGCACATGTTTTACTACATTTATGGTTGTGAGGCTTCCTGTAGTTTATATGAAAATTGTCTCTCTGAAATCACAAATGCAACATCAGTGTTTTCCTCTCGCTTTGAAAGAATATTAATTTGCCATCTTAGGGCTTGACTGACTATTTAAGCTGCTGTAAATACAACTCTCCTTTGAGAAAAAAGGAATCGAATATCTGTTCCCTTGCTTGGGATAAGCTGATACAACTCGCTAATGACTCCACCTTTGGATGCCATGGATGTTGCTGGCTCATATGAGCAATAAATCAGGCTGGCACTGGGTGTCCTGCTGTAGTTTAAGGGTGTGTTTGGGTGTTCATTATAATCTCCTGCTATCAAGAGATTTTAAATACAGCTACAAAACTTCATTTCTGGAGTTAAATCTGTGGAAGTATCAGCCAGGGAATGAGTTCTGTTATAAGTGGGGTGTTACGGTGGGTTTTTCTGGTTTGGTTATTCTTTGTTGGTTTGTTGTTTCTTTGCCTGTTGTTTCAGGGGTTTTTTAAAGATGGAATAGCAAGGGAAGGAGAAACAACACTGGGCTTGGCTACCTTCAACCGTTGTCATAAAACCTTGTCACTGCATAAAAGTCACCTTATTTCTGCTGTAACATTTTTTTATTTCACCCAGCAATACAGACCGGGTGAACTTGCAGGTTGGATCGGTTACTCAATGTGCTTTTGTTTTGTTTTTGTTTTTTTTTTCCTGCCCCCCAGGGGGACTACGACCCCAGCAGAACCAAGATTGTCCATTTCAGCATGAACCCCATGAGCCTGGCCCAGCAGCAGCGCAAGGAGGAGCAGCAGCAGCTGCAGGAGGAGTGCGAGCGGCTGCGGGAGCTGGTGCGGGTGCTCAAGGGAGGCGGCTCCATCTCTGGCACTCTGGAAGGAGTTGGGGCTTTTCAGTCCCCACAAGAAGTTGCAGGTAGGCTGCTGGCTTCTGCTCCCGGGGATGCGTTTATTCATTTGTGTTGCCAGAGTGCAGAAGCAGATGGAGGCATTGCAGACAGTGTGCTTGATGGAGTGGTTGTGTGGGAAATGAAAAAAGCTGGGTTGGTGCAGGAGAAGAGGGGATGTGAGGTGGCAATCCTGTGGCAGTGTGGTAGAGGGTGGGTGGTAAGGCTAAATAGTAATAATTCATATCATTTGCTCATGATGAATGAAATACCAATACAACAGCCTTCATAGGCTGGTGCTGCCGACAGAGTGAAAGGAAATATTTCCTTCCTTTCAGGGCTGGTTTAGCCCTTGAGGTAGTACAGACAGCAGGAAATAACTTTCATAGCTGCAGGGAAGCAAGTGGTTGAAATCTTTTCAGACCTGGCTTAAAACAAATTAATATTGTTTATCAGTGTATATGTGCCCCATTAATCACAGCTACATTCAATACTCCATGAAAGCAGAGTACATCTTTCACTGAGCTAAATACATTTCACAGAATCTGTGGCACTCCAGTACAGTCTGTCTTCCTTTCACATACCTGAGTGAGACTTTTTAGTATACCGCAACCCCAGAAATCAGCACCTCCAGACATGCTCTCAGACTCTGAAAATCAAGGTAAGGATATCAGTAAAGCCTAAGCCATCACCTGTAACACTGTGAGGGACCAGGCAGAACCAAGTTATGCTGAAAAGCCCTGGAGAAGTTACTGCTGTAATTCTCTCATGGCCTCAAAACAATTTGTTAGAGAAGAGAAAAATGAAGGAGAACTGGAGGTCTGTGTGGAGCAAACCTGGTGTGTCCCAGCTGCACCTACATGGTCAATGTCTGGAGGTCAAGATCCTCCCTCAGATGAGTCTGAAAGAGCAGAGCTTTTCCCAAAGGTCACAAGTGCTGGAGGCTTCAGACCCACAAAAGGGCAGAGCCCTGGTTTAAAGAAAATCCACAGAAGAAAACATTTTTCTCTGTTATGAAACAGAAATTCTCAGAAAGTAGCTTGTTTGTGTTCCCATCGCTCAAACAATGGCACTTTATTACTGCTGAGATTGTGTTTGTTCCAGCATCTCATACTGGATTATGGTACGATATAGCCTTAAAAATAGGATGGTGAGAAGTGCAGATGGGGTGGTTTATAAAGTGAAGAGCTCACTGAATGTTACAAGTAAGTGACAGTTCTGTCACTCCTGTTAGTGGCTGCTCTAACAGATGCATAAGCATGAAACACTTGGCAAACATTTTAGAAAAAACTATTGTCTGTAGGAACTTCCAGTCTCAGACCCCCAGTGGGCAGTTCCTGGGGCTAGCTCTTGCATTGCAATTTGAGATGCAGTGTGTTTTAGGTGTTTAAATTGCAGCAGATGCAGCTGCCCAGTGCCCTTGTCTGTCCTTATGCCCTCAGTGCCAGGCACATCTGATGCTGCAGTGCCCAGGGAGGGCAGGGGCAGGGAGGCTGCAGAGGTGGGGTCAGCCCCTGCCTCTGTCACTGATGGATGAACCTCTGGGGTGTCATCTGCAGCAATTAGACCATCTCTTCTGGGGGAATGTGCTCCTCACGTGTGCCTCCTGTCATGTCATTATTATTCTGCTGCCTTTCTCTGTGCAGCTGCTTTTAGCTGTTTGTGAGGTGCCTCTGTGCTGGGATGTTACCAGGTTTGGAGTTAGCTCAGAAGGGATGCATTTTTAAAGCTGTTTTCTCTTCTGCCTTTGATTCCAACAGGAAAACAAACAGCTTGCTGGGTTTCAGGGTATTTCCAGCCTCATGTATGTCATGTGTTTTTTTTTTCCTTTTACCCCAGTCCCAAGCTACTTCATTCTGACTTCTGGTAACCAGCTCAGATGGAAGAGAGCAGCAGGTTCAGAACTTAGAAGGGTGGGAAGTACTTCAGTGTCATTTACCAAAGTCACAGGAGGGCCCTTTGGATTCTCAGAGTGCCTATAAGTGCATCTGGAAGTGATTCTTGTAAACAAAATGGGAAAAAGCTGTTGAAGGCTGGAGCAGCCCTGTGGATGACTCTCTTTGAGGACAGGGTGAAGGTATAGGAAGCCAGGTTATGTGATAAGATCTTGGGCATTTTTTCTTGTGGCTCATGTGCTTGTGTGCCTTGTGTCATGCACAGGGCACATTCCCATAAATGCACCTAAACTCTCATTTCTGCTGTGGGAGCATTCAGCAGCATAGTCAGATGCAAATGTTGGGATGTGAAGAGATGCTGAGGGTGTCACAGTGCTGACCACAAGGTTACTGGGTTATTCTGAGCTGGCTTTAAATTAGCAAGGTGAATGCCAGATTTGGGCTCCTTGCTGGAGCAGGGAGAGCTTCCAGTGGGCTTGGGGCAGCTGATCAAGTGTGCTGTGCAAGCTGCATCCATTTCTGCACTGACTCCATCCTGCACCCACAGTGTGGATACAGCAGCTGTTCAGCAGTGGCTCCACAACATGGATCCTTGTGGCCAGAAAATCACACAGTCTCCTTCTGGATAAGACATGGAAGATCCAGCTTTTGCTGTTTTCTTACCTCTGCCCACAGCAACAGCTGCCACATGCCTTCTGCTTCAGTGTATTTTCAAGGTGTGAAGTGGGGAGCCTGTGGCAGAAACTCCCTCTGCTTTGTTTGTCACTGTCCAATTGGCTGCCCCAGGGAGGGAGGTTTGTTGTGCATGATAAGGGAGCGGATTTCTGTGAGCTTTGTGAAGCTGTTTCTGTACAAAAATAACAAGAATTGGAGTTTTTCTTGCACCCCTCTCTTGTCAGCTGTAGTCCCCATCTGTTTATCTTGCTCGTTCGTGTGGTACACACAGGAGGCAAATTCACTTCTCTGAGCTTTTCAGGGGGGAGGTCCCTGGTGTCAGAGCAGAATGAGGTGAAGAGAGAGCAAGGACAGAGTAGGAAGAGTGTGGATAAAAGCTGGGAGGACAACAGAGGTCATATGTAAGTTTGCATTTTGCCTTTAGACAGATAGAGGTAAATGTAAGATTTTATTGTCCTGTTTTGCCATATAACCTGACTGGCTGCTTGGCAAGGTGAGGGATTTGGGTGGCCTCCAGCCAGCCAGGTCTGATGCATCCAGCAAGCTTATGTGGTATGCAACAGCTATGCTTATGGTTCACAGAATTATAATTATACCAACCAAAAAAAGGCATTAAGGACAATGATGTTGATGGTTTGATAATAATGTGTTGGCCATTGTTAAATCCCTTCATTGGACTGGAGTACAGCACATTTCTTCTGATTGTATTTCCGACTCCTGCGTAGGTAATAAGAAAATTATTACTGTGGACGTTAAAGCTCATTAAATGTGACTCTATTAAAAATCAAGGTTATGCTGGACTTTAAATCTCTTTGAGCATAACTGCTGGAGGCTGCAGCACAGCCTGGCACCTTGCCACGTGGTTCAGTGGCCCTTTCCTCTCATTTATGCCACAATAGTCACTGTTCAGATGGGGACCTATGGAGAGCTATAACAACATCCTGTCCCTTTCCAAAATACAGATTGGCAGTGCAGGGTGTTGGGGGGCTCCTGTGGGTGCTGTGCTCGGGGTGTGGGCTGGAGCTGTGTCAGTGTAGTGCTGCTCTGCTGGGCTGTGTAAGAGCAGGGAGCACCAAGGTCAGACAGCCATCTGGGGAGAGGCTCCGAGTCCTCCTGCCTCAGAAACAGGGATGCAGATTGTGACAGCTTTGGAAAGGTGGCACAGGGCATTGCTGCACAGATCTGAAATCTGTTCCAGTTCTGCATTTCCCTTTCCCATGCTCTTCACACCTTCCCTCTACGGCCCCTTCTGTATTTCAGTCTGCATCTTCTACTTTTTTTTCTTCCATCTCATAGCTTTTCCTATTTTTTTTCCCCATTTCTCTCCAGGCCATTTCTGTTTAGATCTTTTGGTTTTTTTGCCCTGTGGGGTCCTGGTAGACCTCTTGGAGATGGATTTGGGTCTTAGTTGCAAGCAAGTATGTAGGTGGCAGCTAATAGAGAGCTGGAGAAGTAATGACTTGTAACAAAGCATGGGTAGAAATGAGAGAGAATGGTTCAGGTGCTCCTTATCTCTGTTTGTGTTTTTATCTTAAAGGTAATGTATCTGGAGGTAGGAATGAATGATCCATGGAAGCTGGTTCCTGACTAAAAGAATGCAGTAATGTGAATTTTCCATGAGGTCTCATGATTTATTGCTATCCCATAGCTGCACCAGAGTGTTCCTTTCTTCATGCAGCTTCTCCCTGTGAGAAAGAGGAAAAGTGCTTTTAATATTCTTTCTGGTGAGAGAGAGGCTGGCACCCCTACCAGGAAGGAAGATGGGGAAATCAACTCTGATTTCAACCATCGGTGGAGAACTTTGGAACTATTTTCCTAAGCATAATCATATCAAAAAGAAAAGCTGTTCATCCATCTCAATGGTTTCAGTGTCCTTTTCCCCTTGATAGGGAAGAAGTGGGAAAAAGGGGAAATCTGACTCTGAGGCAGGTGTTTGGCCCTAACACAGATGCTACACCTGGCATTCAGCAGGGGCTGTCCCCAGCATCACAGCCATGCCAGGGCCTTGTAAAATCTATTTAATTGGATTTAAATTGGGTAATGAATTAATATTAAAATAATCTAATCTTGTTGAAGTGACAAGCCAGAGATGGTAAAATTTGTCACTGTCCCACTGTGCTTGTGCTTCTGATGAATGTGTTTCTGAGTACAGAAGGTGACAAAAAAGGAGCAGATGGAATTTAGAAGTTGCTGTTCTCCATCCACAGTTGTCTGAGCTGTTGGTGCTTGGAAGTCTTGGTGCTTCCTGCCATCTGTGTAGGGAATCCACACACGATGGGGGCTGCACCTGTGAGTGAGAACCAAGTCCAGCTGATGGAGGATCCTGCCCTGACCTCAGCTGCTGCTGGCTGCACATGTGGCAGAGCAGCCTCCATTCCTCACTCTGTGCCAGTGCTCTCAGCATCCCTCTGGTCAGATGGGCTCGGGCCAGGTGAGTGCACAGAGGGCAGCTCTCCTTCAGTCTCATGCTGAAGCACAGAAAGGATTCATTAGGTGACCCCTCTGTCACTTATCTTTAACCTGCCAGTTCCCCTTCACTCTTACTGGAGGAATTGCCTTTGTTCTAAAGAGACACAAAGGTCCAGGGCATTTGCTGCCTTCAGATGTTAAGGGACTTGTGTTAAAAGCAGGATGTTAGCCTTTGTGCCCTGCCTCTATCTCAGTAAATTGCTTTCTGCATATCCCAATTTCATCTGAAGTTAATAAAGAGCTTGACTTTGCCTCTGGTGCTTTGCTGTGCACTGATGAAGGTCTGTCCTCTTTCACTCCAGAGATGGCCACATATCCTTGATGGGGGAGGAAATCATCCCCTACTGCTACCTGCATCTGAGATGCTGCATAGCATCAGTGTGCAAACCACAAATGGCATGGACAGCAGCACAAGGATGAGTTATTAGCAGCAGTCCTGACCCACTGGGAGCTGCCTGCCCTCCTGTGCTGACTCCACAGCCTCTGTGGGGCAATCCCTCCAGCTCCCAGCTAATTCTCACTATTACTGTTTTTATGGTGCTACTTTCTCTTCTGCAAGGCATTTAGACCAGTCTGGGACCTGAATTGTATATTAAGACTGGGAATAAGCTGATAGTTTAAATAGAGCTTACTTTGATTCCCTTCATTATTGTCCATATCCCTTTGTCTCAGCCCAGCACTAGAGAGAGCCAGGTGGTGCTGCTAAATATACCTGTTTTCATAAATAACTCTAGCTGAGTTTGATCTCCTGTACTTCATATTGACAGGGTTACAGTGGTCAGGGGAGAGTCCCTAAATGGTGTCAATGGATTTGGGCAGTGCAGCTGTAAGGGGAAAATACCTTGAAGCTTTTGTGTGTTCTGATTCAGCAACAGTGCCTTTGATGGTGAATGTTCTGCACTACTGAAGTCACTGCAGGCACCTATAAAGGTCCTGGCTTGGATGAAAGTCCAGTATCTCAAAAGGGCTGGAAGAATTTGAATTTGAATTTGTTTTCTGATCTTAAAAGAAAATTGCTTTAATCTTACATAGTATTCATCATCCAGAAAGATTCCCAAGGTTGTTTTTTTTTGGAGATAACACAGATATGAAGTCATGCAGCACTGAGGATATTGCAAACAGTGTGCCCTGCCCGTGGCAAGATGCCATGAGTCTGTTGAACGAGCAGAGGCTTGCCCTGAGCTCGGTGTAATCTGTGTGCTGCGAGAGGGCCAAAGGTTGCTGACCCAACAAACCCCCAAGGATGCCTGAAGCCGGCAGCTTCCTGTGAAACTGGGATGGGAGGTGCCACTGAGGCATTGTTAGAACTTTCAGGCTCTGTCTGCTGTCCAGGGAGCCAGAGGTTTGTAATAAATTCTGTAAAGTAGTTCTGTTGTAGCTGGTGAATGTGTAAAACTTGGTGTCAGTCAGAGGTTACTATCCAGACTATACTTAGCCTTCACAAAGAGCAAAAAAAGCTGCAGGATTTCTTTCTGCCCTCCTTTTCTACCAATTTCACATCTAAAGTTCTTGGAGAACTCAATATTTCTGTTTTTCTAAGAGGCAGCCTGTGAACCCACATAATACTTCCACACAGCTCCAGCAAGTCCTACAAGGGTTTTTTTTAAAGCATCTTCTGCCCTCTTCCTAGGCACTGTGTAGAAATGGATTACAAAATAATTAGTAGAAGTAGAAGCTTTGTTCCATAAAAAACTCCCATTTTTGCAAAGAAAAAATAGTAAAATAAGTTGTGAGAGAGAAGGAAATGGAAAAGAAAATAAAAATGTGTATGTGATGAGGAGCACCAAATTTAAACACAACTGCAGCAACATCTGCAATGGTTTCTGTAGCAATATGAGGAAGGAGGCTCCCAAGGGGAGATTCTCTGGGCTTATTGATCCTGGCTTGAGTCTGGGTGTAATGGAAATAGTAGCACTGCAAGAAAATACAGCTGAGGAGAAAGCTGCTGGTTTCCTGGGAAAATGCATTTTCCCTACTGAGTCCTGACACCGTAAAGGTGTGGTGTTACATCTGGGGAAGAAGAGGCTGCTGTGCTGAGGGAGGTGGGAAGGTTAGAGGTAGCTGAAACCATTACAGATGGGCAGAGAGCAAGGTTAGAGGTGACTTCAGGGAGCAGATAAACCAAGAGAAAATGTGTAGAGAAACCTGGGCTGACAAGGAGTATTCTGTCTCCTTCTGTATATGGCTGTGAAGGAAAAACTGGTAATTGAAACAGTATTGTTGAGCCTGGTTACTTGGGATTCCAGTTCCCAGTCCATCAGTAGCTGAGTGAAATACAAAGTGAGCATGTGGAAGAGTTGCTCTCACTACCAGAAGTAACCCCCAGAAGTAGCTGTGCTCCTCCTTTTACTCAGGGGATGTTCAGAGCCTTTGCAAGGAGAAAAGTCAATGAGCTGCTGGAGGATCCCAAACCCTTCTCTGTGTATTTTAAATCCTTCCCACCCCCACAATCCTTGTAAAACACCAAATTTGTACTGTACAGAAACTGCCACATGAAAGGTAACACCCTTTGTGGCCACAGTCCTTCTCCATCCCTCAGGTTCTTCAATGTCCCTCTGTGCTGATGATTTCTTCATCAACCAGAGACAGGCCAGCAGCCTGTTGAGCTTTGTGGCTGGTAAATTTTGGCATTTCTGTTTTGGGATATTTGAGTTGATCTCTCATTTCTTGATTGTGGCCTCCTTGGTGGCTGGGATGCTCCAGCCCTGAAGGGGAGGAAATGCAGCATTATCTGCAGCTGCCCTTTGGCTCCTGCGGGGCTGTGCTGGGAGCTGCCTCTGACAGCACTTGGCATCATGGAGCAGCTTTTGATTAGTCCTGATGTGCCACAAGGCCTCTGGATGTACACAATTGAAAATGCTCTTTCATTCATCAGCAGGATTGAGAAGAAAGGCTTGTGCTGATGTCTCAAATTCGGGCCGACACGATTTCCCTGACATCAGAAAATCCAGCCTGCCAGCGTGGCGGGGCGCTCCGGCAGCAGAGAGCCTCAGATCTCTGCTCTGCATCTTGTCAGTGCATTGTTTCTCCTGGAAATTAAAGCCTGATGCCTCTGTAAGCCAGTAGAGTGTAGAAATCCAGTGGAGGAACTTTGCAAGGGGTGTCAAGGACACTGGGAAGTCTTAAAAAGCCTTGTGCTGGCAAGGTGAACGTACCTTTGGTTGGGGTTGTTTATTGGATTCAGGATAGATTACAGCAATGTGAAAATACTGAACCTATTTACACTTTCCCACTCCGTACTGTCCAAGATGGCTTTCCTCTTGTGATCAGCTCATAATAAGAAAAAAAAAAGACTGAGTTTGCTGCTTTTCTCTGGAGTCGTCCTTGTATCAATTTACAGGTGGCCACGAGCTGACATCTGACTGTCTCCACAGGATAAATCAGGGCTCCTTAACACTGACTCCTAAATGAGGTGGGGTGAATGTGTGGAGACTGAGAAATGAAGTTTGTCTCCTCATACCACATATTAAAGGGACAAAATGCAACCAAAATTTGGAAGCTGAAGGATATCTTTTGGCATGGGCTGTTTTTCTGCTTCATTTCCCTGACTGTGGGAAGCTGCTTTTTTCTGAGAAATACTGTTGTGCCGTTGAATTTCCAGTTTTTCTTTTCACTTAGGCTGATTATTTAGGAGCTGTAAATGAAGTAAAATAAGGTTCAGTATTTTAGAGCGGCGGCTGTATTTAAGAAGTTTGTATTTGATGAGTAAGTTGATGACATTGCATTATGTGAATTTGATGTGCAAAGTTGTCACTAGAGTGTAAACATAGTGACAGCAGGACCAGCAATTCCCAGCCTAATCAAGTAAGCAGAGTCAGACATTCTTTGAGCTATAGCGTAATAGAGACTGATTTGCATATTAAAATGAGAGAAGCTACACAGATCCAACAATTAAGTTGATATTTTAATTGCCTAAAAGTCAGGAAATTCAAAGTTATGTTGCCTGCATCAGTTAATTTGTCACCCACATCTATTTGTGGTATTTCCAATGACTTTATTTGGTACAAAACTAATGTGGATTTAAATACATTAAATGTTAGCTGTGGATGAAAGGAGAGCTTTGGATTTGCTGCTTTAGAAAGCAGACTAAGAGAATTGAGGATTCAGTTCTTGGTCTGTTTAAAAGTAGTACAAACAAATTTCAGGTAATTTCTTTCTTAATATTCTGGTAGACACGTTGGGAGGGAGGGAAAGGGAGCTATATTCAAATGCAATGAAAAAAAATTCTCATTGATCTCAATAGACCTTGAATTGTATCCTTAACTTCTTGTTTTCTTTGTAAGGAATAAGCTTTATTTAATTGCAAATTCACACAAATGCACTAGTAGCACTAAGAATTACATCAATATATGGATTCTGTCCTTGATGTTTATGCTGGTTTCACAGGGCTGATCTTGCATTCAGATAAGCTCTCAGTATACAGCTCCCTTATCTCCCCATGCTGATGTTCTGATATATGAATGCTTGTTCCCTGTGCTCACAAAAAGCCATTCACATGCCGAGTCTGACGATTTTTTTTTATAATCCTTCTTTGAATTAGACTACAAAAAGAATGTGTTTGAAAAGGTTAACTAATGGATACATTTTTCTCCCTGATGAGGAAAAGAAAAATGGTGAAGTGCTGAAAAATGGTCAAGCAGAGTTTTGATCACGCTTTTCTAATCAAATACATTCTAGGTAGTGAACAAGTAGGAGAAATGTTAATCCATAGTGGATTTATTTGGAATGGAGAAGATCTGTTTGGAAAGCAATCAGCATACAAAAGCAGACACTTGTAATTACTTTGCTGTCTTAATCATGGCACTGACATCAGTACCATGATGTGGTCGAGTTGTGATATCCTTTAGAATGTGGTGCTGACATAAGGATGTCAGAAGGAGGGGAGAAAAGCCTGTCTTAGCATCTTCACCCCTATCCACCTGGCTTGCTAACATCCCTGTGTTAGGTCAGTAAGTAATGCAGTGCTCTCTGTGCTGCTGGCTGTGTTCTGGGCACCTCGTGCTGCTGGTGCTGTTTCATGCCAGGGAGGCAAAGGCATTGTTAAATCATAGCGAGTCCTAAAATGCAGGAAACTCTCATCTGCCCATCAGGGATTTCTGAGCAGCCCATTCTTTACAGTAAAGCTACTAGGTATGCTTTGTGTGTCACAGCACTGATGCATCTTCCCTTGCTATTGCAGTGTTTCCATGTTTTCTCCATTTCAGTGCCAGCTTTTCTGGCATCTCCACTTAAAGAGGAGCAGGTCAATCCAGCTTCCATTAGGGAACAGCATATTCATTCTTACATACAACCAGCTCCAGCTCAATGGATGAAAATCAAACAGATGAAAAGCTGGAGATGAGATTAGATTCACAAATTGCCTTTTCTTTCTCTGGGTCTCTGAGTGTGTTTTTGTCTCTGTTGAATAGCAGAATCTCAATGGGTCCTGTTGGAGGGCTGTGGCATGGTGGGTTGTTGGGCAGGTATGCAGTGTTGTAAAGTTACCTTCTGCCATGATCAGACACCATCATAGGTGTGCAGCAAAAGTACATAAATGAGATAGATCAGAGGTTTCTGTAAGGAAGAGCCAGAGGCAGCAGCAGCAGCAGCAGCACCTTCGCTGGAGATGGGGATGTGTCATCAGAAATCTCTCCGCTGGTGGCATCAAAGCGCCCGTGCAGATCTGAGGGATTCAGCAAAGGCTTTCTGAATAGGCTGGTAATGACGATGGTGTGTGATTCCCCTTTTAGACTGCCATGCTGCCTTCCCTGAAGTGAGGCAGGATTCGGGCAAGGGGAGGTTTCTGCCTCGTTTTAGCAAAGCGATAAAAATAAATCCCGCGTTGAGCCGGTGATGTTAGAGCCGGTCGCAGATGTGGGCTAAAGGCATCTCCATCATCAGCCACCATGAGGAGAACTCCAGGTCAGGTTGTTTCCACAATGAGTCCCTTCCTTGCTACGTGGGCAGGATGCTGATGCCTTTGCAAGCTCCCTGCAGAACATGTTTGTACTCCCATGGTGCTACAAGGAGTAGCAGAGATTACTCTTTGCTCCCCTTCCAAAGCACTTCATTCTACTACAGGATCCTTCACATTTTACAATTAAAAGTCCCAGGAAAGTGGAGGGGAGCATCACTTTGTGCTTTTATTCCAGAGTCCCTAGGAAGTTTTTGGTGAAGAGAGAAATTTTGAGCAGAATGTTCCCGCATATGCAAAGGCTTCATCTGCAAGGTGATGTCCTAAGCCAAATGGAGAGGCTGCTTGCAGCACTTGGGAACAGATTTAAAGCTAATGGCATCTTAGTTACGCCTCAGGTAGCTCAGAGTCCTCAGCTGCTAACCCCGACAGAAATAAATAAGGATAAAAATTAGAACCAGGCATATCACACCTCCTGCAGCATGTTAAACACTGCTGTTCTCCTCTGTCAAAGCTGGAGTGAGCCAGGCTCTTCCATACAACCAGGGCAAATAAGCAATTAGCAAGAGGTACAGAAATAGTGTTTAGGAAGGTATAAAGTTGCTCTGAGAGCTATTAAACACCTCTCCTTGTTTTGCTCATTGTTTAGAGAGGCAATGTTTGACACTTAACAAAAGCTGACTAATGCTTTGGGGTTTTTTTCCTTTTAATGATCAGAATTCAGGGGAGGGCTGACTGTGACAGGCAGGAGAAAGAGCTGCCATCCAAGTGAAGCTCTTTTTAATTAGAAAGCCCCTTGGATTATTTAGTTTGCAGTGATTTGAGTGCTGGCTGGTTTGAATGTGTCAGTGGTACTGACCAGCAGGATGCAGTCCTGTTCTGCAGGTTCTGGTTTGCTCTTCAGGCATCAAGAAGGGAAGCTGCTCCAACAAGGAGTCTGTGATGAGGGAAATTATAACCAAAGCCAGCCCTGCTCACAACTTCACCATCTGCTGGGAAAGCTCCCCCTTGGATGCCAGCACTGGTGGGAGCATGCATAATGATGATAATATTTTCCACTTCTGTAGCACCCTCTGTCCAAAGGGCTCTGAGCATGCCAGAGATATTAATTAAGCTCTCATGGGAGGTGGGCAGGAGTCTCCACAGAAGCTTTTTTTTTGCTTGCAGAGTCTAAAAAGATTGTGGCACTAATCTTTGGGCATTAATTCCTTCCATCAGGCAGCTCTGGAAGAACGAAAAGCCTTTCATAGTGTTGTTAGTTTGAATCAAAGCTGTGTTAGGAAAGGAGTCTGGCTGACGTTGACCTGCTGGACTGAGTTTATGCTCCTGAGTGGTGGTGTTGGAGGAGCAGCAGAAGCTGGGTCTGCTGTAGCTGGCTCAGAGTTTCTTGTAGCATAAGACTTGGAGTAGGTCTTGTAACTTGTGTCCAGTGCTTACATATGGCCTTCTGAGGAAACTGTGCTCTTAAATCAGATGGAAGTCTCAGTGCCATGCTCCACATGTGAAAAATCATGGATTCATGTTCTAGCTTGAGTTGGAAGGACCCTTAAAAGTCATCTAGTCCAACCCTCTGCAATAAGCAGGGGCATCTTCAACTAGGTCAGGTTGCTCAGAGCCCTGTCCAGCCTGACCTCAAATGCTTCCACCCACCACCTCTTTGGGCAGCCTGTGCCAGTGTTCCACCATCCTCATTGTAAAAAACTTCTTCTTTATATCTAGTCTGAACTGACCCTCTTTTAGTTTAAAACCAATTGCAGAAATCCTGCTAAAAGGTCTCTCCATGTCTTTCTTATAAAACACCTTTAGGAACTCAAAGGCAGCAATAAAGTCTCCCTGGAGCTTTATTTTAGATAACACAATCTTTCTTTTTCATAGCCTATATTTCCACAGTCTTCAGGAAATACATGAATAACACTGAGTGGTCCATCAGGAAGGAAGCATGCATGTGAGAAAAGGAAAAATTTGACCACAAATCTTTAATGCATGATGCCAACAGTCACAGTCCTGGATTTAGAAGTATGTCCCCATGAAGATCCATTTAACATGCTCTTCAGTTGGGTAGAGTTGGCACAATGAAGCTTTTCCTTCCCCTTGAGTGCAAGGCATGAAATGAAATCTCCTGTCAAAGAGCAAAGATACACCTACTAGCCATGATCTATAGGAGGAAAAATGCTGTTGTCAAGTATCCATTATATGGTGTTTAAGTGTATTTGAGGCTATTAAAGACAGTTATCCTCAGAGATTTATATGTAACAGGTTAGAACGGGGGAGGGTGGGGGAACAAACACTTGCTGTGTTTAATTATTGCTGGGTGCTGCATGCACTTTTCTCCATTATTTACTTAATCTTAAATGCCAGATGCTAAAGGGCACCAGCATCAATTAACTGCATAATTAGACTTGCAAAGAAATCATGTAATTTAGTTATAGGCAAATAAAAAACCCAAAAACGCACTGAACAGAAGCTCAGGGCTCTCTCTGCAATCATTTTGAAAGCTCCCTGCATACATTGTTTGCTTTCATTGCTCACTGGAAACTCTTTGGAGCACTCTCTGTGCCTCTTGCCCTGTAGGGAGCCAAATGTCTGATGCAGCATCTCTTGTTCATTCTGAGTGGATTTAGGCACAGCTTGCTTTTTTGCTTTCCAAATTCTTTTAATAGAAGTTTGGATGAAGGATTTATGGGGTGCCTCATCCTGATCCAGAGCAGAACCTGGCCCTCACCCTTTCTGTGCTCTGCATCCCCTCTGGTGCTTGCTCTGGATGCCCAGTCAGGGGAAGACCATTTGCTGCTCCCTGTTCCTCCTAGCAAGACATATTTTTGTGTTTTGCAGTGTATTTTAGTATGTTAGCATGCAACCTGAGAGCACCCTAACTTTAACAAAAAAGCCCTGCTTCCCTCTCTTCAAAATAATAAGCAGCCAGGTACTTTTATTCCATTAGTTCCCACTCTTAAGAATAAGAGTGTTCCCAGGAGTGGAATGCATTTTGTTTTATCAAGGCCTACAACTCTGTCTGAGCCCTTATGTTGCAAATTGCTCTAAGAGGGTAATAATAATGGCCTGGGCTTGGGTATAAGCAAAGTTTTCCTTCTGGAGAGCCCCTGTGACTCTCTTTAGTATCAGCAGCCCACTTTGGTACCAGCAGCCCTGTCATTGCACTGCCTCTGCAGCATCCCCTGGTTCACAACTTTTGTTTCTTTCTCAGTTCCTGGGTGTTGGAAGCTGCTGACATGTATTTTCTCAAATGTCCTGAAACCTTCCTGCAAACAAGGTGGTGTTGAGCTTTTGAGAGCTTTGTCCTCCCTCTGTGCCTGTGCTGTCTCAACACTGCTCTTTTCCCCTCTGAAAATGCGACCCAGCCCTTACTGAGTTCCTTATTTCTTCAAAGCACTGTATAAACATTATCTAATTAAGTATATATAACATGCCCTAAAGTATTTTAAGGGAAAACTGCAGCACAGCATTGAAGTTTCCAGCCACTTGATCCAGTGTAAAATCTGATTGAATCACTAATTATTTTTCAAAACGCTGTGCCTAATGACATGTATCAAGCCAGTAAGATCAGAGCTGCAGCCAGAAGCATGAGGAGCCAAGGAGAGAGGGGCTGTCAGGTAAGTTCTGTATTACTTCAGGAGTTAGTTTGGATCTGCACACTGAGGTAATAAACAGAACAACAACAAAAAAAGAGTTGCTGCAGCATTCAGATCTTTCCTGTTTTGATATATATAATCAGCTCTACATTTCCTGTTGAAATGTTCATTAAAATTGCAGCCCCTGTGATTATGCAGCTGCCTAATTCAAATCAATGGGGCTCCTGAAACGATTTTGGATATTTTTAAATACTGCTGTAGAACTTCCTTGTTTACAATGTTATGATTAAGTGACTTTTTCTCTAAGTCATCTAAAGCATTAATAAAAATCTCTTTAGGTTTTCTCTTTTTTTTTTTTTTGTTTGTTTGTTGTTTTTTTGGGTTCTTTTTTACTCTGAGCAGCTGCAATGCAAACCTTGCTTTATGGTTTTATCTTTTACTTCTTAGTACAGAATGTCTTTTTGGATTGATAACTACATCAGAAACCAAATTACACAAGTCCTTTATAATTCCTAGTAAGCCAAAATTGACTTTTTTTTTTTTTGTTTTGGAATCCAAAGACTAGTAAATAAAATTAAGGTAGCAGCAGAATAAACCTCACTGAGAGTCCTGTAGATGGTGAGAGGGAGTGAATGAGTGGCTGTGTGGCTCTCAGTTGCTGGCTGGGGTTAAACCATGACAAACACTCATGCTGGGCTTCCAGCTCACCAGCTTCTGAAGCAACTGTTGATAATGCTGCCAAGAAGATTATAACGTCCAAAGGGTCAAGTGCTTCAATAGGTCTCATGCTGAAAGGGAGGTAATTTCAGTTTTACTGGAAAGATGTATTCAAGGTAATTTCAGCTCAGGAAATTCTACTTTGGAATGCTTCAGAGTGATGCCAGGGCTCTTGTCAGTTTGTTTTAATGGCTTTGGGTTTATTAGATTTTCACTTTTCTAATACCTTCAATCCCTTTTACTGTTTGTTACTGAAGCCTTGGCACAATTCTGATGTGTTGAAGTTGCAGACATTACAGGAAAATACCTAAATCAAAACATTGTGGGAGAGAGACAGCATGAACAAGCAGATGTTTACAGTCTCCGACTTCTGTGGTTAAGGAAAAGCAAACACAGTTCTATAAAAACTCAACGTGGTGAAAACATTTTAGTTGCCTGTAGTTACATGCTTCATCTGCTTGCAAAGGTATTTTTCTAGTTGTCTTTTGCTGTTATTGCCTCTCTCCAGCTGTACTTATTAACTCCTTTGTTTAACTCCTCTTGGTAGTGGTCCCACTGGGGCTGCAGGAGCAGGGGAAGAGGCAGAGCTGGCACAGCTCAGGGCTGGATCTCTTGGTCACATCACTCCTTGCTGAACACATCTGCTCCAGCTGGAGCTGCCAGGTCAAGCGTGGGGGTGGCCAGATGTGGGGCACTGCAGATGTTTTGTGTGGTTGAGCCCAGATGGTCTGACACCAACCTGCCACTGTTACATCCGTGATCAGAGCGAGGGGGATGATACCGTGGGAACTGTGCTGCTCAAAATTGGTCAGTGCTGGCTGGAAATGGCCAACTGCCTGGTGATTGTGTTGAGAAATACGTGAATATTTTAAATGAACCCTTGTTCTGTGGTGCTGGAGAAGTAGGATGCAGGCTGTAGGATTGAGAAGTGAGAATTGTTATTTGGTATCATCCTTTGTGTCCTCTTGGTATTCAGAACCTATTCACCTATTGAAAGTTGGAGGTAAATGCTTTGGATGTGGACACAAGAAGTGAATGAGATGGAAGGGGACAAGAGAAACCAAAGCTTTTTCTTCTTTTTACAGAGAATAGATTGAATGTGATTTGGCCACTGCACCTTAATGGGTAATCCCCACTCTGAGCCTCAGATGAAAAGAAGAAATCTATAAGGCTAGAGATAATACAGGAGGATTTTTGCAGACTTTTCTCAGATGTAAAGTGAGCTACTGAATAGCACAGCCTTTAAGGATAACTTTTTCTTCGAGCACAGAGCTAATTCACTGATTTAACCGAGTTGGGTAAATCTGTTTCTCCTTGCTTGCTCATCCCACGCACACAGATCTTTTGTGTGTGTACCATTTTTCCTTTCCTCACTTGTTCCTCGGTGTACACTTTTCCTAAGAGTCTCTGACCTGTTTTGGCAGAGCTGCTCACGCCAGCAGCATGGTCTCCATGGCACTTGGTGTCATTGACCTCAGTGGGAAGAGTCCACAGCAGCAGCAGTGAGTAAAATATTCTCTAAACCTAAATGAAGTGAATCCTTCTTGTGGAAGGCTGCAGTGCAGGAGATCAGGACTCTGTGTGCACTGGCTCCCTGGTGTGGGGTGGATCATTGGAAACCAAGAGTCAAGGTGACCTCAGTGCTGTGCTTTTTTTCTCTACCAAAATAATCTCTTTGGTGACTAAGCATGGGAGATCTCAATGTTTTGACTGATCTTTTTCCAAACAGGATAGTCCTGCACTAAGCCAATGTTTGGTGCAGAGTTCTCAGGAGGCAGAGAGATGGAAGAGTTCAAGCAATGTCAGAAAGCAAGAGAATCTTCCCAACAAGTAGGGCAGGAAGAAAGGAGGTAGAGGCTGTGCAGGGAAAATGCAAGATGAAGTTGGAAAAGAAAAATAGTGACATTTTGGGGTAGGCTGTTCTCTGAGCCTGCTGCTACAGTTGATGTGGTGGAGCTTGCTGCAATGAGTGTGTTGGCCCCTCAGGATTCCCAAAGTGCTCTGGAAAACTTCACAGCAAAAGGAAATCTGCACGGGGGTTGCTTCATCCTCCACTAATGTGCATCCATGGCTCGTGTGAAGTACAGCAACTGCTCAGTGCCACACAGGGGCCATCCCAATGGCACAAAGTGAGAAGTGTCTTTTTAACTTAAAAATGGAGGAGGCAGAATGTGGTTACCAAATGGCATTTGTACAGGACTGAAGCCACAGTCCTGGGTTGTGCCCTCAGCCCCAAATAAAAAATGCTCTGCCAGGAAAAATGTTTTACCTCTTCCGTAACATTCCAGGTCTGAGTCTCTTATCTCCTCTGAAAAATGGACTATCCAGAGCTCAGCGTGCTCCCTGCCATAACCTTTAGCTCATTACTGATTCAGGCAGAGAGTGCCAGCTATTGAATCACAGGGCTGGCACCCAGCTAAAGGTCGGGGTTGTGTCTACGTAGATGAAAGCAAGCACAACCTCTTCTTCCCAAAAGCACTAATACGTGGAAATGGAAAAGTTCTCGTGAGTTCTGCAGCACTCACATCAGGCTTGGAAGCAAACAGACAGGTAGGAAAAGGCAGCTTCCCAGCTGGGGAGAACCACATCAAGGGGCTGATGGAGTTTAGGAGATGTGGGCACAAGCAAACAGCCATTGTTATTCTCCAGGGTGGAAGAAAATGTGTTTCTGCCAGCAGATGCAGACAGTACCTGGAAGCAATTTGAAAATCCAGGCTGACTCCCATGGCTTGCTGCCCTCCAAGATAACACTTTCACCTGTGTCCTGTATCCCACTGCAAAGGTTTCCTGCTGCTGTTTTTTCCAGCTCGTGCTTAGTTTCCACAATCTCTGCCTCCAGCAACTTTTCAGCTAACTTTGCTCTTAAAACTTCTTGCCTTTTGTGGTTTGAGTTGTGTGATAGAGGATTGAATGCCTTGCATCTGTAGGGAAAGACAGTCTCTCCTTCAAGACATGCATGGACTTACATATCTCTGCTGCATGTTAAATTGAAGGATTTTGCCTCTGTTAGTTGGGATTTCTCAGTTGTTAAAACATTTCAATGCCTGTCATTAGCAAAGGGACATTGGGCTGACAGAACCCATTTCTCAATCTCCCACATTTACTCACCTGCATCACTTCTGCTGAGCTTAATTTTCATTATAATCCTCTGGGTCACCTGTGCTCCATCAGCCTGTTCTCTCTAAGGTTTTGTTTCATTAGAACTTTATTATGGGGCTAATTTTATTTTTTAAAGCCATCGAATTCAAGGCTGAGCTATGAATTTTCCTGTTAAACAGGAAGATAGCCCAGGTCTGTGCTGTGATTCAGCAGATTCTGTGCTCTCAGGGCTGTCACCAGATCTGTGCTGTCGAATTAAGTAGTATCCTTGACTTTCTTTCCCTCAGCTTCTCTATCTGTAAAATGGAGACAGTGCTAATCTCTCATTTGTGTGATTCCATAGGCTTTGTCCAGCACTTCAAAGATGCCAAAGACAATAAAACTGCCAAGCCTCCTTTCACTAACAGGATTGGTGATTTACACCCAAAATGCTCATTTTTGTGCTAAAACAAGATCACCTGAAAGATACTGCGGTTGGAACCGACCCAGGGAAGGGGGGAGGAGGAAACCATCTGTTACACAACAGCAGAAATGTTTTGGGGCATTCGCCTGGGAAGCTCTGGGTGACGAGTTTGGAATATGAAAGCTTATTTATATGGATGGAGTTAATTTTCTCTAAGTTATTCCTTTTTCACTCAGGGAATTACCTAATCTTACAAGAGACTCTAGGAGGAAAGATTCATTTATTCTCTGTCTCATTCAGCCCCAGGCAAGCCTGAAGATGCTCTGCCCCTTCCAGTTCTGCTTTTTTAACTGATTCTATTAATGGAGCTTAAAGATTTTCTTCTTCTGGGTAAAAAGGGTTAATCTTTCTCATTCCCACTCACCCTTCTCCTCCTCTTTTTCTGGAGAGTTCTTTTTTTGGCAGCTCTGGCTGTTTCTATCATCTTCTCCCCCTAATCTGCCACTATCTGAAGAATTCATTACATTTCAAATCAGAGGCCTTGCTGCATACATTAGCAGGTTTTAATAGACTTGCCACGACTCAAAAAGGAGGAAAAAAAGGGAGAAGATTTAAAACTCTTGTCTTGCCGAAAGCAGACAGATTGACTCAAAAATGACTCAGTCAATAAAAGATGAGTTTTGAAAAGGCTTCCCTCTGCTCAAAGGGAGCTCGTATTCCAGAGAATTAGGTTTTTCTAAGCCCACTGTCAGAAATTAATAATACATACGGCATGTAAAATGGATTTAGCCCTCTACAGCCTTATACAAACATATCTTTGACTTGCTAAATGTGACATGACTACCAGGATTTTCCAGCCTTTATCCCAGGAGTTTGTCATCTCTCCAGAATGGTGACCTCGGTGGAATTTTTAAGTACATTAAAAAAAATTTGCTAAATGAGATTTTAATTAAGAATATGTTTCTACTTCCCTTACCCTTTTTCTCCGCCCAAACCCCTGCTGTCAAAGTGTTTTATTATTATTTGCAGTCAAAATTATCCCAAAAGCTCTGCTTTAAACTCTCAAGCTATCAAGTGTCTTTGCTTGACACTTTCAGTAGAATTCCTCTGAAGAAAGATGCTGAGCCTTCTGCAGAATCTTTGATTTGGGTGTGGGTTTTGTCTGCTGCCACAAAAAGGCTTATAGGCCAATAAAATATCTTAGGAAAAAAGACAGGGATTCTGTCTTATTAGATCTATCCACAAGTATTCTTGTGTGATGTGAGTTCTCAGATGGCCCTGCTCACCTTGCTTAAGGTAACTCAAACGTGCAGGTGTGAAATCACTCACCACCACTGTTTATTCCTCCATCACACTCCCTCAGCTGATAAGAATTAAAAGTGGGATTAATTTTATCCTCCTGGATGATTTGGCTTGATCCTTTATTCAAACTGACCTTGTTGAAACCAGAGAAGATGTTGTCTTGAGCAGGTAGGTCCATACAGCCTTCTGGATGGCTGTGGGCTTGACTGCATTTGTCCATCTCTGTTTTTTCATTCTTCCAAACACCACTATTTAATTATTTTTAGCTCTCAGAATGGTTGACTCTGTCTTGAAATCTTTTCCACGTTCTCCCTCTGAAAATCTTTCCTCCACCTTTTTTTTTAAAAATTACTTATCATGAATTGCCCTTTAAGCTAACTTTTTGAAGTCACTGCACGTCCTTATCTCCTCATGGATTTCTTCTGTCCTCAGCTGTATTATTCTGCTCATTGCCTGTGGGCTTGTTGAATGTCCTGTGTGAATGTGCTGCAGCAACATGAAGTCTCACTCTGGACAATATCTCCTAGACGATGCAGAGAAGCCTTTAAAAACATCAGTGAAGAAATGAACACACTAAAGTGCTCCATTTTGGACCATTATGTGCTCTATGGTTGTTGCTTGGGCTTGAAACAAGCAGAGCTCATAATTTTTTAAAAATGTTTATGGGTTCTATGAAAAGTGTGAGCTTAGAGTTGTTGACAATATGCACCCAAAAGTGCAGCAATAGTGTGTTCTTCTTTCCCACCATCAAACAGGAGACTTGCTCAGATTTTCTTGTGCTTCTTTGACTCCAAAGAATCAGGGGTGTCAGTGTTCAGAAGAATTTCCATCAAAGTAAGAAGAGGTATTTTGCACAGAACTGGAGGTAACAAAGTGGTTCAGCACTAGCAAAAGTATTTCACTGCATAAGAGGTCTTCACTTTTATCTCTGAGGTCAGACTTGCTGTTTTTGTTGGTGGTAGTTTGTTTTTTTTTGGTTTTTGAATATAAATGTGACATCCCAAGGTTACAATCCAGGGTTACATCCCTGGTTTCTTGTGTTTTCTGGTCAGAATGTGGAATTATCAGCTGCTGAGCATCACTTAATGAGATTTAATTCCCCCAAACTCCCCATGGCCAGGCTGGATGGGCCTCTGAGCAAGGTGGTCCAGTGAGTGGAACAAGATTATCTTTAAAGTCCCTTACAGTCCCAGCCACTCTGTGATTCTGGGTAACTGGAAATGAGCTGTGCTCAGAGCACACCCAGTAGAACATCACCATCACCCTCTCCAGCACTGATTTCCCTGAAGAAATTTGTGTGACTAAATCTCTTTGTCTTTCTTGCACAGGCAGGGACTCTAATTTCTCATTTCTGTGAAGAGCCATGAGGAATTGTTTTCTTGGAATTCCACAGGACTTCTGCTCCACTTCATTCATGAACATTACCCAAACAAATGCTGGTTCTTGGGTTGTATTATAAGATAAAACCAGGAGTTATACAACAATCCCAGGAAGAGAGCACTTGCCTGTCTTGTGTTTCTCCAGTCCTTGGTTTAAAATTCTTGGAAAATCCAAATATACAAGAGCTAGAAATCAGCTGGATTCCTGCAGCTGGAATTGGTGCTGGAGTCATTCTTCTTCTGGGCTTTTTATTGTTAATATCAAGCTTCTTCCCAGGATAAGTCTCCAGAGTTAATGTCCTGTTATGTCATAATCAGGAGCTTTTAGTTTTCTTTTGAAGATGTGCTCCTAATATTGGTATAGAGATGAACAAAAGTGAAGGGAACAAGCATGATTTTACCTCTAGTTTTGTGTTTGTTTCCAATTATTTCAAATTTTCATCTCTTCCATGTTCTCTTGACTTGAGAAAGTAGTTTTCCTGGTGAATATTACATCTCTTGAGCTTCCAGCTGCTTTGCTGGGACACAGCCACCCAATAATCTCCTTGGGAATAATTGCTGGTGTCCTTTCAGATAATTCTTGTGAAAGGTGACAAACTGCTTGCCACAGTGAGATGTTAATAACACAGAGATGCCCTTTGTTTGAAAGCCGGTGCAGAAATTACCCCATGCAGTTGTTGGAAAGTCTGACTTTTAATGGTAAGAAGTGAGGAATGGATCCATTCATTTGCATATAATTCCAGGCCTTTTGTGTCATCTTTTGTGTAAACCATACAATTTCCATCCCAGTGGGGAACGTGTGCTCATAATGCAGAGGGACAGGAACATGGGCTTGCTCTCAGCAGGAATCAGGGTTAAACACATGTCATCTACTAAAAAGGAGGAAAACAGGGTCTGGAGGAGCAACACTGAGAGAAACAGCCATGGAAAATTAATGAATCCAAGTTATTAGACCAGCTCAGGGGAGACCATGCCTCCTGACATCCCCTCTGAGCAGGCATCAGAAAAAGGGAGGAATCTGTGTCCTTCTGGGGGTGTATTGAGCTGAACTGCCCCTGCATCTGCCCCAAATCCCAGCCAAGATTTTCTGCATATTTTTCTTGTAATAAGAGGCTTCATTTACCAACCAGATCCACTGCAGCTGTCTGAGGTGTGCATCTTTCTCTGTGGCACTGAAATTAAGCTCTTAAAAACTCTTTAGACTGCAGCTGACTAGCATGTTCCCAGTGTAGGTTTCTCAGCTTTTTCATAAAGAGGTGATGCATTTTTGAAAACAAAAGGCATAGGTGTCTCTGTCTCTGTGATCTAGAGTCAGAGAGGTGCATAAATACTTGTTTTAGCTTTTCTGTTCTTCCTTCTCTCTTTCTAGGTAGCCAGAAGGTCTCTCTGAGTAGGCAGTTGGTCCCAATGATGAACTTTACAATTAGAGCCTTAGTGCCCATCTTCCAAAATTTCTAATAAAATTGCATGAATATTTAATACCCAATTATTAAATATTTAAAAATTGAAAACAGAACTGGCTTGGAAGTTAGCACGTGATGAATAATTCAGGAGCAGGAGAGGAGACTTGGCATTTGGGCTGAGACAGATGTTACCTTTCCAGAGATGATTTTGGTGTCCTCCAGCCTTGGCATAGTTTGTGGACAGTGCTTGAAGACATCAAGCCCTTATTCTTGGCCAAGAGTACCAGCACAAGGTTAAGGGACATAACCCTCCCTTATCCATAGTAACACTTCAGACTCCTGCAATGGAAATAAAAGCTCCAGAGGCTGGAATAACATGATTGAAAGCCTGGTTATCCAGGAGATGGCTCTGTTTCCAAACATCTTTCATGCTCCAGGGAAACAAGTTTGCTTGTCTTTCCATCTGTGTCACAATCCTGCAGTTCTGTTGTTTGAAAGTCTTTTTCTCCCTCTTGCTCTGCTGCTGCTCCACGCTGAACCAACAGCATTCTCCTCCAGCATAAGCATCTTTAAAGGATTGTTTTCATAAAGTGGACACCAGACAATGAAGCAGAACATGAAAAATATGCCAATAAAAGCAGGGCAGAACCTGCTGTCCCATGAGAGGAGGTCTGGGGCACTCAGAAGAGTGCTCAGAGGAAACATCTGATGTGATTCTTGAGCACAGTGCCTTTGGGTCCTGCTGCAGGAGCACAAGGAGCAGGGAGAAGGCTTTGGGAAAGGTTTGACTAGTTGGCATCCAGAGAGCTTTCAGGCCAACAGCAATACATTTACAGAGCCAGCACTTCAAAACACTATTAAGGGGATAAACAGGGGAGGAAAAAAGCATTGAATAGAAGGAGCAAGTGGAGGCTTTTTAAAGCTTAATTTCCTTTGGAACAAAGCCCTAAAACAAACTCCACAATCTTGTGCCATTAAAAACACAAGTAAGGTGGCATGCTGCAGAGCCTTGCCTTTCTCTGTGGCAGTGCCATTGTGTTCTCCCAGCTGGCTGGAGCCTGTGCATTTTCCTGGCTGTGCCCTGCAGGCTGTGCTCAGCACCCCAGGGCCCTTGGCTGACCTTTCTGAGTCTCCCCACCTCGGGGCAGGGTACAGTGTCACAAAAAAGGGAGCTCTGGAGATGGGAATGGGGCTATTATGGGGCTGTAATGGCTGTGAGGAAGTTATTATGTGGGTAGAAAGGCTTGTAGACAGCCATGCTCCCAAACAGTCAGGGAGTCTGCAGGGTTTGGAGTTTGTTCTGTGCATCCCAAATTAGAATTAAGGGGTACCTGTATGGTGCCCTGCCCCATCTCAGCATCTGTCTTACACCACAGAGTTATTTAACAGCGACTTTAGACACGGGAGGAACCTCATGAGGCATTTGTTAGTTCTATATTTTGATTGTCTGCCTGCAAAGCTACAGATTTTTTGTGTTGTGAACACAGAATGTGCAGTGCAGAAAACAGAGGAAGACAAGAAACTGTAAGTAACATAATCTTGGACACTACCACTGAGTTAAAATAGCATTTCCATGAGTCTCAGCATCTGAATTTGACTATAAAAAGTTCCATGAGGAAGAGCAGAATGGTTTTGCTCCTGGGAAGGCTTGAAATCCTCTCTTGCCAGGGGTGGAAATCTCCCGTTCACAGCTTCGCTGAGCATCATCAGCTAATAAACTGTGAAGCACTCTCTAATGCATGATTGAATATTGTCCACCCTGTGCTGTGAATTAGTAAAACTCCTGCAAAAAGTCTTCACTGTGAGAGAGAACAAATAGCTATTTCTGGAGCTGTTTTTCTCATTTGGTTTAATAGCAGATGCTGGGTGCTGTTGGAGAGGATTAAATGCATCCAGTGTTTTGGGGTAGTACTGATAGTAGTGATGTGCCAGTGGAAACAAAATAATGGGCAGAGTGCAAGGGAGGTGATAGGCAGAGGATAAATTAATCTATTAGATGCTTCTGCAGACCACCCTGTCTAATTAACAATGCATATTATATATGTTAATTATATAGTTCTTAGGATTAATCTTTTCATTAGACACTTGAGTGGTTTCAAAGCACTCTTTTTCTTGGAAGCAACTTAGTGGAGAAGTGATTCTCCTTCATCTGACAAGTGATACAAATTATGCCCCAATTTTTTGCTACCTGACTTCCCTGAACTACAGCCCATGAAAAGTCCCACTGACTTTTTTTTTTTTTTTTTTTTTTTTTGAACTCCAAAATAGATTACCTGAAAAACATGTAGGCTGGAAGACTTATACCTGAGATTTGCTGGCTAGGTCTAGAAGCAGAAGTTAAGTAATTTCCTGTAAACTGAAGTGACACAGAATATTTGTGTTGTTAAGGTGAGGCTATTTTTTGCATCCAGAGTTAATGACTTGCTGCAGCTCTGGCTGACATCACTTTGTTCTGAGAAGTGCTGTTGGGCTGTAATTGCCATATGGAAGGGAAATGTGGCTGGCAGACCTTAATCATAGTTTGGGAGGTAGAGGGAGATGTCTCCCTGTTTGGGTCACAATTTATGACCAGTGTGACCACCCTAATTTCCAAACTGTTTGTGCCATATTATGCTAATTGATGGAGTCCATCTTGGGCAATAAATAGCTCTCCTGAGGTTAATTTCTCCTGTCTGGGGTGTGTGCTGCCATCCCCACTGAGTTCTGTACTGCTGCAAGCAGGCTGCCCACACCATCACAGCCACAGATTTTAGTGGCACCCAGGGTCTCTTCACACAGCACTGTGCTGCCTCCACTGAGAGCAGCTGCAGGGACTGAGCTGAGCTTCCAAAAGCCCACTTGCTTTCCTCCTGCCCCCACTCCAACACAGCTCTGCCAACAAGGAAAGCTCCAAGCAGTGCTGGGGCTGGGATGCCCTGAGAGAACCTTTTGCTCAGGGGTGCTCCATTGGCCAGCCTCAGGTGTGCTTGTGAGTTTTGCCATTTGGTGTTGTAATCTCAGTTTTGGCAGAAGGAAGAAAAGAAAATCGCCCTTCACTTGATCCTGACCCAATGTTTGTGTAGGTACTGCAAGAGAGAATTCATGCTTTTCCACAGCTTCCTCTCTTTGGTCCTCAGCGTCCTGCTGCTCTCACCTTACCCTCCCAATGTCTTCTGCTACTTTCTTCAAGTTATCAGAGGCTAATTAATTATGGATTTCTTTCCAAAAAGTCCATAATTAATAATGTCCTTTGTAAAGGTACGTGGGTTGTCTGAAATGGGGCCTTCAGCCAACCATCCTCAGTGAAGAGAAACATCTGGGAAATCATTTTTTTAGTGGGCAGTTCTTGGTCAGTGCAAGAGCTTCATCTGGTCATGGTGGTGGAGACCTTTACTTGTGCTGTGCTGTCTTTGAAAACTCTCCCCAGAGCTGCTGGAAGGGCAAGCAGGGGGCTGGGAGGTGCATTGAACCATATGGTACATAGATGGTTTAAAAATAAACCAATGTTGACTGATCAAATAAATACCACTTAGGTTTCAAATTGAACAGCCAGTGCAGTCTGTTGAATATAAAACTGTTTTTACCTTCAAGAAAAGTTATAATTCATGGCTGTAATGTCACAAACTTCAAGTTTTGCAGAGAGCAGTGTGAGGCTGCCAGACTGTAAGGTCGGGTAGGGGTGGTGTGGGGCTGCATGGTCCCACTCCCCCAGGGCATAAAACATGCCTATAAAAGCTAGCAAAGCGAATTTTATTTCTCAAAAGCAATGGTCATAAACTTGCCTACATCAGAAAGTGTTCAGCTCTTCTCCTATTAGCCTTTATTTAACACGATACAATTTATTTTTATGTTGTGCCCTTCACAGAATATCACAGAACTCTTTTCAGACATTGCTCCTCATAAACTGAGGCTGGCAGAGAAAATTCCAGCTTGAGGTTTGAGCAGGGGAATGACTGGAAGGGCCCCAGGTGCAGAGAGACAGATGGCAAGAACAGACTTGCAATGGATGGAATAATTCAGAATCAGTTTGGGGGTGCAGGGGGTGGTTCAGGAGTGCCCCTGCATGGCAGCACCTCCTGTAGATGGGGGAGAATAAATGTAAATGTGCCTTGCTGCTTGGAACTGAGAAAACAGTGTTTCCTCTTCCCATTGTGTGAACAAGGTGATTCTGGCATCCATCTCTGTAAGCTGGAAACAAAATTTAAGCAATCTCCTGTTTAAGTGAAGCAGGGTTGGTGAAAATGCAGCATCCTCCATAGCACTGTCTGGTGGCATCTGTCTTGAGGCCCCCTGGCAGGGTCAGCAGGGACAGGAATTGATGTGTAAATGCTTTATCCTGTGTGTGTGTTGGAGTGAGTGACCCCCAAACACGTCACTGAGAGAAAGTAACCTTTAATGGAGAGTTGGAAAGGACTGCAGGCCTTTCTGAGAGAGATATATATTAGCTGGGATTGCAGCTGAATTAATGCAGCTACATGGCTTGTGGCATCTTTGAGGATGGGCAGAACAAATTTGTATTTTCCTGGAAAAGACTAGTGATACATTTAATTTCATGCCACTTTTGGCATGCTCAGACTCACATTGTTTCCTTCTCTTTCCCTGGGGAAAAAGGCAAAGTGTGAGTTTGGTTTTCTTTGGTGTAGAAACTGCTATTGTTATTGATTGACCTGGCTGAACCTGGAGCAAGAGCCAAAGCTGTGGTATTTCCAGGCTGCTCTGAACAGTTTCAGATGTAAGGAGTGTCAAAGGAGTGGAATAAAAAGCAGTGACATTTCCAATATGAGACCAAAAAAGCCCAACTCATATTTTATTTATTTATCCAAAATAGTTTGAATTATTCATTAAAGTCAATGTAAGTGTGTGAAAATACAAGGTGTTTCAAGAAGCAGTATCATTAGGAGGAATTAATCATTTGGCAATATTAATTTTCTAACAGATTAATGATTTTTTTTTAAAGTGAGGATTTTTTTCCCACATCAAACTCTTCAGGACAAGCAACTTTCTGTGCATACTCTCAGCCTGAATACAAAGGAGATGGCACAGGATTTCTATATATTTTCCTGTTCTCTCTATTCTCCATTTTTTGTTTTCAGCTCAGTCATACCCCCAACCAAGGCATGGCCTGTGTAACTACCTGCTTATTTTCTTATTTGTTTCATAAACTTGGAGATGCTTTGGCATCTCTTCTCTGGGATGAAGAGAGTTTGTGATGTGACCTTCCCCATCCATGGCCTCTGCAACTTCTCTCACCTGTGTTGTGCAAGTCAAACACAAATACAGGAACTGAAACGAGTTCTCTAAATAGAGAGATTCTCATTTTCAAATATTGTCTTTTAAAGGTGTAATTAAACCTAATTCTCCAAACATTGGGGAAGATCTGAATGGATCAAGACGTTCAGGTTTCTGTAGGTGGTAGATGAAAGGGGTGGACACATCAGTGCTGTCACTGGAGACCTGCTCTGACCATCCCAACAGGATCTCCCTCTGTTCCAGGGCCTCTGTGGCTGTGCCTTAAGCACTGCTCTGAAACAGCTGAGTTGCACTCTGACTTTTAAATCAATTTTTCCTGACTCTGCGAGAAATTTGGCGGGAATTAGCGGTATTAGGTGAGGCTTAAGAATTAGCGTTTTCACAGCTTTGAATTCAGAGGCAGAGCAAACAATGAGCTGCATTTCAGCTTAACATCTTCACTTGATGGGGGACATATTAGAAGGATTAATTACTGTCCCCAAGTCTGTGCAAATGCTGCTGTCCTGCTGGCTGGGTGCAGGGAATCTGTGGTGCCAGGTCTGTACTTGGACAGACCCATGGTGCAGAGAGGCTCCATAGGTACCCTAAAATTAATCAATTTTTGCCATTTTAGACACCCCAAGGTGTCTGAGACATTGGCCTGGGGCTGGCTGGTATCACACAACCTGCAGGATGCTTCTTTCCTGCAGAAGTATGATAAAAGGTATGAAAGATACCCCAGGACATCTCAAATGGCTTTGTTTCAGCAGCGGGATCCCATCTGACTTCTCTCAAGTCTCAGTTTACCTTCCTGTGATGTTCCTCTTCCAAGGATCCTGCTCATGCTGTGCTCTCTTGGTGGTGTCAGCAGATCCCTCAGTGGAAAGCAGGGCCGGTCACAGTGCTGAGTGCTGTCCTGAGTTAAACCAGGAACAGCCCCGGGTTGAATTGTTCCCAGGGGATAAACACTGCGGGAGGGAGGCACCAGCTGCAGCTGAGCTGCTCAGCACTGCGGCTTAATTGGGCGTAAAGGAGGAGCAATCTCTGCTTTACAGTCAGGGTTCAGTGGACCTTTCACCGGGGGCAGCTGCAAACTCGGGCATTCCTCCTGTGTCCCTGTGCTTGGGTTTTTCCCTGCTCTGTCCCTAAGCTAAAGAAGCCCTGATGGAGTCACGGGAGGGGTGACAAGGCTTTATCCCACCCCTGGCACATTCAGCTGCATCTACATGAGCAGCTCCCCGGTTCAGCACCTTGTGGCAGTGGCTGACACAGGGCATCTCTAACCCGCAGAGAGGTTTTTCACGCAGATAATTCCTCCAGCCAGGACACCAGCACTGCTGCAGGCTCTGGAAAGAGGGCCAGGAGGAGCAGCCGGGAGGCAGCAAGGGCACGCAGTCCAGTCGGGGGTGAAAGCTCCCTGGTACTTGAGTTACACTGGAAAGCCCCAGATTTCTTGCATTAAAGAGTGATTGTAGTCAAAGTTTTTCCTTTCTCTCCCTGAGGGGAGTGGAGGGAAGCAGCTGCCATCACTCAGTTGCTGTTGCAGAGTCAGAGGGTTGTTTAACTAGGCCAGCACTGTTGGGTGGGGATGCTCATGGTGGCCACTGGCAGGATCAAATCTGAGAGACAAAACAGTGCAAAAAGCACTAACTCTTCATGAATAACAAAAGCTGTTCAAGGAGTTAATGAATTAGGGTGCCATCCACCTCTGAGGTTATAAAAGTTGGGAAAAGCAACCTCTGAGATGCAGTAGGAAGAAGCAGATTTACTTTTTCAAGGCTAGGCTGCATTTATTAAGGAAAAAAATATTGCTGTTGGACATGGCAATATATTAAAGGCAGAGCTGTCTCTGACAGTGACGAAATGTTATTTACCACTGCAGTGTGGTCACTGAATTTTTACTTTCATATATAGGATTTTGTCCTTAACAGTTGCATAGCTGAATGAAAACTGAGACTATCCAGGTCAGAGCCACACATTAACCTCCCAATTTCAGAGGCTGATTACTTGATTAATCAAAGACCAGTCCCAGCTGAGATGATGGGGAAAGGGTTGTAGTAATCCAGAGAAGGGTTGAATTAATTACACATTGATGAGTTGCTGTGAGTGGGAAGGTGGGTGGTCAGAAAAGAGCCTTTTTGAGCTCATGAGAAGGGACTGTGTGTAAGACACAACCCTTTGGGCCATTAAGGGTGGTTTGGATAGTCTCTACTTGCTTTACATCCCCCTACAATTAGGAGGTTCCCTGTATAGCAGGGTTTTAGTGAACCAAAGATGATGTTCCCCACAACTGGTTTGCTCCCCTTCATAAAGCAAGATGCAGCTGGGGGTGCCCAGGGTAAAGGCGATCATTGCTTGCACATCAGCACCAGAAGCTGCCCAGGAAGGTGGAGCTGGATTAGCTGAAGGTAAGGAGCTGGCCAGGGTTAACTCTCCCTGAGTGGATGCTCTCACTCAGAAGTAAAGGAACATGCAGTTCTCTTTAACCATTAAAGAATTCCTGTCCTTGCCTGGGGATTAAACTGAGTTGGATTAAGGCCAAAGTACTTCTGAGCAGGGGCATCCTCGGTGGCATTGAAGGCACTTTACCTTAACACATTGAATTATCCTTTTGTTCCACCCACAGTGCCTCACCAGAGCAGTACAGGAGATGAGAGGTGGCTGTCTCTCTCCTGGTGTGCCTGCAGCTGCTCAGAGGTCAATGTCACTGGCAAGTCCATGGCCTTGCAGTCTCCATCCTCCATCCTCCCTGCACTGTGCCTGGGAGGCCAATGGAAACACTTTCCAGCAAGTACTCCAGCAAAAAAATTTCCAGCTCACTTGGGAAGCGATAATGTTTTAGTATGGGCTCTATAAACCCAGCCAAAACCATCCCTCATATTCCAGCAGTCACCTTGCTCTGAAGCTCCTGCTGTCCTGCTGCTGGACCTGAAGTAGCTGAACTGAAGACATATGGGCTGCAAATGCTGCAATTATGTCTCTGATCGCAGCACAAAGCCTTAAACCTCAGAATGACAAAGAGGTATTCGACTGAGTAAGTCTATTTGTTTGCTGTTAGAAAGAGTCAGGATTTTTCCTAACCCTGGGCTGCAGTGTTGATAAAACAGGCTGACTTGGGAGACATCTCTAGTGTATATTAAAGTAAAGCCAATCTCTTTAATTAATGGGATGATAAATTGAGGTTTAATTACTCAGAAGGCACCTTGGGTGAAAGATTCATGGTAATTGTTGTGTATCCTCTTGAAGGATTCACAGTACTGGCAGCTCCCTTTGTAGCAATAAAACACAGGTGAGTGGCAGGCAGTCTCCCAGGGCCTCTCTGATAGGGACTAGTCCAGTTAAGGTAGCAAATGCAAAGAGGCAGAGGTGCTCTCTAGGCTTTTTATCGCAGTAAAAGCCCCTTCCCAAACCTTGAGGGATTCCTAAGCAGTGTGTCAATTTGAGATCAAAGCACTTACCTCAAATCTCCACTGGAGGAGATTTACCTCGTAGGCAGCTTCCTCCTGATGCAACCATACAGAGGCGTATTTTGGACCATTTTTCCACTTTATTGCTTTCTGTAGAGGAGCACCCTTCTCTTGGGTTCTGTGTAGAAAACAAGCCGTGTGCATGTGGGGAAATGGAAGCTATAGCTTTGAATTTTTGTAGTGTGTTGTTAAAAAACTGGCTGAGCAAAGGAAAAATCCATCCCACCAAGACATGTCTGTTTTCCTTACTCCCCAGTTTACTATCTTTTAGTCTGCTGGGACCAGGAGGAGAGGCATCCAGCTTGCTTGTTTCTTGCCTGCTTAATTCACTTTTTAATTAACCTTTTCAATTCACTCAGTTTGGCTAGCACTGCAAGTACAGCACAAGGGCTCCGTGCTGGTGACATATAAGAAAATACCCATTTTCTTCCCTTACCCAGAGCTGAAGAAGCAAGTGGAAAGTGCAGAACTGAAAAACCAGCGCCTGAAAGAAGTTTTCCAGACCAAGATCCAGGAGTTCCGCAAGGTGTGCTACACACTCACGGGCTACCAGATCGACATCACCACCGAGAACCAGTACAGGCTCAGCTCCATCTATGCTGAGCACCAGGGGGACTGCCTGCTCTTCAAGGTAGGTCTGTGCACCCCTGCCCGCTCCTGCTTCTCTGGGTTCATGGTTTTTTTCAACGTGCCAGGGTGTATTTGCTCTTTCTCAGTGGTTAGACTGGAAAATCACTGCCCCCTGTTACCTGGCAGAGTGTTGCTCGTGAGGGAGGTAAAGATCCTTTCTTCTGTTAAAAAGTAGGAGGTTTGACATCTGGTCTCTCACTTATATATCAAAGTCTGGAGTAAAGAGAAGAGACTCTCTGTGCATAATACCTCAGGCATCTGGCCTGGCACTTCACCTTTTTATATTATCAGTTACATGCCGCAGTAATAAAACCTTATGTAACCATCAAGGCTCATCATTACTTCACTATGAGATATATGTCCCTATGTTTTTTTACCATCCTCTAGCTTGTCTGCGTGCCATCATCTTGTCTTTATGTAAATTGGAATCCCTTTTGAGCAGCAACTCATGCTGGTGTGTGTGAAGTGCCATTTATGTGATGAGTAGCAATAACAGTCTGTCTTCTGTCTGTCGGCTGCTTTACTGCTCTGGCTGGGTGGGCTGGGAGCTTGTGCCTTGATACAGGGGCTGTGTTCTTCCTCTGTTACCTCCTGAGCTGATGCATTAGAGAGCTGAGGTGTGATGTTATTAGTCACCAAGATGTTAAGTCCTGTCTTTAGGTTGGTTCAAGTGCCAACAGCCCAAGTTTACAGGTCAGTGGGAGAACTTTCTTCTTCTCCATGGCAAACACAACAGCACTTAAAATCATATCTGCCTCCCACTGATTCTCCTGAGAGCAAATCTCCTTCAAGAAGGGTGTTCAGTAAAGGAGGGAACTCCACAAGCAATAAGTGGGGAAGTTCTGTTTCTGCAGACCTACAGCTGTGTGCCACATGTGGATGATTGCCACATTGCTTCTCTATATAATAGAACAAATGTTTTCCTATTCTGCAACTTTAGTGCCTCAGGGGAAAAAATATGTAACAAATAAAACCCAACAAATAGAGCAAGTGAGGATGTGTACAAGACAGCACCTAGGATCTTTAGTAAAACTAGGAGAATATCCCCAAAACAGTCATATTGCTTGGCCTTAGGAGAGTTCTGGATTACCTGAGGCACATAGCAGTGACAAAAGCAGCTCAGTGCCCAGGGAAGAGAATAATTCTGTTGATTTTAAGGTGCTGCCATTGAATCCTGAAAACAGTTCTCTGTTGAGATGGTGCAGTGCTGCTCTAACACCTCCAGAGATCTGTGCTCACACTTGTAGTGTTAAATATCCAATGGATGAAACTTCAGCAGACTCCTGGAGATGTCTGTTGGATGTCACGGCCAGACAGTACAAGTTGCAGTTTTTTCTGCACCACAAGAGTGATGGCATGCTTGGAGAACGTTGAGAAAATGTGAGAAAATTGTATGCTGGCCACATGAACAAGAACTGGCTGGCAGCTCAGAAGCTTGCCACTGGTAGAAGGAAACTCTCCTTGGTGAAATGGCAATATAAACTATTTATATGCAGGACAGGGGATACTAAAGTACAGATTTCTCTCTCTACACATTCTTCTTGCTTTCTCTTCTTCATTTGAGTATTTATTCCCAAGTACTTCCCAAGGATGGAGGTGAGTGTCAACAGGTAAAGAAGATCTCACATTTCTTAGAGCCAAGGGTGGGTCATTTATTGATTCTTGGAATTCCTCAGGCTCTCTTACCTCACCACCTCTCCTGACAAGAAGAGCAGACTTGCTAACTTCGACATGAATTTAAAAACTCCAGACTTTTTCTCCCTGTTAAGTAAATTGCAGACAATTCCCACTGGCTGCAGCTTTGAATAGTGGTAGAATATAAACAACAAATTATTTCCTTGCTGAGTCCAGGCAGCTGGTTCTCTTGTATGTATGAAGGCTTGAATCCTGACTATAGCTTCCAGCAGGGCTGTGTGTTTATGCTGTGGAATTTCTGAGCCATAGCAGACTGTGGGTGTTTGTGTGCATTTCATTAACCCAGAGAGGTCACAAAGCATGGAAGCTATTTGTATTTATTCTATTCAAGCAGTTTATGGAACAGGGTCTATATAATTAAACCAGAGAAGTCCCTTGGCACTTTACAAGCTTCTGTAGTTCGGCTGTAAACTTTAAAAGCATATTTCAGTAGCACTGCTGGTGGCATTTAATTTTAAGTGAGGGATGCAATAGGAGCTCCTGTAATGTAACCCCTTCAAAGCTAAATGAAGATGAAAGATGTTGGTTTTCCTGGCCAAGGTGTGCTGTTGCTATAGTGGAGCTTATTATGTACCTGCTGGATGTGTCCAGCCAGTTTGCATTAATTGGGATTACAGCTCCAGTGAAAGGGTTAATCACAGGGCTGTGCTGGGAATGTCAATGACTGCATCTATAAATGAGCACTGAATTCCAATGAAACCATACCAGTATTTATTGGTGATCCCTATCAGTGCAACAGATGAGCTCATCAGCTTGAAGGATGTCCCAGTGATTTTCAGCCCCTCTGTGAGTGCGTGGGCACAAAGGCACATCTCAGGCTTCACAGCTCCCTCCCGTTTGTTTGCTCCTTTTTATTGTTTCAATTAAACACTGTGGAAAGGCTGTTACAGATTCCTCACCAGGAGTTTAGATTCTGATGATTTTTTTTTTTGTGGGCTGTAATGCACTGTAGCTCCTGGGGCACTTGACAGTTTTGTATTCCATTCCTGTTGCTGCTTCATTAGATGTGTCCAGCCGTGGCACAGACTTGTGTGTGATGCTTCACTGGTGTGTCTAGACCAGCCCACCCATCAGATATCCAGGAACTGCCTCAAGTCCCTTTGTAACAAGCCATTAAAGATGTCTGTTAAAACAAACAAACAAACATTGCTGGGGAAATTCTGCATCAGCTTATCAGGCTGGGAATGAGGAGGTGGCAAATCAGGCTGTCATTGCCTGGCCAGGAGTACATTGTGCTGTTTATCCTTGTCTCTGGCTGGGTCCTGAATGGGAGTAAGGAAATGAGGTCTTTAGAAAGGCAATGACAATTGTTTCAGACAAAGAAAGTCCTTCAGTAAACAGAAAGACTGGTCAAATTTGAAGAGGAGATGATTTGGAGACACTTGTACAAATGAACAAACAGTGGAAAGAAATTAAATTGCAGGCTTTTTTCTTTTTGTGTGCCTAAGGACACGGTCTCAGCCAAAGCATTTGAAGTCAATCAATTTGAAAGAAAACGTAGAAATCCTTTTATTTGATAGACCCTGTGGCTTCAAGGAACTACTGAGACCAGGAGGCCACTACATTTCTAAAATGTTAAGCTATCTTTGTGGGCAAATAATAATATCTAGTTTTACATTAAATATGTACATTTATCCAAAGTAGGGACATGCAGAGCTCTCTACTTGGAGGTGTAAAAGCAACTCCTTACTACAGAGATTAGGAAGAGAATAATAACTCCTGTGGTTAAATGTGCAGAGACACTCTGGTCTGCTGAGATTCCAGCACAGTCTGAGTACCAGTCTGGCCAGGGCACGCTGGTGAATGATGTACAGCTCAGAATAAGCAGGATGGTTAATGCAGGGATTGCTTTTATTCTCCTGAGTGCTCTTGTTTCGTCCTGAAGCTGACAGCAGTGATGGGAGCTGTGATTCTTGAGTCGACATTCTTGGCACACCTGCAGTTTCAGTTATTCCTCCTCAAACCTAGCAGAGTGTCTTGGGGAAGCCTGTTCTAGCTGTTTGTTTCTTTTTGTATCTCTATCTTCTCCCTTCTCCTCCTCTTCACCCTTGATGAGTCTTGAGAGGAGAAGGAAATCACAGTTTTGATGGAGAGCTATTCTTCCAGCCGCAGCTTCACGCTCCTGCACACACAATCAAAACTAACAATGGGGCTCATCGGTGGAGCAGGCCAGGCAGCAAGAGATTGATTAGGGACTGTAGGCCTCTCTTACCTCCTCATTCTTGTTAATTGCAAGTTATTTCATTTTCACGTTGTGTTTTGTGTGGTTGTTGGAGGCTTGATTTCAGCTCAGCTCCAGGGGCGCCGGCCATGGCTGTGTGAGCGTGGTGCCTTCCTGCTGGATGATTGCTGGGATCCCTGCAAGGGTCAGCAAGCACCCATCCTGGGCTGCACTAATCAGCAGCCTCTAAAAGCAACTGCTGAGCAGTCTGTGGTGTTACAGCATCAAATCCTGTGTTTAACCTTCCCACACGTAATTTTCTTTCATATATTGTAGCAGTCTGTTTTGTGTTAGGACCCAGCTTTAATTCTTGCTACTGGCTTCAAATTGCTCTTCATGCTTTTTTTTTTTCTTCCTTACACTGTTTCTCTCTTACTGCATATGCTTCTCTGAGCATCTGCCTATTCCCTAGTGCACATTAGGGCTTTCTCTTTCTTTGTTTTTAATGAAGCCAGTCATCTCGAGTATACTGGGAAAATCTAACAGGAGATTTTCCTTTTGACTGCAAAATTTCTGAGCAAAGGCCTGAAGAGGCTGGGCTGAACCTTCTTCCAGCTGAGCAGAGGGAATATTCTTTGTCTGCCTCTCTTCTCCACCTGTACAAGGGGGATGATGCTCCTGCCAAGGTCCCTGGACTGTTATGGGAATAAATGGACGGTGTTGGTGGGGAGCACAAACCACCTTTGGGCTGGGAATGCCCATTCCTTTTACCTGCCAGTGTGGCACAGTACCCATTTCAATGTCTTGGCACCACTTGCTCCCCTCCCTGCCATGCCTGAGAGTCTGCCAAGGTAGACCCAGGCATGGAGGTAATTAATGTTGGTGATTTTGGAGCATTATTCCAGTGACAGAGTCTTTCCTGACTAGCAGGACAAGGGGATGGGTGAGGCTTTCTGAAAGGTCAGAGGTTTGTCTTGCTCCTGGGTGCATCCTCTCTGTTGGAGTGACTGCTGTGTTACCTGGTGAGGCAGATACAAAAACTGTCACAAAAGCAGGCCTGGTTTTGGACAGGAAACATGAGGTTGGCTCTCAGATGCCATCTGAGAATCTGTCTCTGCAATTCCATTTGTTTTGCAGCCATCAGCTGCTGACCACCAAGTTGCTTTTGCACTTTCCCTTCCCTTTGCTCCTTCATTCCCCAAGGACACGGCAGTGCCACTGCAGCATTCCCAGGGTTCCCTGCCCACAGCTCCCTCCTTGTGCTGGCATCAGCTCTGCCTCTCTGTCTGCACTTCCTTTGGCAGAGCAGGAGGGCACTGGAAAAGGCAGCTTTTGAGTTATCCACACAAATTCTTCAGCCCCCATCACTGTTGGAACTGCTGATGGCCTCATCCAGGCTGTGACAGGCATCAGCCATCCCAGCTGAGGGACCTCACCATCTCTCCTGGGCTTCTGGTGGCCTTGGCAGTATTAGATTTACAGTTGGACTCCATGATCATACAGGTCTTTTCCAACTGAAATGATTCTGTGATTCTGCAATAACAAGTAACAAAATTACTGGAATACACCTATTTTTTAATAAGCTTGCAATATATCTCCGTCCAAATCCCCTTCATTGAAATAACTCCTATTTAATGAAACAGAGACAGCCTGTGCTTTCTGGGGTGAGTCATGTGCACTATCAAGGAGCACTAATCACTGATAAGAATTTAATTAAACCGGAGCATCCAGGCTGGTGTGGCAATGGAAGGACATGGGGTGGACATGGGGCAGGTTGTGCCAGTGCCCCAAACAGGAGCCTGTGACTCCATCCTTGTGTCATGGGGCAGGACACAGCAGGTCCTGGCTGCCTTCCCTGCTCCAATGAACCCTCTCCCTGTTCTCTGCCCCCCAGCATGTCCCCAGCACCAGTGGTTGCAGTTTACTGAAGGAAGAGTTGTTCTTGTGGCTGTTCCTGTTGCTGGCTGTGCCCGTGTCCCTGTGGGAGGATGTCTGTGTCCGCCTGCTGCTGTGTTTGAACAGCTTACAAAGGACTGTGTGGGCTGGCAGGGATGTGTTTACGCAGTGTGAGATGAAGACAGTGTTAAAAAAGGGATCAAGCAGAGGGGACATGAGCAAAACCCCTCCTGGATTCCCATTCCCATCTCTGCTACTAAATCACCACGTGGCTCTGCTCTAGGTCAGCCAACCTCCTGCTTTTCTCTGTCCCTCTCACGTGGTTGCAGCATATTGCAATTCCTGGACTCACAGGGGTGTGAGGAACTTTTCAAAATGTCCTGTGGTGGGGAAGCTGCGTGTGGACGGGTTGAAGATGTAACCAGGGCAGATGGAATTGTCTTGCACAGCAATGGATGCAGGAAATTGTCCCTCGGGCACATCCTGAGAGGGCTGAGGGCTTGGGTGCTCTTTTCTGTGGGTGCCCACCACCTCCAGCTGGCATTAAATGCCTTCAAACATTTTTTTTTATTTATTTATTTATTTATTTATTTATTTATTTATTTATTTATTTATTTATTTATTTATTTATTTGAGGCACTTGTACTTTCAAAAGTTGTTCTACTTAGGGGTTGTGTGATCAGCATTCTTTAAGGAAAAGGCAGTGCCTCGGAGCCTGGGCGATGGGGGAATACCAAACCTCACTGCAGCTCACATGAAATGGGTGTTTTGCAAAGCAGCTTTTGATGCACGCTTGTTACTGTCCCTGGCTGCTCTCTTGTGATTTTGCAGAACTTTCAGAGCCGTGTCAGCGAGCCACAGCCCCCTGGTCGCTTGCATATGGCTCTGTTCAAAGCTGCACATGAAAAAGGAGTGGAAACTGCTGGAGGTTTTTATCCTCTTGAGGGGGGAAAAGCCTGGAGTTTCTGGGTACCCTGCATCTCAGCCAGCTTCCCTGGCTGCTCCACAGTGTCTGTTTGCTGTCCTTGGACAGGAGAAGGGACAGGTCAGCTCTTGTGCCTTGGGCACCTTCTGGGCCTCTGTGCAGGTGTTGGTCTGCTCTGTTCAGCCAGAGCAAGACTGTCACAGCATCATATTCTGTGTTATCCCTGTGTGACAAATGCTGTCAGGGACTTCAGCAATCCCTGTGGACCTTTCCTCCACTTGTGATTCCACAGGAACACCCTGAAACCTCTCCAGCTGGTGGCTGGTGCTGCAGAGGGCATGCAGTGAGAGCATTGCCAAAGGACTTCAAGATGGCTTTTGTGCCACTCCTCCACCTTTTCCCTGTGTGTTCCAGGAACAGGTTTGAGAGAAGACCTCTAGGAAAAGCAGTTATTTCCAGGAAACAGCTGGTAACATCCAGCAGAGCACCCACCAGCGTGTGAGTGCCCAGGTCATGGCAGCACAGCTCAGCCTGCACAAAGGCACCAGTGGAGTAGTGGCACTCACTGCCTCTCTTCTGTCTCCAGCAAGCAGCACGTTGTTTAAATACAAATATAATTAGGACTTATCTCTTCTTTTGGGAGTTATAGCTTGACTGGGACAGAAGATTTTCTAACCTTCAGGGAGGGAGAGGGACGTGTGTTTGTGTGTGTAAGAATTGTTCACAAGTATGGAAACACACCAGAAGATTCCCATGCTGGTGTGGCCCTGGAACATCTATTGCCTTCATCTGAAAGGTGTGTCTGGGCTCATATAAAGGTCTTCGCTATTTGTTGTGAATATAAATGTTTGTGTTGTGCCTTCATGTAGTATTTCAGGTGAAAGATTTCGGCCTAAATTCAGTTTGGGTGATGAGGTGGTTGCCTCTTTCTCCCCACATTTGGCAGGTGAGGGGGAGGATGGTATGAGGCACTAATGAGAGGCAGAGAATGGAGTGCTGTGGTCACAGGTCCCCTTTGGCAGCCAAAGGGTCACCATCAGGAGTGAGACAGGAGCCAGCATCTCACAGCCGTGCAATTCCTCTGTTATCCTTGTATTTCTTCCACACTTCACAGTCTGAAAGCTCAATTCTTACATGGTTCTCAACCATGAAGTTGGCACAGCATAAACCAGTTAATGTGCTTTCTCTCAAACTGGCATGCCAGCTTAAGATAAGAGCTTTGTAGGCAGCTCTCCTTCATGGGATCCCAGTCTGTACCCTGCTTGGGTTTTCCCTCACCTAAACAGAGGGGTTATTTTTTATAAAACCACTTGTAGAAAAGCAAAAATAATAACTTCTGTGAGTGTACCTTCTGCTTTGCTCCAAGGCATCCTACCACTGTTTGGGGGCAGTTACTGCTGGAGAGGGCTGGGAGCACATCAGGCATCCAGCTGTGGCATTTCCTGAGAGTTTGAGGCACTTCACAGCATTGGGAGCCTTCAGCATGATGATCCATGCACAGATCATAGCATGTCCCATCAGTGGTGTCAATCCATTAATATTGCTGTGTCCATGGGGCAGTGACAGAATGCAGCAGTGCTCTGAAAATCCTCCTGGAGAGCTTTGTGCAAGGGCTGGCTGCTGGGATTCTGGTGGATTTCTACCTGACACTGCAGAGCAACAGCACTTGCATCTCAGCTCTTTATGTGCTGGATACTTAAGGAGTTAATCCTTCACATGGATACAGCTCTAATAATTTATTATTACACTAATAATTTAATATCAAGGATAATATTAAGGATTTGATAATGTATCAACTGTCTTCATTCACATTCATGGAGATGGTAGAAAAACCTCTCCTCTCCTCACATTTGCTTCAAATAGGCAAGTCCATGAATCATTGTAGCTCCACACAAAAATCATTCCTGCCAGCCCATGTGAGTGTCAGTGCTATGAGCAGGTAACTTAGTACTGTTTAAGGCCTTTGTATCTAATGTTTTTTCTATTTTGCCAATTGCATGAGAATGTCCTTTGAGGAAGAAGTTCCAAACAGTATTTTATATCAAATCTGTCTTACAAGGATTTGTAGCTAAATCACATCGTGGGGGAAGCAGGGAATTTGAGAGCTGAGGATGACCTCCAGCTTTAGTAACTCCCAAGATTATCTTCTGATGGCATCTTTTGCTTCCAGAAGAAAACAAACCAGTCTACCTATATCTTGAAGGGAATATATCAAACTCAGGCTTGAAAATGTTAATTTGTCCCTAATCTGTTTCAGCTAAAGCAGGTGGCTGATAGCAGTAGATCTATCTCAGCCATGTTCTGGGGAGCTGTCATAAATTTAAACCTTTAAGCGAAGGGTTTGTCTGTTTTAATGGAAGGCTCTGGGGAGTGTTCATGTGCTGTCTGTCACTTTGCATTTCTGGGATGCTTCTGACCCCAGAGAGGGAACTGTCTGCAGATGATTTTTCTCTGAAGAGGAGAGAGAAGAGCAGCACAAGGTGGGGTTTGTGATTGTGTCGGTGCCTTTGGTGATGCCACGTGCCGTGTAGCGATGATGACTCTGCAGCAAGGGTTGCCTTCAGCTGTCAGCTTGCCAGTCCCTGTGAAGCCTCCTGTGTGTGGGGGTGTTGAAAAGGCACAGTTTCAGGGAGGCCCAGAGGTTTTGGACATGTGTGCAAACAGCTGTCTCTTGCAGTGCTGCTCAGGAGGGTGTCAGACATCTGTGCATGTCTCTGTCAGGCAGCAATCTCACCGCCTTGTCCTGGGCAGGCACAGGAGTTGTCCTTGGCTTTTTTGGCAGTCACTGCAGCCTAAAGTTGTTTTTCTTCATATAATTCCATTAGAGTGATGACAGTTTCAAGTTGGAACAGAAAAAGACCTGATGAAAGGACCACTCTGTAAGTAGGGAAGATAGACAGAGTGGAAGCAGTAACTAGCAAGGTAATAGACGGTGATGGATCTATAATCTCTGAGGCTGCTGTGTGCAGTAAATTCCTAAATAGTGTCCTTTCAGCCCTAACCTATTTATTTGCAAAGTGCTAAATTTAATTTTCCTTAGTCTGCAGGAAAGCAGCATCCCAGGAATAAACCTTTAGCCCAGCCAAGAAGCTGTGCCAAAGTGCTTGTTCCAGCATTTCCATTTCCTCTTTGCTCTGCACTGAGCACTGGGGCTGTGCCCCCAACACTCTAGTGCTCAGGTTGGGATGGATCCTGCTCAGGAGCCTCTGCAAAAGGGAAAATTTAATAGCTGCAGGTTCAGTAAACCACCTGGACTCTTAAGAGCAAGATGAATGAACCTGACTTGAGGTGGGAAGGCTGGCACATGAAAGCCTGGGAGGGAGCTCGTCCTGCATGTCCTGACTCTCTGTCTGCCCTGTGCTCACAGGGCTGAGTGCTGAAGGCTCAGCTCAGAATAACTTCAAGGGTTGAGCAGCACATAAAAGGCCATGTATTTGGAAATCTCTGCAAAGCTGCATCTTGAGGAAGAAAAGCAGCAAGTTTTCCAAGCAGCCAATGCTCTGCATGTTCACCCAGCAAAGTTTCAGCAAATGTGGTGAAAAATAGGTTTCTGTGCGTTGCTTTTTGTTCCTGCTAGCACTGTGCAGGTGAGATGCACAGCATGTGTTCTTCTGGAGCTACCAAAGACATTTGGTTTTTCCCCCAAAACTCACAATTCAGTAGAATTTTAGAAACTTTGATAAAATATGTCAGGAGCAGCCACACAGCATCTGAATCCAGGAGCTGGCTTTGAGTCAGCGCTCAGTGTTCCTTCAGTTATCCTGACCCCAGTGAAGTGCAATGTGGGCTGTCACTAATCCTGTTGCTTCACAGAAAATCAGATCTCAGCTTCACAGCTTTGCTATTTTCCTGCCCGTGGAGGATTTTGGCAGAGCTTCCTGGTCCTCTTTGTCCATTTCTTTTCCCCATGATGGCAGCACAGGCAGTGCTGCTTTGGCTGGTGGGGCATGTCCTGCCAGTGCTGCCCTGAGATTCCACCAAATTCCCAAGGTTTTGCTCCCCAAGGACTCTGTTCACTTTAGCTGTCCTTATTCCACTGAGTAAAAATCCAACTAAGCCTTGTAACAAAATGCCATTGAAAAGGCAAGGGGGATTTTGTGTATATTTGTTGTGTTTTGCTGGTTTTTAGCACCTTAGGAATGAAATTGGGATGTATAGGTTTAAATCCAGCCCTTCCCTGTCCTTCTCCAGTCTCAGTCTGGAGATGGTTCTGAGCTTCTTGGCTCCCTGTGCTGCTCAGAGCTCTGACATCCCTCTCACATTTATTTTAAAATAAATAAAAATAACAGTGCTGGGAGTTGAGGGTGGAGAATTATGCAGGTCTTTTGCCCACTTTTTGCTTTGACATGGAGCTGGTGGGCAGGGTGGCTCTGCTGCAGGCTGGCAAAGGACCTTCCTTGAGCTGGTACTGAATTTGCTGTGGGAGTCTCTGTTTTTCTGGAATGAGGTGAAATTGCCATCCAGGGGTGGGTGCTGTGTCACCTGCCCTTTCCTCACCACTTAACAGATTCCTTGAGTCTTGCCCTTCCTGCTGATAGCCTGGGAACAGATGAGAAAAGAGATATTTTTTGTGTCTTGAGATGATGTCTTTCTCCGAGAACCTTTCTCTGCTATTCTTTCATTTTAAGCACAGTGTCACAGAAAATTTCATTAGCCACACCAAAAGTCTGTGAGCCTGCAATCAGCCTGTCAGTGAGTGATAGATGTACAGCCCTGATTAATATTTACATTCTTTGGAGATTTTCCCTTACCCAAGGGGTCATGTGGAAAGCCATGAGGACTTGAGCTTTGGAAGAACCTGGGATTCACTCTCTGCAGTGAATACAGAATTTTTAGGGTGTTAAACTGAAATGGCTTCTCCACAAAACCAGAACTTAATCACCTTAAAGCCACATTTTCCTACCATATTTTCCCCCTTGAGCCAGGTCTGCAGGGGCTTCTCATGCAGGGGGTAAGTGGGCAGCACACCAAAGGCCTTCAGACTGCAAAGGGGCATCTCCAGCTTGCCTGAGCTGCTTTCATTACTCAGAGACTGAAATTTTAATCATTGAATTAATTTTTCAGAAACTGAAGTGCAAATCTGTACCCCCAGTGGCATTAATAATGAATGCAGGGAAGAGAGACATTAGGAAAAGAAGGGATGGGAAATTTGGGGTTAGGGAAGGAGTGTTTTTTGGGGGTTATTAATTTGAAGAGATAATGTATGCTTTTTGTATTTCTTTCTCCCTGGGCCTTTCTCTGTTCTTGCCCATGCTGTGTCCAACAGAGTCTGCTTCATTTCTGTCCAAGGCATTTTTCAGTGCTTCTCTTTCACCTGGACTTTCTTTTCTGGGGTAGATACCCAACTCTGTACACACAGGGTCCCACTCCTCATCTTCAGAGCATCCCCTGAAGCTTTGGGGTCACATCATGAGGAGAAAAGGAGCTGGGGCTCACCTGCAAATCAGTTTAAAGAAGACGAAGTCTTAACTACAGTCAAAATGCCAGAGCTTTCTGCTTTGCTTTTGTCTCCTTCCTTCCTCTCTCCAAGAGCACACAGGATATTTTTTTTCCCCTCCTAATTAAAAGTATTATATACCAGAAGATTAATTAGAAATGAAAGTGATTTTTTCCCCCCTCCCTTTTCTGCCAGTGGAAAAGGCCTGTGCCAGGCAACTGCCAGAGGGAGCTGGGATTTCTCCCTTTAATGGATTCCAGGCAATTTGCCTCTGGACAGCTATCTTATAAATAATGAATGTTTGCACAGATTCTCCCAATTCTCTGTCAGCACAGGTGGTCTTCACTTGCAGGATCCCAAACTGTTCTGGAAACCACAGGGTGCTCCCAGCCCCACACCAAGGGGACAATTCCTCACAATTCCCTTCCTCCTCCTTGCAGGCATCACAAAGACCCCCTATGCTTATATTTTTGTATATTTATTAATCTTAAATATTGTATATTTATTTATCTGCAATCCCATTGAGCCATCCCATCCACACTCTGCCATTCCTCCTCCATCACACAGCAAAACCTCCAGCAGTGGATGGGACATTTCTCCTCCTGGTCAGATGGGCTGACATTCTCAAAAGCTTGTGGGAATGTTGCCAGCAAACAGGGCTCCAGCCCAGGTGCACACTGCATGGTTGCAGGGCATTTTCAAAGCCTTTGCGCTCCCTTTCCAAGGCTCTCACAGTAAGAGGATGATTCTTTGAATTGTTGTAGTAATCTTTAGAAAATGAGGATTTGGTTCAATGGGTGCTCCACAGAGACCAGCCTAGAGGAGAAATCCTCTCCCAGAAGGAAAGCTATTCTTGAGTTAAAAGCACTCCAGAGTGTTTTATGCAGAGCAGGGGCTTTAAAGTGGCCCTGGTGGTGGTGCAGGGATGAATTCCAGCCCTGAGGAGGAGGACAGCATGGCCTGGGGGTTTCTCTCCATGCACTGCCACTTGCCCTGTTTATCTCCCCTCCATTCAAATGGCCGTGGTGACTGCAGGCAGATGAAGGTGAAGGTCCCCAGCTGCACAGAGCTCCTGTGGTCAGCAGCCACCTGCTTCAGAGGAAGGCTGGGGACTGCTCCAAGAACCTTTTCTGTGGCTCTAAATACAGCAGCTAATGACACCTTCCACTCAGCGGGAAGAAAACAGAATTACTAAACTTGCAATTTGGCACAGTGGGAGTGTGAGTTTGTCCTGCCAGTTTCTTGTTGCTATATATTTCCAAGACTTTTTTTTTTTTTGTATTTTTTTTTTTTATTCTCTGAGGCAGGTGGAATCTACATTGAGGGGTTCACGTTAAGGACTCAAATTGTGCATATGGAAGGCACAGCCCCAAAAGGGAAAGACTGATGGCTCCTTATAAGTCATCCAGCATAAAAAGGAGAACGTGCGTGTTCCCTGGGAAATGCCACATGTCTTGGCTTTATGAGTAATGTGTAGTGATGTCCCCATTAGGAGCCACATTCCCAGTTTGGTGTTGAAGGAGAGATATATATTTCCATATCATTTAAATCATTTTGACTTATGGTTTAGGTTTGTGCTAGGCAGGCTGCACAGAGGGGTTCCAGGAGAATACTGTTTGAGATGGCTTCAGGGGCAAAAGAAAGAAGACAACTGGAGGCAAGGTTAGAAATAAGTGAACATTTCCAGTTGAGCAAGTTTTACGGTCATGCACTGTGGTAATTGAAGGTTTGCTGTTAAATGCTACAAATCTGTGCTGGAGAGGAAAACCTGGCCCCAGTCTGAGATTGCTGCAGTGTGAGGTGGGAGAGCTCTTAGGGCAAGAGGTGATGTTTGTAAAGAAATGCAGGGAGCAATAATGATAGGATAGCAAGGCCCAGTTCTTTTGGGCGTTTTGTAGAGGAGCCCATCATCTCCAGGGGTTGTGAGGGTTCATCCTGAAAATGCATGAAAAGTCAGAATAATTTCTCCAGCAGTACCTGGAATGGACTCGTCGAGCTGAGCTTGTCCTGGTGCTGTTTGGGGATTGTGGGTCAAAACTAGTGAATGCTGTGGAGGTAAAACTCTACATTTCCAGGTCCTCTTCTGCACCTCGGCATGTTTATTCCCAAGGCTGTATTTGAGCTGAGGGACAGACAACCATCACAGCTCAGACTGGAGAGAAGTGCTCAAAGCTGATTTCTGCAGCCAGCCCTGGAGCACTTGCAGGAAGGAGTGCCTGGTTTCTGGAGCAGGGACTTGCTTTAATGTTCTTATCAACTGTTTTGCAGTCTTTGTTAAAAGAGGTCAAGGCTCATTCCCCTGGGTGGGGACTTCTTGAGCACAGTACTTATTATTAGGGCAGTACCATATCTTGTAATTAGGGATGTAATTCCCATCTCTGTAGAGAGCCAGCCTGTAGCCTGGGTACCATTTAAGAATTTCATGAGATGAATTAAGCGAGGATGGATGGAGCAATACAATGAATTTCAGCAGAGCTCACTCGCCTCAAGTCCTGCAGGTGTTTCAGATGAGATATGAAAAGTAAACACCTCCCCTCATCTTCCTCCCCTTTCTTTTTTATAGCAGGCCAGGGGAATGGCATTGTTTTGGGGCCATGCAGTAGTGACCTCCTGGCAGCTTGCAGCCTGGTTGTTTGGAAGGTTACATCATTCCCTAGACCCTGCTGGAGCAGCTGGAAGAACCTCTATTTCTTTTTCTGTCTGACACTAAAGATGTTACCTGCAAAGGACCTGTGTCTTAGAAAATTGCTGTTGCAGTACATCTGAAGAGTCAGATTTGGCAGGCTTTAAAGTGTGATGTAAGAGATTCTTACTTAATTTAGCATTTTGTTAACTTTACTTTTTTTTTCCTCCTTACCTACATGGGTAGCAGTGCCTGTGTTGTTCTGCAGGGAGTTTTACAGTTTATATGCCTTGTATAAAATAATTTACGTAAGTGCAGGATAAATCAATCAAACTTAAAAAGAAAAAGGAAAGCAATCAACTTTGGGCTTGAAATAAGGAGTAGGTGAAAAGCTGAAAGAAAAGAAAGACAAAGAAGATGAATTGTGAAGAAAAATAGAAACAAAATTGTGTACAGCAGTGAGACAGAAAAAGCAAGGGAAGGCCAGACATACAAGTTAATGCAATGTATTTTCCCCTGTAATTATATTCATTTGATGTAGATTTGTGCCAGGCACTTTACAGCAGTGTTAATGAGATGAAGGAAGAGCTGATATCCATAGCAGTTTCAAAGATAGGGCTGGAAGCTGTTCTCGGTGGGCATGGCTATATTTAGCCTCACACTGGATATAGGATGCCATCACAGTCTTACACCAAGGCTTCTGAAGGAACATCTCAAAGCACATTGCATCAGTTCCTATGCAGTATTTCCCAGATTTTATTTCCCAAAATGTTGAGCTACAGTTGTTGCTGTGTCTGTGCTCATATTTTTGTAGAGCAGGTGCCAATATGGAATTTGAGTCAGATGCCCACTGATGATTCTAGTCTTGCCATCTTTGTGGAATTCTTGTTCTTTGTCTTCAGGAAAGGGTTTTGCTACCATGGGGTTATCTTGAGGTGTGAGGATCTCCAGAGTGTCTCAGGGGAAGGAAACACTAATTCACCTCTTGAATGAAGCATGGTTCCTCTGCAAATTTGCATTTGCCTTCCTTGTTTCACATATCATCCTCCAGAGGGATGAGAGCTTGTTACCCTCAACCCCCCGGGATTATTAACTAATCCTGTTAATAACCTCACCCTAATGATGCACAGGGTGCTGAGGAGTCATGTAGTGCACTCATGATTTTTCTGCAGTGCAACTTGCACCCCTTCATCCTGAAAAACAACAGTATATGTTTTACTGGGAAAAGGGAAAAGGAGAGGATATTCCCAGGGATTACAGAAAATTTACCTTCCCAGATATATATGGCTCAAAGATGTGTAAAGCTGGTGTGCTCATAGACAGTTATGTTAGCAACAGGTAGGAAATGCTCTGGAATTATTCACACAGGCTCCTGGCAGGAGCTCAGAGTTGTGTGGGTAATCCACCAAGGCAGAGATGAGGTGAACAATAGGGGTTTAATTTAGGGGATGCTTTCCCTGCCTTCAGCACGTCTCTCCAGCTCCCATCTCTGTTCCCTGATTGCAGTGTAATCTCCCTCATTACTCTGTGACCGTAACCTCCTCTCCCCATTTCAGCAGTGAAGAACCAGCAGCCAATTTGTGTCCAGAATTAAGGTTGTGACCCTCTCCACTTCCCTCTGCTCTAGGCAGCTGTGGAAGGAGGTACACAAAGGCTCTCTACTAATTGTTAGAAGAATTTCAGACCCTGAGTTGTTTGCTGAGATTTTCTGTAGATTATTTTGCTCGGTGCAGCAACAGTTTCCAACAAAAGCAGAGGATTGATTGCTCCTGGAGTTTATTGTGCCTCCTTTTAAAGGAGCCTGAAAGGGTGTCAGATGGGAGATAGCTGGTCACTCTCACCATGGCAGAGTCCTCAGTGCGCTTCACCTGCTCTTTGAGAAGCAACCACCACCCCTAGAGCTGTGTGAGACACTGCCTGTGCTCTGCTGCTGATGCTCCAGGTGAATTGCTTGTTAGGGAACACAGAACTGTACATTTCTTTTTGGAAAGGAGGATGGGATTATTCCCCCAGCTGAATAAAGCTGCAAGTCTGGGGAACAATTGACCCATTTGTACTCACAATTGTACAACAGCTTTGTAGGTGGTAATGACTTCTGTCAAATTCTTTTATTTGTCACTTTGAGCTGTCAGATTATAGAAGAAGCACAAACACTCCTTGTTGGTGGAAAGAAGGCCTGAAGTTGCTGAATCATTACAAGCATCTTAATGCAGAAGCAGCTAATCTTTTCATCCAGTGCTAGCTTTGGGCTCTGCTTTCCCTCAGGACCTGGAAGTTGTAGAGAACAAGAAAATTAGTGCTAAAAAGATTATTTGGCTGTATGTGAAGTAATCCTCCGTGCTCCCCACATTTCAGAAGGATGCTTCTTGCTGTGCTGAAATGTTGCTGAATAGTATGGAAAATACAGGTAAGATCATGAGGAGCACCCAAGATGCCCACAAGGACACAGAGGGCACTTCCTGTTGCTTTACATTTACTGGAATATGTTGTATGTAGTGCCCAAAGCCATGGGTAATTACATTTTGCAATGAAATCTATGAACATCTGCTCTTCTCCCTTTCTGTGCCAAGTCCCAACCTTTGGGAATCATGTTGTCTCCACAACAGTTAGATAGCACATTTGCCCCCCTAAACTAAGCAGAGGTTGCAAGGCAGGAGAAGAAACCTCTCAGGAAAAGCATTTTTCTTTGAAAACTTCCAGAGGCAGCTGTGCAGGGAAGAGAAGAGAGAGGGAGATGCAAGAGCAGAAAATTGAGATCCACTGTGGTGCCCACACTGAGCAATGCCCAGTGATGGATGATATTCATGAATTAACAGCTTGGTTGGAGCTGGGTGTGTGCCTGGCTGGGAGGTGCATAACTGAGTGTCTCAATCAAAAAAAAAAAAAAAAAAAAAAAGAAGTTTTTCATGCCTTCTGTTGTAGCAGAAGTTTGGAAGTCTGGTGGAATCCTCTGCTATAAATATTTATCTTCTAGCTCCCTCTGCACCCTCCCGCAGTGGGAAAGCTCTTGGGTGATGGCAGAGGTCCCACAGTCACTGCAGATTTTCTCCTCTCAGCAGTGACAGTGGTGCAGCAGGGATGGCTGGCGTGTTGCAGGAAGAAGGATGAACTCCATCTAGGCTAGACTTGCAAAGAGTAAATTGGAGTAAAAAGAGATTAAATCTTTCCATAGTTCAATGGCAAAAGTAAATCACCCATCATTTGCCTTCTGTCTCCCAGATGCATTAAAATGTGGGAAATGCTCCATCTCCAAAGCCTTCATTTCTTGACAAGCTTTATTCACTCTTTCCTCTCTGATGTTTTTATTAATTTATTCTCTAAGGCAGTTCCTGCTGTGCCAACTCCTTTGACTGCATGGTGAGGGAGATGTTGATAGGTCTTGCGCAAGGAACACTGGATTCTGAACTCAGGGTTTGATGGATATTCTACAGCTCCTCCATGTTTTCTTCTTCTGCCTTTTGCTTTGGGCTTTTGCAGTATCCATTCAAAGGAAACAGCAGAAACAAAAAAAAAAAAAAAAAAAAAAAAGAAGGGTTTGAAGAGTTACCAATCTTTTCTGTGCCTTTTGTCCCATGTGATAAAGTCCCAAGTAAAGGAGATAAAAAGGTAAAAATCAAGGATGACTGCACTGTGGAAGGCTTGGAATGCTGATGGTTAGTGATAGAACAGGATGTTCAGGATAGGGTGAGTCCTGGTGTCTCACAGCTTGGACCTTAGGACTGAGTGATTTTAAAGACATCTCCTTTGAAGGCTCTGACCTTGTCCTTCCATTTTCAGGCTTCAGCTTTATTGCTCTCACAAGGAACTGAGACAGTTGATTAACTCGTAACTCACTAGTTCTTGACACATTAAGCAGCAAATTTGACTCTAATTAACAGCTTTTATTAACCCAGGTTCCCCCTTCCCTCCTCCCTTTCACTCTAGAGACTCCTCAAGCCGTTACAGGTTTTAAAGTAATTTCTAATTTCTTTTATCTTTTTTTTTTTTTTTAATCTTAAGTGAGTATGTGCAGACATTGGAATGCACAGCTCAGGGGCAGGACATGTGTCTGCCAGAGGAACATTTGGAGAGCAAATCTGGTCATCTGGAGGGAAGCAAGGGTTGGACTGTGGATGGAGCTGGTGGCTGGCCACAGGCTTGGCTTGACACCAAAGAGGAAACCATGAAGGGCAGGTTTTCCTCCCCTCCTGCTCTGCACAGGAGCCAGGTTCAGCCTCAGTGATCCACGTGGGTGTGCAACCTGCCATGGAAAATGAGAGAGGGCATTGCTGGAGCTCCTGGCCAAATTGAATGAGAGCTTTGCTGCTCCTCCAGAGCCTGCCAGAAAGATCTGCATGGAAATGACCCTGCAGGGAGCTGAGAGAATGGGGTTTGGGAAGTTATCCCATCCACAGTGTCTGTAGTTATCCCATCCATACCCAGCTCTGGTGCTGATGAAGCAGCAGCTCCCTGGGGAGTTCTCCTCTGCAGTGAGGATCTGGGATGGGTGAAGGGCTGGGAACAGCTGAGGAAGAGCCTCTTCTTCCCCACTGAGGTTTCTCTGTGCTTGTTTGGTCAGCAGATACAGCAGCTTTTGGATGAGCACACAGCCAAAAAATCCAGGGATTCCCTGAGTGTAATCCAGCACTGCCACTGAGCACCTCACTCTGTCCCATTCCCCATCTGTGACTTGGGAACAGCAATGGCTCTGCCAGCTTGTCCAGGTGTTGCAGTTCTGCTGTGCAAGTTCCTAGTGAAGTGTTAATTTTTATGGCTTGCAAGGGAGAGGGAGGTTTTCACCTTTGTTCAAACAGAGAGAGATGGTTTGTTTTCAGAGGAAGAGCGTCTTCTTCCCCTTGTTTTCAGGTTTCAAAACACATAGTGGTGCAAACCTGCCCAAGAAACTACTGTGGTGTCTTTATAAAAGATGTTTTTCATAAGCTTTGGTAAATGTGTTTCACCACTATTGCTCTGAATGTATCTAATTCAGTTTTGGACTTTCTGAACTCTTGATCTGCGAGAGAGCTTGTGACAGTGAGCTGCAGAGGTCAATGCAGGACTTGAGAAAAGAGGGTTTTTATATCTCTTTAAAATTGCCATTCTGTTCCTCTGGGTATCATTTCCCTAGCATCTTGCAAGAAAAGAGTAAATATCTTCATTATTCTGTGCTTTCTCAGGTTTCTCCTTAACTGCTAAACAGCTGTGTTTTTATATTTTCTGTAACTAAAGCGAGTGAAGCTCTCCCAAGACAGCCTGCAGTGAAGATGAAGTGTTTGAGTGCTCCTGAGAGGCAGAGCAGCCAAGGTCAGCTCAATGCCCCCCAAACCAATGGTGTCATATGCAGTCTCACCACATCTCAGCTCACTCTCCTATGCAAATAGCTGGAGAATGTGTTAGACAAAACTGGTCCTCAGGGAGCAGCCACTGAAATCTTTCACTATGTTGAATATTGATCATGTGTTATACCTCCTTTTTTAATTTAGTTCAGTTAGTTTCTGGATTTGTAATAGCACTTTATCCCTTGCTCCATTGCTCAGACAGTTTTCTTGTAGCCTTCTTGGTGGTTCTTTGTCACATAGGCTTTGAAAATCCAAATAATTAAACCCTGATCCTCAGGGTTTCTTTCTTTTTTATTTTTTTTTTTCTTCTTAAGAATTTTAGGGAATTCTCCTAGATAGGAAGAGAATGTTTTTATTTATTTATTAGCATAATTTTGCCTGCGGGTTTATTATTTCTTGTTTAGTTTTATTTGATACATAAATAAGTTTTAAGGCCTCATATTCTCTGGATTGTTTCTGAAAACCTGGACAAAGGCTACAGTATTGCTCTTTCTTGTCTGCTGGTAAGAGGCTAATATTTTTTTAACAATTTCAGTACTTTTAAGTCCTCAAATATTATCCTGCTTTGATGATTCATGATCCTTTGAGGATAAGAGATGTGTTATGGGAGCTTGCAGATGATTTTGTGAGTTGAGCAAACTCTCCAAGTCACAGGAAAGCCTAAATGCAGAAGTGACACCCAGGATGGCTTTAACAGCCAGCAGGTAAATAAATATGTGTCCCCATCATGGGGCACCTGTGGGATCCATCAGGAGAAGACTGAACTCCCTTCAGCATGTCCCTTTGCTGACTTCAAAAAGGAGGATGAAACTAGGCTTCATTTTAATGTTTCAATTTATTATGTTTGAGTAGAGACAGACCAGAGGTCTGTTTTTATTTGGACTGTGTGGAAGATAAATCAGGTGTGATCCTTGCATTATGGCTCTGTGATGCTCATCAAGAGCAGTGATGGATGGGTGTCTTTGTCACTTCTTCTCTGCCAAGAAGAATAAGAAAAATAAGGTTTCCCTTTTGCAATCCAAACAACTCCCAGTCTATGCATTAAGGGGAAGGCAAGGCTAGGAAGGAAGTTACCTCGAGGGGTTCCCTCCAGATCTGACGCAGCAGGTAGGAGGACATTCATTAGAGATACTTTGGTGAGTGGGTGTAGTGAGCACACAACTCCCAGGATGTGTTTTCAAAGGGTCTGTCTGAGGTTAATGCTGCACTACATCTCCTCTTTTGTGCTAAATTAGGCTAATATTTAAACAATCTTCTTATTAATTTCTCTGATAATTCCAGTGTTTATCATCTACCAGTGATGTGTCTAAATCACTGTGTGTTTTATTCTTGGAGTTTCTCTGGTGCAGGGGCTGGCAATGTTCCTATGCCATCATGTGTCTCAGCATAACCTCTGTTGTTGAATTCTAGAGATGAACATAAGGATTAAGATCTCAGGAGGTTAAACAGAATAGGTAATCCTCTGTTGCCCCTTCTCTGATCCTCAGTTCCTTTCTCAAGCCACTTGTAGTGAGATTGCCTTCTCCTGTTGAGATCTTGGATGATGCTGCTTTGTTTGGGCTGCTGGTTTTCTAGGCTATCTCATTTTGCTGTCTCTTCAGTATTTCTCATCTCTTCAGGACCTGTTTGCTTCTCCATCTCCTTTCCCCACCAGGTACCACAGGGTTCCACAGAGCAGCTGCATTGCTCCAGCATCTGAGAGTAATTTAAATGGAACTGCACTTAACAGTGATGCTGCCAGCACTCATTTTGATCCCTGCGTCCGGGGATATTTTGTTATATTCATGGTGTTCTCATCATGACTTAAATCAAAAATAAGCAGGTGTAGGGCAGGAGGGGATGCCTTGCTCCACTGCACTGCTTGGGCTAGAAGACAACACCTCCAAAGTCCAAGTGTGCAGGGTTATCATGTTTTCTTCTCTTAAGGTACCATGTTGGCTTCCAAAGTTAGGTAATTTCTAAGGGCTTCTAATACTTTTTTTATGAACAGCTTTAAATAGAAGTCATTAAACACTGTTGTTCAAACTTAATTAACTTTCCTCCTTACTGTATTACAGCACAGCAAAGGGTGACAGCACTGTAGGACAGAGAAACATCTTACTAGATTTAAGAAAAAAACCAGGCTAGATTTAACATTTCATGAGAACACAGGACCTTTGGCAGCCCAGGTATCAGGATGCCTTCTGGGAGATCAGGAGGAGAGATGTCTCACTTCCCAGATTGCTGCAGTTAAACCTTGTGTGCTTCAGGCATCATTGGAGCACAGGCCCTTGCTTTGTGTCCACAGGGATGGACAAAGGCAAAATGTAACTGCAACTTGTGCAGTTTCTTTCATGTTCTGTCTCACAGGTGCCTGTGGCAGCAGTGAATAAGACAGTGCTCAAGGTTTCAGCCTGTGCTGACAGCCCAGTGCAGGCTGTGCTTGCTGGACAGCCCTTGCTGTGGTTGCCAGTACAGTTTCCATCATCCTGAGCCATCCCAGCAGCAAGGGAAGGCAGCACAGGATTCTATTCACAGCCTTGCAGGGAGAGGTCTTTTCTGTGCCTGAGCAGAGGGTCGGTCTCAGTTGTGTCTGCACAAGGAGGTGGTGTAAAACCCTCAGTGTTTTAACCAAGAGCAGCACGCAGTGTTGATGTTCTAGAGTGTGGTTATGTTGAAGGGAAACAGTTAAATATAATTTCATAGGGTCACAGAATGGTTTGGGTTGGAAGGGACCTTACGGACCATGCAGTTCCACACCCCTGCCATGGGCAAGGACACCTTCCACTAGACCAGGCTCTTCCAAGCCTCATCCAGCCTGGCCTTGGGCACTTCCAGGGCTGGCCTTGGACACTTCCACAGCTTCTCTGGGCAGTCTGTGCTAGGGCCTCCCCACCCTCACAGGGAACAATGTTATTGTTATATTTAATCTATAGATACTGGAGAAAACAACATGATCAGAAAATGGATTTAGAAGTTGTTGACCTGCACAGTTACCTAGAATTGGTTTGTAGGCCAAGCGAAGTTGCCTGGAAGCCTTTGCAGGATTAAATCAGGCATGTACTGTTTTTGACTTTTGATATTTAGAACAAAACTTCTGCAAGCAGCTAAACCTTCCCATCACATCCAAAATGCTGGTGATGTTTTGACACCTAATGCCTTGTAGCACCTTGTGAGGCCTCACTGAAGTGTGGAGGAGCAGCCTGGGGAGATTGTGTGACCAGGTCCCACTGGGAAAAGGCTTTCTTTTCAAAGAGCTTGCAGAGATGTCTGCTGTGTCTCCATCCTGCTGAGAGGCTGAAGGAAATACTGCAGGGTGAACATTTGTGCAGAAACCAGGATTGAGTCATATTAATGTCAACTGTTGGCAGTGCCAGCAGCACTCGCTTTGGCCATGTGCTGGATCCCCCTCTCCTTCATCCTGTGCCTTTGTCTGACCATCACAAAACAATCTGGTTTCTTTAGCTTGGTTTTGGAGCTACAGCCAGAGCTTACTACAGCTCTTTGGAGTAATTTTCACCTCCATTCCAGCCAACTAGATTAGACTGCAGATAATGCTAGGAGTGAATAAGAGCTCTGGCTCCAAGGGAGCTCCAAGGGAGCTGGAACATAATTACAGTAGATGAAGGGTACTCTCCTCAGCTCCTCCAAGAGTGCTGAGATTAGACTGTAATCATTGTTTGTAAGCAGAAGGGAATGAGGGGTAATCAGCCAGGCAGCCCTTGCACAATATTCCAGGAATTAATATTAGCTTCCTGAAGTAGCTCATCAATTCACACTTACATGAAACCACAGAAATCAACAGGTCTTGGCTTCCACCATGGGAGCTGCTGAGCGTGCTGGGTCCTGTGAGCTCAGGCTTGGGGTTCTGTGGGCCAGGCAGGGTGAGCAGCAAGGCTGATATGGCTCAACAAGAGGGAATTGTTGTTCCTGGGAAGGACTGGGGGTCTCAGCTCCATGGGGAGAGAGGCAGGACCAGGAGAGCTCAGGAGCTGCTGCCCATGGAGAGGCAGCCAGGTTCAATATGCTGAGAAGGGGAAGGTGCTGCTTTTTTTCTTCAGTCATCTCCTTTAGCCTGCAGAGCTCTGGAGAGAGGGACAGCACTGGGAAGGAGTGGGGAAGTTTGGGTTTGAGGAAAGTCTTTGCAAGTGTGCTTGGTGCTGCTTGAATCTGGCCCTAATTATGGAGCCTGCAGGTCGCAGTGAGCACAGTGAGAACATCGTGTACAGACACAAAGTTAACATCAGGCAGCAAAAGTCTTGACACCCCTCTGATGTGAAATGAGAAGAGAAGGAAAAAAAAAAGAGCTTGCAAATCCAGGCAGAAATCATTAGGAGAGTGAGTCCACAGACCATGAAGGGTCATTTGAGTTTCAAAAAACACCTGTACTGCTTTCAGCAGAGCTTGCTGCTGCAAGCCAGGTGGTAGGACTGTGTCAGTGTGAGTGTTAGCCTGCCCTGCTTCCCTCCCTTCAGCAGTTCTCACTGCCAAGCCCTTTGCTTCCATCAGTTTTGGAATAAATCACCAACCAACCAAATGATTATCTCTTGCAGTGTTTTACATACATTAGTTATGTGCTTGGGCTTTTTAATGATGCTGCTGCTCTGACAGCTCACTAAATATGACACAGCTTTATGGGTGGCATTGCTAATACTTCAGCAGCCAAAGGTTAGCTGCTATTATTAACCACATTAGTACTGGCTCTTGTAGGAAAAATAAGTGGAGATAGATGCTTTCTCCAGAAAGCTCACAGCCTAAAAGCCAAACCTGAAGAAATATTGAAGGAAGGAGCAGCCCATGAGGGAATGAGTTGGTGGTGGCTGGCACAATGTCATGAGTTTGCACTTGTGGCTGTTGGTTCATTTGGTTTGTTAATTGCAATAGAGGCAGGTCGGAGGGCACAGCAGGAGCCTGGCAGCCTGTGAGGGGAAGAGGGACAGAGCTGGAGTGTCACCTGCCTGTCCTGATCCACTGCCAGGGCTCTGGAGCTCTCGCTGCAGGAGGACGTCTGGAAAAATTTGCAGGAAGAATGTGTTCATGTCTGCATGGATTGCTCCCAAAATTCTCTTCCAGGCTCTTTTTTAGCATGGGGAAAAGCATGGGGGGGCACCTGGGTGGAACAGTCTGGGCTTCAAAGCTGCAAACCTTCCTTGGCAAAGCAAGGTGTGTGCGTGGAGCACCTGTGTTAGGGGAGAGCCATGGAATGGGAAGCTGGGATGGTGAGTGAAGAGAAATGAGTGAGTTGGACACCTGGAAAGGTGGGTGAGGAGAGAGAGGAGCCTCTGGAAGAGGATCTTGAAGTTGTTGGGTAAAATGAGCTATGCTGAGGATGCACAGCCATGAGTTCACTTGACGAGGGCATAATTATTGTAGCCCAGATCAGAGAGGAGGAGCTGTCTGAACTCATTTCTTTCTGCTGCATTTCTCATTTAGATATGTTTTTTTTATCTAATGGATCTTTGTGCAGTCGAGCTGGGGAATGAGAAAGGCCCTGTTTGCTGTGGTGGAGCAGAGCAGAGCAGAGAGGCGGGGTTTGCTGATGAATATCAGCTTCTAGAAAAGAATTGTTTTCTTGCTGCTTTGCTGAGGGACTGGGGCATAGATCCCATTTCAGAAATCTCACGGTGTGACTGCTGTGTTTCTTAAAAAGGGCAGTAGGGAGAAAAATCCATGGCATGGAGGGGGATGATGTCTGTGGGTGACACTCTGGTTGTGCTTTTGCCCCGTGCTCATCACCAGCCCCATCACACTGAGATGTTCTGCCTTGGCTACCTGGAGATCAGTGTCAGTGCCTCCTCTGATGGACTATTAATACTTCCCAAAGCCCTAGAAGCCTGTCTAATAAAAGCCATGAGTGCCTTGGTGCCTTGCTGCATGACTGGAAGATTTATTGCTACAAGCAGCAGAAGAGCATCTGGGGAAGCAGAGGGGTTGGTTGCTTAAGGAAATTTTAATATCACAGGTCCCCACATTCCAGTTCATCTTTACCAAAGGAGTTATCAAGTTAGAAGGTCCATTGGGAACAGAGAGAACGTGTTATCAATGCTGTTATAGTGAGGGCTGTGCCAGCACTTTTCATGGAAACCTTCTGTTTTCAAATGGCTATAAATAGTTGGTTAAATGCACATAAATAGATCCTACCTGGGGGTAAATGCTTGACTTTGAAGTGAGCAGACGGCTGCTTCTCACTTTTAACCTACATAAAATGAGGGACAGCCGTGTTGCCAAATATGAGTGTTGGAAATTGTAAATGCAATGTGAAAAAAAAACAATATGCTTTGAGATAATTTTATTTGCCATCTGGTTTTGAGCTGTCAGTTATACTTGCATCATGTTTTCTCTGCAACTGTGAAGTTTCTTTATTTTGAAACAAAAACAAAGATTGCCATCTAGTACCTTGACTTCAGGATATCAAAATTGAAGAAAAGTTTTTAATCAAACAAGTCTTGCAAAGCTTTTCAGAAAGGGAAGAATGCTGGCAATGGTGGGGCATTTAGGGAAGTTTAATAATCTCTTTTAGTTTTGTGTAAAAGCAGATTAACCAAACAGACATAATGAATGCATCAGACATCTCCATGCATTCACAATGAATGTTTGCAGGTAGGCATTTGGAAATTAGAGAGCATTAAGTTAAAACACGTATTTTCCCTCTATGTTTGTACCCTAAAGAATTAACTTTCCTCACCCTTAGAGGCATTTGCTACACTCTTACAGCCACATGTAGCCTAAATAATCTGTGCGTTTGTGATTAAAGCTTTTTTAATATTTATATTCCTTGGGGTTTTAATATTTGATATTCTTTTCTCTGTCTTGTTTTCATGGAAAAAAGAAAAAAAAAAGGCAAACAGAAGCTGACATGTACAAGACTGCTGCCATTGTAAACTGGCATAAAGACCAGAGCTCTTTTTTTTTTTGCTTCAGCTTGTGGACATGAAGTAGGTTTGTGCAGTTTTTGGAGATGTGAAGCAGCTGTATGAATCATTGGGATGAAATGGTTACCTTGCTGTATAAAAATGTCTGGAGTGCAGGTCACATTCCCTAGATAGATGTGGCACCTGGGGACAAGGTTTAGTGGTGGGCTTGGCAGTTGGGCTCAAATGATCCTCAAGGTCCTTTCTGACCAAAACACTTTTGTGATTCTGTGACTGAAGTGGGGTCTCACCACAGAAGGAGGAGAGATGCTTAGAGCTGAACCTCTTTGAAATTGTTTCCCAAATAAGACAGGAGTTATTGTTCTTGAATGGCAGCAGAGCATCACTGTGCAGGCTGAAGGCAGATGGGAGAAAATTGTCATTTCTCACTGGGCTGAGTTATCCTGCTCCTCTGGTTTTATTTAAAACAAACTTGGTGAAGAGGTATTTTGGGGCAAGTTGGAGACGTTCAGCTGGGCTGGGCTGGCACAAGGACAGCATCCACCTGCCAGCCTTCCCTGGTGAGGACCCAGCACACTCAGCTGGGCAGGCAGGGATTTTGGAGGGGCTTTACTGTATTTGCAGGGAGGCTGCAGAGCCTGGCTGTGCCCAGGGCACTGCTTTGGCAGCTGCAGAACCCGGCTGTGCCCAGGGCACTGCCTTGGCACCTGCAGGCAGGCTGTGCCCTGCAATGGGCAATGTCTTTCCCCCCAGCCCAGCAGAGGCAGATCCCAGCTCTGCCAGGCAGCCAGCCTGTGTGTGTGGAGCTGGTGCCCACGCAGTGACTGCTCTGGGTTATTCATCTCCTGTAGCAGGCTCTGCTGCCTCCTCCCACCCCGAGCTAATCGCTTTGCAAAGCTTCCAAGGTACACCAACTTTGTGTGGCAGCTAACAAGCTTAGCTGATGAGTTCTGCCATCATCCTTCTCCAGAGCTAATCAGCTTACCAGTGCTCCAGAGCTAATGGGCCTGTGGGTCACAGCAGCACAGTGAACTGCTCACACACACATTTCCCACATCCATCTTTAATTGCATGGCTGCTGCTTTAATGGAGTTTCCTCCTGCATATGCTTCGCCTTTTTTTCCAATGGTTATCACTTGTTATTTTGCAGCCAGTTCTTTTTTTTCCCCTCAAATGCACAGTTCATTAAAGACTGTTTTCATGCTATGGTTGAGATTTCAAATATCAGCTGCTTCCCAGTCATCCCACCCAGACTGGGTGGTGGCCAAAATATATTTACAAACGGAAAATTACACTTGGGATGGCACATCTCATGAGCACTGTGTGCTTTTTACCAGTGCATCTCTCGGAAAAAAAAAAAATCAGTTCCAGGAGAAAAAATAATTGAGTGATGTCAGCTCTGTAAAGTAAGGATTTCAGAGAGTTGGGAGTGGAAGGGCTGGGAGTGCTGCAGTGGAGGTTCTGCAGCCCAAGAGCGACGCTGCCAGCCTGTAGCCCCGTCATCTTCAAGTGCAGCAGCTGAGAGCTGCACCTGCAGCCCTCCCCTCATTTGAAGTGGCTTCACAATCATTCTGCTAGAAAAGGTATTTTATCCTTTTCACTCACTACGTGAAAGCGAGTGGAGAAAAGCGGCTGACAAAGAAATGCTGATGGTGATGTATGAAAAACGCCGACTCTGCATTTGGCGAGCAACCCAACGATAAAAAGAAATTTTTTTTCCCCCTTGTATTTTTTCAGCTTTTATAGTGGCAGGGGATGGGAGCAGGTAAGGCATCTGCCTGAAACTTTGTGTGAAGTTGCAGCGTGTCTGTGGCCTGGCAGTGTCCCAACGTGATGGGAAGGGTTTGGTGCTGATGATGTGAGCACACATTTCCAGCTGTGCTCCATCCCCATACACAGCAGCACTTGGCAGGGAGCACAGGACACCCATCCTGGTCCTCACCTGCCCCTGGAGCAGAGCAGGGGCAGAGCAGGCAGGACCTTTTCCAGGAAAAGTCACTCAGAAGGGTTTTGCCATCTGAGCTCCCAGCTGTGAGCGCGCCGTGACTTAGGAAAATATAATTAAATGCTGCTCAGTGACTGCATTGTTAATAACATGATTAAAAAGAGGTTCCTCCTGACCATATCTCATTCTCGAAAGCAAAATGGAAATGGCAGAAATACCATTTAGAAAGTAGGATGTTGTTGTCTGTTCCAATTTTCATTAAATTCTGTGCTTCTGCTCCCCTACAACCGTGGTTGCACAGGTTAATTAACACATGTTGTATGAAAATTAAAGTCCTTACATTGTATTTTTTTCAGCTGAGTTCTCTCCTGTTTTTGTCTTCTGAACAAAGAGCAGTGCTCTTTCTTCCCTTATTATAATCTTGGTATTTTATAGACCTCTTTTATGAGCCTCTTGTTTTCTGTCCCTTCATGTAGTTTTTCCAGAATTTCTGAGAGATTTATAAAAACCTCTTTCCTTGCTTTCTCTAGTACTTGTCAGTACTCTCCTGGGCCTATCTTAAAGAAAGTGCACAATGTTTCAGATAAATATAAGCCACCAATTAAAAAGTTGCATTACTGTATAATCCAGACTGTTCCCTATTTTCTGTTCATTACTGTCCAGTACTTTATCCAAATTTTGCTAACTCTTGGAAAAAGCAAACAGAGGCCTGGTTGTCCTCTGCCCTTAGCCACATCAAATTATTTCTCTTCCCATATTATACTACCACAGAGGATTTGCACATAATTTTTCCTCGCTCTTTGTGCTGGCATGGGATCATAGTTTGCCAGTCCAAATTGGTAAGCTCCTTCCCAAACCTTCATTTAAAAACTGGGTTTGACAAGAGCTCAGTGTTTTGCACTGCCTGAGAAATCTTTGGTTTCCAGGCAAATTCCACACATTTAGGAAGGAGTCCTTCATGATACCTAACAAAATTAATTGTGGAAAAACAGCTCTTTGGGACACTTTTAGTCAATTCAGATGGCGTTTCTGTTGGAATCTCAGTGAATATGTTTGGTGAGGGGAGAGACAAAGCCATGTTGCCCTTAGGACCCTGTCCCAGACCATGGAACCCAGAGCCTCATGTTTCTTTTCTCTCTTAAAAATCTGACCTAACTTCTGCCTCCCCATAGGCATGTGCCAGAACTGGGGTGTCCCAGCTGGGGAATATTGGGAACAGCTGTTCCTCCTGCTTACTCTGATATCTGGAAATACAGATTTCTTCTGAGTGGAGAGCGAGAGAGGAGTCCTGACCACCCTGTTGGAGGAGATACAAAGGGCTTGCTTTCCTTTTGTCCTGTGCGTAATAACCCTTGTGTAAAACACAATTTTTATATAAAAACAAATATAAATTTGCATAAAACGCCTCCCTGAGAGCAGCAAAAGTTGAGCAGCTCTTCAGAAGGGTTTGGTTCAGAGGCAGGGCAGCCTGGCTGCCAAAGAGGGATGGGCACCACACGGCGTCCTGGTGGAGTCTGTCTGTGGAGCTCAGAGATGGAGAGGAGGAAGTGGCTGGCTGTCAGCCACAGCAACAGATTGCTCCTCTTTTGCAGACTGAAGTCATGTCTGAAATAAATACAGGCACTCACTGCCACGCATCCTGCACGGAGCAGTGGAGGAGCTGAGCAGAAATAGGAGGTTTTGGCTGGAAATTTCTGATATTGTTGCATAGAGGTGAATTTAAAGCTCTGGGGCAAATATTCTCCTTCCATTAGGGCATCCTTAGTGACTCCAGCCCTTCATGTAACTCTACAACACCATAAGTGGACATGTTTATTAAATCCAGTCCCTTAGTTGGGATACTTCTGGACTTATAATTCATCCAGTTACTCAGATTTTGTGTTTTGCCATACCTGAATGTGTGTCAGATGTTCGCAGGTGGTGAGAAAGAACAAAGCCCACTTTCTGTTCTGGCTGTGTACTTTTCTGTCTGTGTGTTTTCTGTGTACTTTTCTCTCTGATTCAGCCCTGAGCTCTTTGCCCAGGGTTCTTCAGCTCCCCCATCTAAGGTTCCATCTCCCAGGCCTTGTACCCACCACTGATTGATGGTGAAGAACACGCCTGGAGATGTTTGCCAGCTCGATGCGGAGGGTCCCTGGTGCTGATGTTCCTTTATCTAAAAAGCCAGCAGTGAGAGGCTGGGGCTGCTGGTGCCTTGCTTAGTGTGTGAGTGTAATTAAGAAGATCAACTGTGCCAGTTTTCTGACTCCCCTCTGCTCGTGTGAGGAACAATAGCGCTAAATGATGATTGTAATTCATTACAAATGCACCCTAATTAAATTACCCATCAGTGGCTGCAAGATTAATGACACCAACCCGAGTTAAAACATGATTAAAGTTAGGCTTGTCACATTTTTCAGTTATTACATGGAAGTTCACAGGAGGAAGGGATGGGGCAGAGTGCAAGGTGTGATTGGATGATGCTGTGGAGCACAGCTGGAGCAGCAAAGGCCGTGGCTAATGGTGCTCCTTTGGACTTTGCTGGGGACAATCCCTCTGGAAGCTTTTCTCAGGTCTGTCAGGAGGGCTGTGGGGCTGTACCTTTGTCAGGGAATGTTGTTAATCTCTGTGGGATGAGCAGAAGGGTCCTGTAGGGAGTCTGGCACAGCAAGGAACTGAGCCTGCATCTCCCAAACTTAGGCTTAACTCTCTGAGTTTAGCTTGCTGAGCTTTCTTGCCTTTCTTCTTTTTTAGTTTTGTATTTCTGCATGCTGAATATCATCCAGACTTTCTTGAAAATAGTAGCAGGGAAGCATCATGGATGACATGACGGGTAGTATCAAATACATCAGAGCATCAGAAATTTTACATTGCAAATGGCTCTCAACAGCAAGCATTTACAAGGGGAAGACAACACCACAACTTTGCCAAAAGTGCAAAATTCAGGACATTTTATTAAAAAGAGATAAAGCAAGGGACCTGATCATGCAGCATTGGGAATTTTGCTGTGTCTGTACTGCTGGAGAAGCCTCTGGAGGTGTTGCCAGGCTCGAGTGAGGGGGAGGACCAATGTGTGGGATGTGTTTAGGTGGATGAGAAGGAAAAAAAATATATCTTGGCATAAGAACTGTCTCTCTGAACACCCTACACAGATTGGCTATGCTTGGCATTGGTTCTGTCATTAGCTGGCAAATAAGCAAGGAGGAATATTTTCAAAGTAATTTCATTTTCCTGTATTGTACATCCTGTCCTTAAATGCCTTTGCTGATTGGATTGATGGTGCCACTCCAGAAATGGACATTATTTACCAGTCAGGGCTGGACTCTTAATAGATCTTCTCAAACTCCTTGAGAAGCAGCTCTTGGATGCTCCAAGCAGAAATAAATTGAGCAGTGTGGTCGATGTGCCCCTTATATCAGTGGAATGGACGTCATTAGAACGTTGTACACGACTGCTTTGGGCTGGAGCAGCAGAAACACATGGAGTTCCTGGAAATGAACTCCAAAAAAACAACAGGACTTGAATTAGAGAGCTGTATGTGTCAGGAGGAGGCAGCTTTGTTTTTTGCATGGTTGCCTGTGCTGGATGCTGGGGCAGCTTGTGAAGCACAGGAGGATGCAGGCAGGGGTGCTGGACCAGCAGGGGCTGTGGGTGAGACAGCCCATCCTCTGCCATGCCATGGACTCTGCAGCACTGCCGTGGCAGGCAGATGGCATTACCAGCTGTGCAAGCCTAATTAATGCACATCAAAGTTACTGGAAGACAATTCTCTGGGGAGTGGATGGTTACCAAGAGGTTCAAACCCTGCTTGGAGATATTAATATTGAATGTCGTCATCTCCGGGTTTGGATGACCTTGCTTCTGTTGATAAAACGAGGCATTTTCCAGTTTTTTCTGCATGTTCTCTTCAGCAGTGCTGTTGCTCATTACATTGAAATGATTTCCCTTGAGCAGGATAGGGATGAATAACCTGAAAGACTTTTCCTCCATAAAATCATCTGCAAAAGCCATCTCTCAGTACACCAGATTTGAAAGTGCCAGGTTTAGAGCCAGAGGTACATTTTTGTCTTTAATGTGAAGGTGCTGAGGCCCTGGCACAGGGTGCCCAGAGAAGCTGTGGCTGCCCCATCCCTGGAAGTGTCCAAGGCCAGGTTGGACAGGGCTTGGAGCAGCCTGGGATGGTGGAAGGTGTCCCTGCCATTGCAGGGGGATTGAAATTAAATGGTCTTTAAGATCCTGTACCATGGGCATCAGTGGATCCAAGAGCAGCAGACTGGGGGTTGCTGTTCTCCAGATTTCCAGATGTTGCACACATTAGTGCAGGGATGGCAGCCAGATGTTGGCTGTTGGAGCAGTGGGTGCCTCTATGAGCTCTGGGAAGGTGGAGGCATCACCTGCAGCTCTTGGCATCCTGGCCACATCTCATCTTCTGTTGGAGAGTTCAGAGCTGCTTGCACAGTCCATCAGCGTGTGAATAAATACCTGTCAAAGGAGAGCTGCCAGCTGGCTCAGCCATCAGAGGGGCCTCCCCCACAAATTTTGGGTAATGCAGCAGATTTAGCAGCTAATATGAGAGTTTTGTGGCCTACTTCTTTCTCTCTGGAGGATTTTCTGACCTGGCTATGTAGCCTTGAAGCTACATATTGCTCTGCTTGTTATTGCCTTACAAAGCTAAATGGATTTTTTTCCTTTTCATTTTTTTCCCCAAGTGTTTGGACTTGTTTTTTATTTAGGACACAACCCTTTTTGTCTTTCTGGTTTTTCCTTTCCCAGCCATCTCCTGCAGACAAGGTTGTTGGGATTCAGAGAAATAGCTGACTCACATGGGCAGATGTTGTGATTTTCCTTTGTAATTGAGCCTGTGAAAGGGGGATTTTCCTTTAGGCATTGTGGAGGCAGAGCTCTGCTGGCTCTGACAGGTGCTGGGGGAGTGGTGGTGGGACAGGGATGTCCTTTAGGTGAGGAGATGTGGTGAAGTGGAGATGAGAAGCCATTTCATGCTGCCCTCTGGAGCAGTGACCTCTGTGAAATGAGGTTGGGTTTAGTCCAGTTCTCTGCAGATAAGCTGTTTGCAGAAAGCAATCAACGTATCTGGCATGGACAGGCACCCAATGAGCCACCTCAGCACGAGCCAAGGATGCAAAGGTGCCCTGGAGGCCAAGATGCACTTACACAAAGTCTGGCTTAGGCCTTTTGCTGTAATCTCCTACCTTGATGGATGTCTGTGACAGTCTTCACAGAGGTTTTTGGATTTGGGGAGGAGACAAGGACCTGACTCCATGTTTCAGAAGGCTTGATTTATTATTTTATTATATATATTACCTTAAAACTATACTAAAAGAATACAAGAAAGGATTTCATCAGAAGGCTAGCTAAGAATAGAATAATAAGGAATGATAACAAAGGTTTGAGGCTCGGCTCTCTGTCCAAGCTAGCTGATTGATTGGCCATTAATTAGAAACAACCAACATGGGCCAATCACAGATGCACCTGTTGCATTCCACAGCAGCAGATAATCAATGTTTACATTTTGTTCCTGAGGCCTCCCAGCTTCTCAGGAGGAAAAATCCTAAGGAAAGGATTTTTCATAAAAGATGTCTGCGGCAGATGTCCACCTTATCAGCTCCCAAGCTTCTGGCTGGTCTTTTGGTGCACCCACAAATTAGGAGGAGCAAAAGCTGGGGGGTTTTGAGTCCTTGGTGTCATGCTGAGCTTGCCATTGTGGTGAAATGAAATGCATGTTAACAGAGATTGTGTCTCTTGAGGTCATATCCCCTTACTGCCCCAGGGCTGCCTCCTTGTACCCCACCAGAATGGCTCTGGGCCCAGCTCAGACCTTTTTCAAGGGCAGAAGAAGCTGGGGCAGGGCAGAAGGTCCATGGTCTGGAGCTCTCTCCTTGACCCCTGCTCAGGCAGGGCTCCACACCCTCACAAAGGGGTTACTGCTTCTGTCAAACACTGCAGCCATGAGAGCAGGGAAGTATGGTGGCCTCCAAGAGCTGAAAAATACCTTGTGAGGATCGAGTCTCTGAGCATAGAGATGTTTCTTTTAGAAGAAATAGCTCTCTGATTCCAAAGATGCATATTGCAGGCTGATCAGTGATCTGAGGCAGCAGCAGCACATGGCACTGCCTTGCTGTTTGCAGAGACAGCTCCCTCCAGGACAGAGCTAGAGAGCAGAGCTGGAGGAACCGAGGGGCAGATGAGTGTGTGGATGCTGCTCCCTCCCCACTGTCCGTGCCTGTAGTCCTGCCAGCTCATGGGCAGTGTCCTGGTTCTGTAGCCTGTGATCAGTGGTCAGCAGATGGGCCCCAAGTTCAGCCTGATTAGTCCTGTTCAATCAACAAGGCCGAGGCAAAGTTGCTCCCTGTCTCATCCCATATGGTGGCTCCTGCTGTCACTGTCCTTGTGGGAAAAGCTCTGAGCAGCCTGCTGGTCTCGAGTCCAGCCCCTGTTTTCCCCTCACCAAAGAGGAGAGAGCTCTGGAAACATCACCCAGTGTTTCTGTCAGGCAGGGTTGCACCCGAGCGGTGATGTTTGACTCACGGTGCCACTGATAGCTGGGAGCTGGCACTGCTGCGTCCCAGTGGATGCTCCCCTGTCACTTGGCAGGGACAGGCTCCCAGTGGGAACTGCTCCAACACCCTGCAGATGTCCAGGGCCCGTGCCCTGCCTCAGATCTGTGAGCATAAAGGTGAAACAGATTGATGAAAATTAATTCTGAACAGATTCTTGAGCTGTCATTCAGTGGCTGAGGAAGGGATGGAGAGACTAAGCTGAGGCAATTTGGGTAACTCCAACTTATTCTTTGTGTGTTCTGTTGGAAACTGTCACTTGGAGTTAATCCTTTCTAAAATTTTAAATTTTTGGATTCTTAAATTTTTTTCAATCACAATGAGCTGATCAATGAGGTGAGGAGTTTGCTTTTGTAAAATTGTAAGGTGTAGGGTGCCAACAACACAACTGGCTCCCAGAGAAGTTCAGAAGAGTGCCTGGAATTGGTCTGTCTCTTCCTATGGAGATGTGGAGAGAGGGAATTCAAAATTGAAGGGATTTAGATTCAGGACTTGTGTAATGATAGGCTGTGATCCAAATGGGTAATACACATGAAGCTTCTAGACATCATCCCTTTAGCATATTTTATCTCAAGAATGCTCTAAACAATTCCTGATATAGCCACCCCTCAGAGCTTGTGCCACCCTCACAATCTTCATCATTTCAGGGTTCTTCTCTTCAGATCCCCACATTGGGTATCTCCTCATGTCCTCCTGTTGTCTTCTGGCATGCTGAAATGAATAAGATCTTGTGATGCTCAAATGCTCCAATTAATCACCTATGGCAGTTTGTGTCTCTTATTAGTTTGGAAATTCAGAGAAATGCCAAGGGGTTGGCACAATCTGTTGAGGTGGAGCATGTTTGAGTCAGCTGAAGAGGAGCTGGCTCAACCATAGCTGGTTTTGTTTGTATTCACAGTTGTTACCACACATGTTTTCTGTGATCACAAAACAGAGATCTGAGTAGATCCAATTTCAGTTTTTTCCCTCCTCTTATGATTTTGGGCTTATTAGCCCTGACAGTTATTTCTTTGTCCTTAGTTGTAGGCTGAGGCAGCTTTATGGATAATGTGGGAAGCATGTCTTTTCTAATTAGACCACAGTCTGTTGTCTGTCTGCCTCATGGGCAGGACACAGCATGCTGTTTTGCTGAGTTTATAATAGCAGGAAGCCCTGGATGCAGAAGGTCACGTTGGGCTTTTTTTCACAAAGGTGTTAGAGCAACAACTCACAACATCAGTGTTCCCGAGACTAAGCAGGAAACAAAACCTATGGAATATATTCTCGTCTCGCTTCCCACAGTGAACTATTTAAATTACACTGGGGCATGATGAGGTACAATAGGAACTGAGAGCAGCACACCATGCCCAGCCAGGCCACAAGCTGGGTTTGCAGGAACTTATTCCAGCTTATTTCCTGTGTCTCCTAGCAAGGTGCCAGCACACATGTTGCATCCCAACTCTGGCAGGAGTTGTTCTCAGAAGTATTGCAGCAACTAATGAGGAACATTGGCTTCATGGAAGCTCACACCTTTTCTTTTCCCAGCATGATCACCTGTAGAATGTGTATTATGTCACCATTATGAGACCGGTAGCTTTATATAGTGTCCTATCTTGTATAAAAAGTCAAAAACTGCTGTGTCTTGCTCTTTGAATTCAGTGGCCCATAGCAGGGGGGTTGGAACTAGATGATCTTTAAGGTTCCTTCCAACCCAAACCATTCTGGGACTCTGAATAATTTTCTTGCATCTTTCTTGAGAGCAGCAGACAAAGTTGCGCAGAGCAGCTCCTGGTTCTTTGTGGGCAGTGAGGGAGTGAAGTTTGTTCTGGTGTCAGGAGAGAGGCTGGGATGGAGGGACAGCTGTCAGGAGCATTTCAGCAGTCTTCCTCCTCCAAGTCTGACCTTTTTCATTTGCCCCTGATTTCAGCAAAGGGGACGGTAACAAGTTGTGTTCATTACCAAACTTTGCAATTCAAGAAAACTCTTAAAATAGCAACTTTCCTTATTCTTCAGCTGCTGGCTCACTGCCCAGGGAAAATAGTGGGTTGAGAATGAGGCAACAACTTTTCTTTTTCCAGTAATAGTGCTTTCAAACTATATGTCTGTTTAGGAACATTAATCATTGTAACTACGGGGTAAAAATCTTCTCCCTGTCTTTAATCTTACCTGTGCAATGAGATGGCAACATTGAGCTTTTGCTTTCTGTGGATGATTAAGAAGGGCCAAGCCTCAAATAGTTGACTATATCTTTTTCTCAATTTGCTTTTCTGTCAGCTTAAATTAGAGATGGTCTTAGCCATTCTGTTGCAAACTCTCCTTGTCCTGTGCTCTTCTCTGCTGTTGCAAACTATATGGGGCTGCTCTGGGTTAGCCCTGCTTTAGAAAACCCGCAGTAAAGGTTTGTCAGAAGGTTTTGCAGGAAAACCACCCTTGTCTGAGGCAGCCATGGGCACAGTGTGCAGTCAAGAGATGTTGCATTGCCTGAGGGTGTGCCCTGCGGAAGAGATGCAGAACTGCTCGTAGGTCTTGATTTCTTGTGGCACTTTTATGAGATTAGGAGTAGTTCTTGACAAATATTGATGTATTTGCAGTGTAATTACAAGGCTTGGTTGGTATTTATATCTCCTCCCCAGCCTGTGCTAGCATTGGTAGATGGTGTTAAAGAGGTGCTGCGTGATTAGTAGCATTAAGTGATACTTCAAAGTGCTTCCCAGACAATAACTAACTAATCCAGTTTGGTGCCTGTGAGGGGGAAGAGATCCCAAGGTATTATTTGTAGCATTTCATGTTTGTAAATCCCTACAGAATCTCCGAGGCGCAAAAGAAATTCCATACATGCGATAAATAAATGGTACAAAAGGGTACAAGATGACAGCCAATCTTCCCACATGGCTTGGATGCCTCTTGCATGGGTTGCCTCCTGTGAGGCAGATGTTCCCAGGAGAGGAGAGGGCTGTGGGCATGCAGGGGTGGAGGTTCCTGCTTGCAGGAGCAGCTCCTGGGCTGTTCTTTGGCCAGACGGGGCAAGGGCAGGCGCTCCCCGCATCACCTGGGGCACTGAGCAGCACCTGGTCCTCACTTCACACTGAGGCTTGCATGGATGGCTGGGCAAACACAAACCGTTCTGGCTTGCTCCTGCATGAGCATTCACACAGACTGGATAGCAGGGAGATTAAATCCTTGGACATGGGGTGTGTTTTGTGGTTCCTCAGTGCAGCTGAGGACATGCCCAGACTCCCAGTGGAGGGACAGCAGGGCTGAGCAGCATGTGTTGTCTTCATTAACTCTGACTGTTCCTTATGTCCATTTCTGCAGTATCTGATTCTATGTCCCTTCCCTTTGAAAGCTGCTGTGGGTCAGAGTTTCTGAGGAGTAGGAGTAGGTGTCAGCCCATATGTGGGATGGCTGCTCTGTATCTCACTGTCTCCTCATAGACCTTCCTTTGGCTTTCCTTTCTTTCTTGCTTTGTTGTCAGCAAAGGAATTAAACACAGCAGGCTACTGTCCTCTATTGCTGGCTCCCACCTGCAGGTGCTGTGGAGAAACACCACAAGCACTCTCTCCCCCTCCCATCTCCTCCTCCAAAAGCTTTCAGCTGTCAGTAAGCTTGGGATGAAACCCCAAGTGTTAAGTGACAGCATCCAAGCCAGTGCAAAAAGTCAGAGGTGGGGAAGTAAACCCACTGATTAGAGAAAATGGATTTGAGAGAAGTGGAGAGGAAGGCAGAGCGAGCACAAAGAGGAGGAAGGGAACTGAAAGCCCGTGGCAGGAGCTGGGCAGAGCAGCCAGGGTGAACAAACAGCCAGCCGGGGTGTTCCACCAGCATGGCTGATTTGTTCCTCCCTTCCAAACGGTTTAGCTGAGACCCACCATTTGAAAATAAACTTTCCTTTTGTTTTTTTAAACAGTTCAGTGCCTAGGAGAGCATCAAAGAGCTCGGGTTGCAAATCAAAATGAGACTGTGGTGGTTGTGTTGTCATTGTACCTGTTCCACTGCTCTGGTCTTTGGGAGGAGGAGGCGTCTTTGGGGAGCGGGCCCAGCCAGGCTGGTTGCCATGGCAAATCTCTGCTGATGCCTGCTCTCTGCCTGTAATTGCTATTCTGCAGCTGTTTCCAGTGGTTGTCTGCAGAAACTTGCACAAGTTATGGACGTTAAAATCCGAACCTGTACGTTGGCCTTTGCTGGAACTGAGCTTTGACAAGAGAGATGCATTAGCTTCCAAACTCACAAGTAATTAGGTTGGTTTGAGTGTACTTTGCCTAAAGTTAAGGCTTTGGGGCTGGGAAAGGAAAGTGGAGGGGGAGGAAGTGGCAACTTTAAAATCAATATTGCAAATGCAATGCAAAAGAGTGTAATTAGCATGTTTTGCAGGGCCTATTAATTCCTCTGAAATGTTGTTTATTAGGCAGAAGAACTTTGGGAGCCCATCAGTGGATTAAACAGGTTCTGTAATGAAATGTAAATGGTGTAATTGGGCTTGTTCTGAAAGTATTTATTCTTCACCTGTGACCCGCTTGATTGCGGTTTGACAACACGAAGGAGTGTGCATCTCTTCGTTAATGACAGCTAATTCCCTGGAGCTAATGGAGTGGGAGCCCGGGCGCCAGGAACGCGGGTCACGCCTGGAGCTCCCCACTGATTGGCACCAATCCGAGCACAATGTAACTTTAATTACAGTAATTCCGAATCTAAAGCAAGCATTTAGCCGGTGGAGAGAGGCTCTTAATTTTGCAAATAGGTGCCGTATAATGGGGTGACCTTTTATTAGGCAAATATTGGGATGGGTGGGAATGCTGTCCTCAGAGTTACAGGTAACAGGTTGTTGGCTCCCATTAGCTCAGTGAAAATCACAGAGATGTGTTCTTCCTGCCAGATTAACCACACGGATTTCCTTCAACAAGCAACGCTGGGGAACCAGGGGGAAATGTGCTCTGTGTTATTTAAATGCAGTCTTTCCATCAAGGCATGAAAATCTTCTGCTGCTCCTCTGCCTTCTGTGTGTGTTTTTGTCAGTGTAGACAACCGGGATTTCTGTTGTTTTCCCTTTTTACAAACCCTCTTTACCCAAACTGTGCAGTGCTGAATATCTCCAGGCACACAGGAAAGGTCATGCAGCTCTCTTGGAGAGCTAAACACTCAGTTTTTCCTGGCATTATGGTACCCTCAATTAAGTGCTACCATCGGTGCTGTTCTGCTCCCTCTTCTTTGGGGTCAAGAGGATGCCCAGCCACAGCTTCCCTTCTCTCATGCTGGAGAAAGCCTTTCAAAGCAGACACTGGCTGTTTAGTGGGAGCAGAGGGTGCTGTGCTGGTAGAGAGGACCAGGGGGACCTGCAATCCCCCAAATCCATTCAGGCCTGCAGCCTCCAACCTTGCCTTCTGTCAGCTCAGTCTCTCTCTTAAGAAATGGACTTGTTAGAGTTGAAATGAACCCAGGCAGGGAAGCTTTTATCCAGGAAATGTCCAAGTCTGTGTGCACGGATTTGGAGTTGGTCCCCAGGGGAATGCTGTAGGCTGTTGTATTTAATGTCTGAAGCAGAAGCACTACAATTTCTGCAAGCAATGCCTTTCTTTTCTGTTTCATTATTCCTCCTCTGCCTCTTTCCATCTGCAAGCTGAGAGGCAGAGGTGGCAGTGACAGCATGGTCACAGATCTCTTTACATCATTGATCTTGGGCTTGTCCCCAGAGTCAGGACAGGGTGGGAGGCAGCTGCACACAGGGTGAAGCAGCACAGTCAGCAGACATTTCCAACCTGAACAAATGAAGGAATGAGCATCACTGGGCAGGGGACTGGCGATGATGGGGTGTTGGTGCTGCTGTGGAGCAGCAGCCAGTTCCAGCCTGAAACCAGCCCAGCAGTGATGAGAGCAGTGGCAAAGAGGAGGGAGCATCCTCACAAAGCCAGGCACGTGCTCCTTCCCAGCAGATGGCTTCCCATGCACCATTCCTAATGCCAGCAGAAGTATCACCTCCTCTGGATGAGCTCATGCTCCTGCAGCCTCTCTTTGTGCTGGATTTGAGCTTTGTGGAGTCTCAGTGCCCTGGCACACCCAGGGCAGAGGCAGAGCAGCCTCTGGCTCCAGCCTGGCTGCACTGAGCAGGTTCTCCTGGCGTCAGAAGCATCCCATTCCCCACAGCTTCTCATCTGGAAGATGCAGCTGTGATGGGGATCTTGCTGGGAAGTGATACATGGGAGGACCAAGCTGACATTGCAAAGAGATCTCCTTGGCAAAAAAAGCAATAACAATTCTGATAATTGTCAAGTCAAAAACCTTCAGGTTTACCTACCTCTATTTCCTAGACTTTGCTAACATGCCACATCACATCCTAATGATGTTTCTTCTTGCTCCTTACCTTAAATGATCATACATTGTCTGTTGACCTACAGATTGAAGATATTCACCCTGTGTTATATAGAGAAAGATACTCAGGAATTTCTTCTGGAGCACTTCTCAGCACATAAATGTAAAATTCTTGAGAGCTTCAGACTAAGTCCCTCTTTTCACAGAGTCCAAAAGCATGGATTGCTCTCTGGGGCAGGCTGGCCAGATCAGTAGTTCTCTAGCTGGTCTTCCCTGATATTTTATCTTTGAGATATGGGAAGGAGAAAGATAAGATGGCTGCACAGAAGCTGGATAAGAGCTGGCAAATGTTTATATCAACCAGCCCAACATGAAGTGCAGCAGCAGGATAGGCTTTGCATGGGGAGCCTTGGATCCAGAGGAAGATTGGACATTGTTAATATGGCCAAGTGCCTCAAGGAGAGCCTAGAGTAGACTTCAGGCTCCTTATCCTTCCCATTCTCAACCTATTTGTTCTCTTTGGGGTCCATACAGCCACTTGTTCCTTCTTCCCTTCAATTCCCCATTTTATATCCAAATAAAGGAGCCATGCCATTGCATGTGTTCCATCCATATAGAAAGCTGTATAAAATAGCTCTGTGAGGTGAGTAGTGAGGAGTACTTTATCTCTTCAAGCCCATTCTTGTCCATTCAACCCCATTCATCTTCTTTTAGTCTTTTCCTCTTTATCAGCCTGAAGGCTTTTCAAGAAACGGACTCTGTCATGTTGCCACAAAGACCTGTTGTGTTTTAGGTATTAAATAAATAATAAATATTGAGTACTAAATAAATAATAAAAGCTGCCTGTACTGAAAAGCCATCCTCCAGATTAATGCTGCTGCTATGAACAAACCAGGCTTTGAGCTGGGCAGAGCAGCAGGTTCCTCGGGTGGTCTGAGCACAGGATGAGTGGCAGCTCCCAGTCATTAATACAGAGCTTTGATCTCTTTGAGATAAGAGGTTATTTCCCCGTGGCCCTTTGGGTGAGGAGCCAGTGATAGAGTGACAGCAGTAAAACATGGCCATTTGAGAGGCTCCTCCAGCATTTTACTGAGATTAGATCTCCGGAAGGGGCTGTTAGAGAGGAAGAAATGATGGCACGGCCGGTTATGTGACCGCTGTGACTCATTAATAGATCAAAATTTATGTCCAGAGTACCCTCACACAACTGGTCCAAACCACCTCTTAGGAGCTGCTTTCTCTCTTCTCCCTGTGCTGCTGTTGCCTAAAGGCCTCAGTGGGAGATGTGCTGACTCTTTTAACAGCCTCCTGCATTTACTCTGGATCCAGGAGTTTTTGACACAGCGGAGCCTTGGCTGTGCCACCAGCACAAACTTCAGCTTTGCTCTGCACCTGGGACAGTCTGTGTCTCTGCAGCTGCCTTTCCAAGGGCCACAACAAGCTGTGGTGACACAGACACATGTACTTGAGAGCCTCCTGCCTCGCTGGGGCTGGGCTTTGGGTGTCTTCTCAGGGTGTCTTTGTGAAATCAGCAGAGCAGCGAGACAGTTGCTGGGAGGTGATGATGGCGGAGCTAATTTTATTGAATTTCATCCCCTCGACTAATAAATCACAGCCTCAAGTGGTGGGAAAAGTTGTCTTTTGCCAGTGGGCAGAAGACCACTAGACAGCATTCACTGCCAGAACACGAGTCAATTGAGGCCTGACTTTTTCACCCAGAGGTCCCCAGGCCAGACTTTGTCACCCGGAGTTCTGGCAAGAAGCGACAGAAAATCATTGGCACTGAGCAGTAGTTTTTCTCAACAGGAAGGGTTTTATCTCTTTATCTAGTTCCTCTTAAAGAGCAGATACATGAGCAACACAGAAGCCATCCTGGTTTTGTGTCCAGGATCCACCCATGCTAATCTTTGTTCTGAGGAAGAGGGGATTTGAGTCCTCCCTGTCTAGGGGACACTGGGGCATGTCACCCCTCATGGGATGGCTGAGCCCAGCTCTGCTGTCTCATCACCCTTCTCCTGGGATGGCTCATTTCATCCTTGCTGCTTGCCATTAGTCCCTTCCCACCTCACTAAATAAACTTCTAATTAAACCACTTGAGTAGATCAGGAGAATACAGCGTGTTGGGGTTGGTACTGCTTGTAGGGAGAGAAAACCATGCAGAGTACCCTTGGATCCTGCCCCACAGATGAGCTGAGCAGAACCCCACCATTTCCTGACTAATGCCTTGGGGTCTTGTTCTGCAGGAGAAGGTACTAACGACTGTCGAGATAACGATGGGCAGGAATTATGTTTTCTATATTCATCCTCTATTGTTTGCTGATAATTTTTCCTCAGTTTTCCCCCTGCTTTTCTTTACACCAAGATGGCCCCAACCTTTTTTACCCAAGTCTGCCTAGTTTCCACAAATCAGATTGGGATAACAGGGGAATAGTGTGAGCTCTTTCAACTCCCTCAGCTTAATTGCTGTCTCCCTCATGTTTTCTCCTTTCCTGTGGCAAGGTGGATCCTCCTTCTCTCTACTTAGACCTCATTCATGGGGGCAAAATGCTGTTTAATGACTCAACACCTCTTTGTAGTTCCAGTTTTATATTTGTTGGGGGTTTTCTATCCCTGCTTGCCCCCAGATGCCCACCATGGTGCTCACATTTTCCCACCAGATCTCCTCCATGGCACTGTGCTCCCTCACCACTGGCACGCTGCTGTTTAGCACTTCCACGAGCATAATGAAACCCCCATCACCACTCAATTTAAAGCAAATCAAAATGCATCTGCAGCAGCACTCTGGTTCTCAGAGAGGAGACAATCAATGATGAATGAAGTCAGGCAGTGGTTAGCATAAGTCAGAATGAGATGCTTCTTGAGGAGGAATATTTCTGTGGCTGTGAGGCAGCGCAGGCATGGAGGAATCAGTCTTGAGGCAACAGCACAGCTGTTCCCATCTTCCTTTCCCAGCAAGTGAGTCACAAAAAGATGATGTTGTTTGGAGATCCTACTGGCAGTAAAGCAGTTTTGCCCTGGAGTGCTGGTGCTTGCAGTGATGCTCGAAGGGCAACAAGAAGCACAGCAGGGCTGAGAGTTGGACAGGAGTGTTGCAAAGGGCTGGAGAGGAGAAGAGGGTGGCGTGTGTCTGGGTTTGGAGTATTTCACATGGGAGCTGCGCTCATGTGAGCTCCCAGCGCTGAGAACCACAACAGCTTCATTGAGGGAGCAGAAAACCAGCTCCTGCTCAGAGCAGGGTTTGAGAAGAGGGATTGTATGGATGCAGAGGAGAGCAGCAGCCCTGTGAGTCCTCCCACAGAGAAGATGTGAAGCAAAAGGAGGAAGGGAAGGGTGAGAGCACTCTTTGAGGCAGTTTGGCGAAGGAGACAGTGAAGGGAAGACAACGTGTGTGAGAGAAGTAGGAGGAGAAGGGAGAAGTAGTCCAAGAGTTCCCGTTGGCATTAGGGGAAGGGAGGACTGTGTAGGTCGTTTGACACACAGGCAGGAGAGAGCAGAGCAGCCTTGGGAAGAGAGAAAACCTGGTAAAGAGCCTTGAGAGATGACAGGGGCTGACTTAGCAAGCAGCCTCTTGCCAGAAAAGCAGAGTGCTTCCTTTGGGTCTTCCAGCAGAACCTCCTGGTATCTCAGTATTTGCTTCCCTCTCTTCTGTCTCCTTTGAGGTGGGGTCAGTGATCTTCAACATGTGCAAATTCATGTGGAAATCAGCTTCCAGCATCGCCTCCTGCATCAGCCTATTCCAGGACAAGAGGAGGCAGGAAAGGTGACATAAAGATGGAATGGACAGCATAAAGCATGTGGTACATGTGTCTCTATTTCATCAAGATATTATCTTAACCTGTTTTCTTTAAAAATAGGGGAAATCCTTGGTGAGCAGCGTCTATTTCTTCTACCTCACCTCAAGATCTAAAACCAATGAGAGGCTGGAGAATTTCCTTCTAATTAACTTAACAAAGGCTAGGTTAATAAGCAGCTTGATCATAGTCTGAGTTCCTATATGGGAAGGAGATTGTGGCTAGTGAAGAGCCCTTTAATCTCTCGGACAAAAACATAACAAGATCAAATGCTGGAAGTAGAAACCAGAAAAGATTAGAAATAAGGAAATGCTTTTGTTACAACAGGGGTAATTAGCTATTGGAACTATTTATCTCAGTACGGAGGGGATTTGCCATCACTTTGAAGTGTCTAAATGAAGATGGGATATTCTCGTACAAGAAATGTTCTAAGTCAGCTGGTAATTATGAGCCTGATGCAGGAACTGCTTTGCTTAATTCACCAGCTTGTGCTTTTCATCAGTTTTTAGATTGGCTGATTCTTACGGTTCTTTTGAGCTCCACAATTTGGGAACCTATGAGAAATCAGGGACAGTGCTGATGAGCAGAGCACCTGAGAGTACAAATACTGGTACTGGGAAGCAGCAAAATAGTGCAAAAGGCTCTTTTGAAGCAGGAAAGAGAAATCTGTGGTAACATTTACTAACAGCTTGGTAATTCTGCTGGAAAGAAACTGCCTTTCCTGTGTTTCATCAGGGATCAGGCTGCATTCCCACCTTAGGCTGGTTTTTCCAGAGGAAAACTGGAAAACTGGAGATGTTGTCACCTCATCAGATTCATCATGCCATGTGGGTTCTGTCACAGGACTGACAGTGCAGTGGCTTTCTTTGTCCCAGCTCATAGCATCTATCTTTCAAGCAATTCCCAAACATAATTTATCCACTCCCTGGAATACCTTTCTGGCTTCTCGTTATACTTGCTCATTTTATGGATAAGGACAGCTGGGATGGGGTGGAGATTTCATTCAGACAATTAAGGAAAGGAGCTGTCAGAGCTGGGATTAATAGTCAGGCCTCCAGGGCCACCATCTCATTTTGAAATTAGTAATGGAGTGCTAGGAAGCGTATGTGTGCTGTTGGCCTGAATTTGATCTTCCTTTCTTAAATAAGAATAATAAAAGAGGGAAGGGGCTGGAGGAATGCTGCAGCACAGAGTGGGCTCCATTGGGAGCTGGATTGGGAGTGCCAAAGGGCTTCTGTGCTTGTTTGTGTCTCTGGCAGCCTGACCCTGCCGTGAGGATAATCAAGTTTAAAATTAAATCAAATTTCAAATCTTAAACCAGCCAATTAACGATGTAATCACATGAAAACATGCATTTTAAAAAAGTTTTTTGTTTACTCTGTCATAATTAATTTATTTAGCAAGAAAACTTTAGTTGGTACAAAATACTTGTTAAATTTGTCATGAGCACTGAGAGAACAAATATGCAGTGACAGAGAGGCATAGCAGGGCAAGAGTTACCCAAAAACCCACCTGAAAATCCCTGAAGAACTGGCTGAATGAGTTCTATGGGGAAGATCTTTTCCTACCACAAACCAAACATGATGTATCTATTTTTCTGACTGCATGAGTGGAGGCATGATTGCTGTTTGTGGCCTGCCCATTAACCTTAGAAGTATCTTTGATCAAATAACTTACCATCTCTTGCCTTTGATTTCCCTTAATATTTCTCTTGATGTCTCCCTTCAGAAGACTGAATATCTGGTGAGTTGAGTGCTGGGCTCCTTGGAAGTTATCCATTACCTGTTGCATTTGTAGCCTCAGTTGATAGCATGTGAATTATGTTCTCTTGTTTCCTGCAGTTCAGTATCCCTGAATTTCAGGATCTTTCCTGTATCTTTAGGCAGGTTGGTGTTTATTTCACCTGTAGCCTCTTGCATAGGCCAGCGTATTTCAGAAGAAATTTTTTTTCTATCTTGACATTCCTCATGAAATGTTGTTTGAACCTCAGTGAACACGTTTCAGTAGTGAGAGTAGGTGGATTTCAGGTGTGCCTTCCCTTTTACATTCTACCACTTGAGTTGAGGGTTTGCAAGGTTCAGTGTATCAGGATGTTCCTGAAAGCTTCTGGCTTCCTACTTGTTTTGACCTCTTCGTATGGCTTTGGTTATTGTGCTGGTCCTGAGACTCCATTCAAGGAAAGACAAATGCAGATTTCTAATACCAGAGCAGTGAGGAGGGAGTGACTGCTGAAGGAACCTCTCAACACCGTGAATTTTACACTATGAGAGGACCTGTAGAGGTGGATGGGCACCAGTGGATCAACAGCTGAGAGAGGAAGGGCAGAGCCAAGGTCCCCAAGCCCCATGTGGGTGACCTGCTTGGCTCTGGCTGTGGTTTATTGACCTCCTGGCAGTGGCCAGGGGACAGTGACACCATTCTGTATGAGGCAGGGATGACCCTGTGGTGCTGACTTGGAGAGCCACTTGTTCACACTTTGTCATTCACATGGTAGCTGGATCCAGAGATTTTCAAGAGAATTTGGTTGGAAGGTGCTGAGGTGAAGTCTTAAGAGGTAGAGGTTGATTTTCGTCATCCAGCAGTGGTTAATTTGTGAGGAAAGAAGGACTTGACATTTAAGGCTTGAATTCCTGATGCTTTTTCCATCCCCCAGCCTCTTTTCTGTTCAGGAGTAGACAGGGACTGGAAGGAGTCGCTGCAAGTTTGCAGTCGCCTGAACTTTTTGTAATTAATTAATCCCATCTTTATTCACGCAGCACTCTCTGCCTCAGACCGTGGGTAATAAACACCGATCAAGCAAGCAGAGATGATAAATTATCTATTTAATAATTAACAAATTAGTCCTAACAGATGGAACCAAAACAAATTTGTCTGTATGTGCACACAGCGCACGGCTTGCCTTGCGCTGTTTGTCACACCGGGATGTGACCCAGAGATTTTGCCATTTCTCCACTGATAGTCACCCTCGTGTGCCACTTGGGCTGGTCATGAGTTTATCTCTGGGGCTGCTGTGACTTTCTGGATGTGACAATCTCCACGTGACAGCAGTGGATGAATGAGGCAAAGCATGATGTCATAGAGGAAGAGCACAATGGAGCAGAGAGGAGGATTCCAGCATTTTAGTATTAGTTAAGATTCAGGAGCATCCCTGCAGAAGTATCAGCTGTCCATTGTGATCTGTTATGTTGAATTAATAGAAATTACAGTCCCTGTAATTCTTTCTGTTATTATCTAGCAGAGAATAAAAAGTCAATGCAATGCTGAGTTAAATAAACATGAGGTACTACAGTCATATGAGCATAGTATCCTGTGAGCTAACTGTACATATATTATTTATCTCCAGTTATTATTCATGGCCTTTCCCTCACACCGTCATGGCTCCATCACTTGTGAATTTATAACTTCATTAATAATGAGTGTCAATTAATAATGTATTTTCATTATATCCATGGGGTGTATTTACAGCATTCATAATGCATTCGAATAACTGATTTGAGGTGTAAAAATAAAACCACGGCTCTTCCATGGGCCCTCACCTTTTGCATTTTGAAGAGTCACTATTTCTGTGGATAATCCTTCCTGCTCCCATTGCTGTGTGGCCATGCTGTGTAATAGCCTGCCATCTGCCACCATCACGCTTAAAAGGGCTTGAATCAAAGCAGGAGACATCATTATGGTGTGAGATTAGAAGAAGATGATCCACAGATTCATCATTATTGAGAGCGACACCGCAGTGGTGAGAGCGTGGGAAAGGTTTGAGGTTCAGCTCCTTCCTTCTCCTCTCCCCCACCAGTTGCGTTTGGCTGAAACAGAGGAGCCCATTCAGGTGGAAAGAGGCACCTTGTGTTCAGGCAGGCTCCAGGAGCTCTGTGATGGTCCTGGAGCGCGGAGATTTGCTGGGGGTGTTGCTGGGATGTGTACCTAGCACAAACACACCGTAGCAGGTCACACTCTTGTGCTTTATTTTAATTGAAAGACGCCTACCTCATTTCCTTCCTCATCTGCAGCAGTTTAATCCCCAGGTTTTTTAGAACCTGAAAGTTTTTGCAATTTCTCTGTTCCCGTTTTCTTTTCTTTTTTTTTTCTTTCTCACTAAGAAAACTCTAAAATACTTTGGTTTCTCACAGACATCTCTTCCCTGTCTCTGCCTAGGGAAGTGCTGGTGTACAGATCATTAGCTGGCTTTGGACAACACAGTCTAAACATTGGAGACTCAGGGACAGATAAGCACTTAACATAACTAATCCTCTCTCAGTTCCAGTTCTTTCCTCTTCAAGTATGCTGATAATTCTTATTTTATTTTGTCAGCAGTGCTTTGAATTGCCTTTCTCGGGTTCTCTTTGGGTGTTCATAGCCCCATGGTAACACTCTACCAGTAAACAAAATTCACCTTTTATCTATTCCCCATTATAGGCATAGGCTGTGTGCTTTTAAGCAGCTCCAGGAATACTGAGTTCAGTGAAAGTACCACCTTCAAAGTACATACTTGATATTCAGACAGGGCAGGAGAAGCTGCCTCTAGCCCCATGGCATTAGAAGCACTTAATAGAAGACTCAGTTGGATATCAGTAAGAATTTGTGTTATTTTCTATTCTAACTAATAGGATTTTTAAATAAAGCTAAAGCTGGTATGTCTGGCTGAGTCCCTGCCCTTTGTGAGAGTTGCAGCTTCACCAAATGACACAGGGCTGGGCAGTGTGAATTCTGGGCATCCTGTGTGCTTGGTGGAAACAGCTGCAAGGAGCTGTAGAGAGGGAGGCAGGAGAAGAAAGCCATGAGCAAGGGACGCTAAGTGAACTCTTGTATCAGTTTTAATCAAAACATAATGAGGAGAGCTAAAGCATAAAGCAAAGGAGGGATTTTGCTTGTGTCAGCCTAGAGGAGGGAGCCATTAATTTTACTCTATCATTTTGAATTGCTTTCTAGAGCGCTCACTAATCCATCTTCACCAGCCAAACACTCCTCTCTGCCTATCATCGTTCATTCTTTTGGATTTAAATTACGCGTCTGTAATAATTTAGGCATCTCTTTTTGCTTCTTGGTGTTGTGTTTGCCTGTTGAACCCATTTTGGGCCCCCAGAAGAAGTTTCATGCTCCATTTAAGTAGCCCAAGGTAGCTGGGAGCCTGTGCAGACACTTTTTCCTTTGGACAGCATTGTCAGAACAAGCCAGCCAGTGAGTGATGTGATCTGGAGTCAACGAGGGTGTACAGTGGATAAATGTGCCTGACGCTTTGTGATAGAGCTGGTAATTACATTTCACAGTGAGTGGTATTAATAGTGAAAGGAGGCTCTGGCAATGCTGCATGAGAATTGGTAACAGGAGAGGCTGTAGGGAGGAGAGGGAGCCATTTATTAGCCTGAGGAATTACAGAAAAGTGGACTTTTCCTCAGAATGCAGAGGAACTTTCCTAGACATGATGCCTGTGAGATAACTCAGGGCCTTTGGTGACACTGCTGATACTGAAACCTTTTCTTTCTTTGTACCTCACCTCAGACTCTTGAGACTTCCATCTCCCTGCTCTTGCTCAAATACTATGTCACTTGGATTTATGCTACACAGAGATGCTGCTTGGCTAGGAATTCACAGATCTTGAGGTCCGAAGTTCAAAAGTTTTAGAAGATTTTTGAACCCATTGAAGAAAACGTGATGAACTCTGAAGAGAGTCAGCTGTTGGTGTCAGATGATTATGAGGCACGTGCCACAAATGTCCTGCAAAACAGGATTCTCCATCAGCATGGTCCTGGTGAAAGATCTCTGCCTGTGAAAGACAAATGCCCATGCTGAGAGATTTCCCGATTTCCCAAGAAATAACAGGAGCTGTTGTCCCTCAGTCTTCCTGTGCAATTTCTTACAATTGCATTTTCCATATAAAACATCTTTGAGGGGAAAAAAGTAATCTCTCCCTAACATTCAACTGATGAAAGATCTTTTCCTATGGATCCTTCTGCTCCTCCCTACTCACACCTCACATTCCAGCCACTCTGCTGATTTTCCTAGGGTCTGTCAGCATTTTCCACGTGCCCAGAGCTGTGTCCAGGCTGTTCCCTTCCATCCCAGCAGCCGTGTGAAGGGGATGGTGCCAGCCCAGGCAGTGCATTAGTGCTCAGAAGGGATCTGATGTGTCTGCAGCTGCTGGCCCTGATGCTGCGTGGTGCAGCTCTCTCCTGGGCTTCTTAAAAGGAAAAACGTGCCAGCCCTGGGAAGGAGGACAGCACAACGATGGAAACGAGCCTGAGCTGGAGAGAACTGCCAGGATTTTAAGGTATTAGAAGTGCTCCAGAACCAGAATGATTTAACGGTGTGATTACTTCTTAATGCCACACGCGGAAGGTTTTTTATTAGATTTCCCCCTGCCCCGTTCATTCCTTCCAAGTGCTGTGGAAATAAACACCTGGGGCTGTTATACTATATCACTCACTTTAATTAACTTTTGAATCATATTATGTCACCTGGATATCTTTCTAAATTCTACAAGCCCATGAGACAGCAATAGCTGCACTTCTATTCCATTCCCACCTTTGATAAAATCACCTTCTGGAGGCTGCAGGGTTCCCCTCTGCTCTTTCCTCTCTTACAGATGTTCTCTCCTTCAAAGAACATAGACTGCAGCCGAGTGACTTGTAGCTTAAGGGCTTGAAAATATATGCTGTTGTGTTAATGTTGAGTGGTGTCTTCGTGGGTTTGGGTCAGTGAAGCAGCTCTCTGGTGTCCAGAATAACTTTACACTGATGCTTTCACAGCTCTGTATCCACACAGCAGTTCATGCTCTTGGTCATGAGATGGTCTTACCCAGCAAGTGACAGACAGAGGAATGTATTAGGAAAAAACAAATTGTGTGCCATGGTGATTAAAGCTGCTTGGCAGGGAGGTCTTTATTGTTAATTTTTGCTCTTTTCTGATACAAGTTGCCTTTGTACTTTCATCCTGGCAATCCTTCTATCCTAAGAGGGTGCCAGCTGTGCATTTTCCCAGTGTCAGTCCCGGTAAATAGTTATGGTTGGTTCCATCCATCCATCCATCCATCCATCCATCCATCCATCCATCCATCCATCCATCCATCCATCATTTTGTAGGCATTTAGAGCAGAATGACAGGGAAAAGAGCTACAACATAGGATTGTCTGGTCCCTTCCTCAGCCCAAAGGAGGGAGCAGTCCATGGGCTCTGTGCCTCACAGCCAGGCTGTTTGCACTGAGCTTGGTCCACCCTGTGCACAGGAAGCTGAATCTCAGAGGAGTCATACATTAACTGTTAGGGCTAATCCTTTAGGATGCTCATTATTGCAGGAGAAAAAACTCCAACCAATAATGAAGTTTTTAGTACTGATGGAGAAGAGGAACACAGAATGATTAGAAAACAAAAAGATGAAGGTGCTGGGATTTCCTGAGCACTTCCAAGTTCAAACTACCCCAAAAGCACTAAATAGAGTCCACATTTAAGGAAATGGTTGAGAGATGGCTCTGAGATGTATAAGCAAGAGAGCCAAGAGATAAAATAGATGAGGTGAGAAGTAAACCTGGTCATTATTGACATAGAAATCATGGTGGCTGAGTGTGAGAAATGGGGAAATCACTGAAAGAAGAGAAGACCAAGGACTGCCCTCAGCATAGATATGACAAAGAGGGTTTGTGGAGCAAGAAACAGAGAGGTCAGCATTGGGTTAAAGGAGTGCATGGACATAACAAATGGGAGGAGAGCAATGGGAAGCTTTAAGGGTTAATAGACCAGATATGAGTATGAAAATACCTGCTGGTGAGAAATGGAAGGGTTGGAAAAGGCCACTGGAAAGGTCTCTCTCTCTCAGGTGACCCCTGAGGTGCAGGTGGAATTCATTGGCTGTGCAACAATGTCACCACATCCGCTTCATCTTTATTTAAAGTTCCTCCTTTTGTGTGTGAGCTCTGTGCACAAGCTCAGCAGTGTGAGTGAGCTGGGCTGCCGTCAGCTCTGTACCTTCCCGCTGTGCTCCTGCCCCTCCTTTGATGGTACAGCCCATATACTTCCCTCCAACTCATCTGATTTGCAGAAACCCAAGTGATTCTTAAGCTTTTTTTGCTTTTTTTCCCCCCCCCTTTTTCTTCCCATGCTCTGCTCTGAATGCATTAAAAATGGGAAGGCTACATAAATGCAAGTCAAACCAAAGATTCCCGAGACCACGAGTGTGTGGTGCCAACCTCATCCTTGCAGGAGTATGTGGGATGGTCATTGCAAGGCCCTTGGCACCTCAAGTGGTGATGAATTTGCAGGATGCCATTAAGCTGCCAGGATTTCTCTCTGCCAGTTGATGTGCAAGATAAAAAGCTCCACCATTTCCATAAAATAGAGAAGGAGGAGGGTTGGGGCATGGCAAGCACTTGCAGTGCAGCTTCGGTGATGCACAGGCAGCTCTGAGCAAGGGAGGAGCTGTAAAGTTCGAATGCTGTATTTTGATCATCCTCTGCAGCTTTTCTGACCAAATTTTCCATTTTTTTTTTCTTTGTGTCTGTGAAATGGGAGTGAGCTGAAGTGGCCATTTCATATTGCTGAGAGTCGCCTGACATTGGGGCTTTGTTTCCTCCAGGGGAAGGTCAAACGTGCTGCTGGGGGAGCTCCCAGGAAATAATCAATAGAGGGAAGGTGGAGCAAGCAGGGCTGAGAGATAACATCTAACCCATGTTTAATAAGAAGGGGAGAGAGAGGTGCAGAGCCAGGAATGCATTAGGAAAGCCAAGAACCCGGCGAGAAGCTGCATGATAATGAGGCACAGGTGATAGCAAAATGATAAGTCAGCAGAGCTGGTCAGGGTGGTAATGTCCAGCTTTTCAATTCCAGGCAGGTAGTGCTGCGTTTGCAGGAGCTGTGGCTGTGAATGTGAAACTGGGAGCTGGGAACCAGCCTGCACATGAGCTTGTGCCCAGAGCCTGGGGAGGCAGGGAGGAGGAGGATGCAGGGCCCTGAGCAGGTGGGAGAGAGGGAAAGGAGCATTTGCACCTTTGGTTCTGTCAGGCTGATGGATCAGAGGCCCGCGGAGCAGTGCTGTGGCCCCTGGCACTGTTATGCTGTGTTATGGTGGTGCACAGGGAACTCAGAGGTCCTGATGCAGCTGACCTTCACTTTCAAGGAGATGGCTGGTGGTGGCACAAGTGCTCTGCAGGCTGGTTATGAACGGCCTGTGATAGACCTGTGCATGCAGGCAAAGATTAATAGCCTCCAAGAAAGCTGAGTGGGATAAGTGCACCTACTGTAAGGCCACTGGAGCAAGGAAGGGACAGAGAAGTTGGTATATTTTTATTTCACTGTCAGGAATGCCCAGCCCCTGAAGCCATAATCTGCTGATAAATGCTGTAATCTGCTGATAAATTCCTAGTTTAGTTCCAGGTTTCCTGTAAATACCAATGGCACAAAATGCTATTTCACCAGGAACTGTGTCTCTGCCCTTAACTGGTTCCAGCAGGAAACCATTTGAAAGGCAGGGAATGAATCCATTTCCATGACTGTATGAACTCCATACAATGCAGTGGGACTGTGTGTGTGACTGTGCTTACCCACGTGCCAGAGTCACACCCATCTGAGGGGAAATGCATTGAAACACCTACCAGAGATAGCTGGAACATGCCTGAGCATCCCTGGGGCTGTCGGAATGAGTGTTGTGTCTCTTGACAGATGCAGTGGCTCTACCTGATGATTGTCTCAGGCTAATACCCTGACTGCTCCAGCCATGGCATGCAGATGCCACTTTAAAAAGAAAAATTGCTCTTCTTAACATATTTTGCTTCATCTGTGCCTCTAGCTTTGCCCCCCAGAATAATTTTGACTGTGTAAGTCTCAAACTAGACAATCTTACTGTCTCAGGCTGATTTTAAATCTTCCCTTTAGTGTCAAGTGGTCAGGAAACAAATATTCATCCTGCTGGGAAAAGATGCATTGCTTTCCAGAGGCCACAGAACTTGCATCTAGCCTAGAAAGTCCTCAGCTTAATGCACTGCAGTTTATTGACATGTTTGTCTACACAAATGCTACTTGCTGATGGTCTCTAAAGGGCTTTGGACTTCAGTTAGCATGGGAAACTTGACCTGGTAAGGGCATATATATATATATATATATATGTATTTTATATATTTCTGTATATATATATATGTGGAATAAAAATTGTCCAATGTTAATAGCACTTGTAAACTCAGGTTTTGGAATATCCAGTCTCTTATTGATGTTTCACACTCAGAACAGGAGGGAGCCTGACTCAAGGTGGACTTGCTGTGCAAGCAGATTGATCAGGCAGGAGGCAATGCTGCCATGGTTCACCCAGCCCTTTGCCTCCCCACCAGTAAATCCTCCCAATACAGAGCTGAAACCCCCATTTTTGGTATTTCATTGTCACAGTTAACACAGCTACATATGTGAGTTCAGGAACTAGCCAAATGCCCCATTTCTTAGGTTTTCTGACTGTCTCTTGGAGCTGGAAGGCAGCATCTCTCAAACTGTCTATTTTTTTTTTTTTTTTCAGAACAAGCTGTTTAATATTAACGCTGATTACCCAATTGCTCATTTCAGGGAGAGCAATGGCAACTTTCAGAGCTTTGGGGACTTAATTTTCTTCTGGATTTATGGGCAGCCACCCAGATCTCTCCAGCATGGTTTCTTTTCTCCATTGCCTGTATTTTTGCAGACAGCACTCTAAAGATATTCAAGAACAAGCTATTTCACACCAATCCTTGGCTTTCCCCATGTTTTCTGTTTCCTTGTTAAGTATAACAGTGTTTATGGTGTTTTTAACATTTTTACAAAAGATCAAGCCAGTCAGGATACAGCTACAGTACCCTGGAAAGACAGATGTATTTGACATACTTGACTGTGAACTGTCAGCATCTAGGGGGTGATAGTGGATAAGGTAAAGAAGAGTTGCTTGAAGAACGTTTAGAAAGAGAAAATGAGGGAAAGCTCAGTTCTTCCGAGTCATCATCTGAGGAGGATCTACTGCAAATTACCAGCAGACAGTGTTTTACCAGTTCTGAACTATAAATTACTTTTGTTTAAGTTTGAACCTACATGTGGAGGTCACTGTGCTGAAGTCCCTCCACCCTTCAGTGCAGGCATTCCCCCAGTACTGTGAGCTCTGCAAAAATTGAGTCTGCACTTAAAGCGAGTGTCATGGTGTCTCATTAAACCATCAGTGCTTGGAGAAAGTGCTAAAACCTGATGGCTTTTCCACAGGCATCTGCCTGGGAAGAGGGAGAGGTGTCACAAAGTGACATGTCAACGGAGGCCATGTAGTTTGTGCTCCTCACACTGCACATCATTTCTTACCCGTACGTACGCTCCTCCCGCAGGATGAGAAATGTATGAATCAGTCACACTGCCTGTTCCATGTCCTGTAAATTACAGAAAGATGCAGCTGGTTTGTCTTCTCGTTTTCTGTGCTCTTTAATTGCCTCTTCATTATGTCATCCAGCGTCCCTTTCTCCAGCCCCTTTCATATCCATCTTCGAGAATGATGAGCAGTCAAGTGTGACATGCCCTGAAGGTGACTGTCAAAACACTCTGAATTATGCAGTGGTCCAGTATTCCTTTTCTTCTCTCTCTTTCTCCTTTAAGTATTGCTGGAAGAATTCATTGCAGTGATCGATTGGGAGGTCAGGATTTCCTTTCAGATTGGGTGGAACACTTTGGATTTTGTATGATTTAAAATGCAAACCTTGGCAAGTCTTTCAGTGTGCCGAGGCTTTCCATAGTGTTGATATGGAGCATTGTGGGGACATTTGAAAGCTGTCTGGGTACACAATCCAGAGTAGGGTGTTCTAGAAAATCTGCTTGAGCAGGGAGCTATGACCAGGTGACTCACTGTGGTCCTTTCCAATCTGATCCATTCTGTGACATAATCCTGGGTCTCTGTGGATCACTCCACACATCCCATCGTGAGCTCCTGCTTGTTCCCTGCTTTGTGTTCCCAAGTTTTTTAGTTTCAAATGACTGACTCAATTGGCTTTCGGATGGCCAGATACTTTTGTGTAATGACATCTTCCCGGGGATTAATCTGGTTTTTTCCTCCTTAATTTAAGGAGGAAATGTCTGGAGCTATGTCTGGGACTAGTGTTGTGCTGGTTTGTGCAGTTCCCATCTCTCCCTGTCTATCACTACTGTAAAGCTGTGGTTAAAGAAATCTTTTCTCCCTTAAGGCAAAACAGGAGGAGATGCATGTAGGCTGTGCTGACATTATCTTTGATAGCTGTGCTGGAGCTTGGCTGCAGCTCCCAGGGCCAGGTGGCTCCATCCAGCTGTCCCCATCCCCAGTGGAAGGGACGCTCCACGGAACCAACATTCCCATATGGCCGAGCAGCCCTGCCTGGGGACCCCGTGACGTGGGGCAGGCTGTGGGCAGGATGAGAGCCACCTTTCCAGCCACACAGAGAGGAAAACAGGCAGTGCAGGGGGATTCCAAGCCAGTGGTGTCCCCAGGCTGGGCACTGAGCCATGGCTGGGTCCATCCAGGCAGCCCTGATCGGGCTGTGCTGCTCAGGGAGGAGGAGGAGGCTCTCCAGGGACGTGCCTTTTAAAGCACATTGCAGTCACAAAATTTAATTGACACATTTCAGAGCCTTAAACCTGAAGTGCAGCCTCGGGAAAAGGGAAATGCCTTTTAGGCTTCTTTAAAGGATCCAGGGTTTTATGTAATAATAACAGCAACAACAACAGCAATAATAGTAATAATAACAACAACTACTTAGCTAGGACCTACACAAAATCATTGATGTTTGCCTTTGCCATCAGCTTAATGTGCATTTTGCTGATGCACAGCTCCTGGTTGATACTGTGGCATAAATAAAATAAGCCCTGTTAATTTTAAACTACTTGAGAAACATATACACGCAAAAATGTAAAGCTTACAGTAAAAGGGCAAAATCAGCAGGAAAAGAGAGGGATTATTTTCAACAGTTCTCTTTTAATTAGAGCAATAATTAATTCTTTTTCCTGACATGCACATACAGATTATTCTTTTAAAATATTCCTGCTTGAAATAAAATTACTTAAAGCTACATAGCGGAAGAACAGATCATAAATCTAAAGGAGAGAAATCAGGACTGTGTGTATTTTGAGCACTCCTTTGGAATCCAAAATGGTCACTGGAATGCATGCCATAAAATCTAATGGCAAGGTGAGCAAAATACTCCTGGAGACCTGAGTGCTGAGAACAGGCAGAGGCTTCGTGCAGGCACTGGCTCCGATGAAGTGGAAAATGGAGTTAATATTTTGCACATGCACAAATCAAACCAACTGTGCTCCTTTCCAGGGGACAAAATGCTTCCTGCTGTTGGTCTAGATGCAATATATTGCCATAATTTTTTCTGGCCTTATAGACTTTGAAGGTTGCTCAGGGAGGAGTCTTGCTTGGAAAGTGGGTGTGGAAGGAAGAGGTGGCTTTAGGAAGGGTGGAAGAAAGGCAGAAGGAGGCACAGATGGGAGGAGGAGAAGGTGGAAAGCCAGTGAAGGTGCAGCACCAGAGCTGGGTTGGAGTTGGGACCAGCTCTCCTCCACAGGGCAGTTGTCACTACCCCAAGAGTTTGGCCATTGCTCTCAGGTGGAATTCTTGGGGTTGTGCTGTGCAGAGGCAGGAGCTGGACTCAGTGATCCCATCCCTGTGGGTCCATTCTAGTTCAGGATATTTTATGATTCCTCAGCCAAGGGAGGAAGCCTCTGGGGGCCTGTTTCCTTTGCTGGGGGCTGTGGAACCTGGATGGTTTCACTGGGTGGAAGTGGGCTTATTGTGAGGCTTTGCACTTTGGTTGTGATCATGGAGAAATGCCAAAGAAAGGTGGAGAAAAAAGAGGGCAGCACATCAAAGGCTGGTGGAGAGGCCAAAGGTGACGTGAGGGGACAAAGGAGATGTGTTTCTGGAGGAATGCAGGCACCCATTGCTTTGACCATTTTTCATGATATCATCACACAATTCCCTTTACAACTCCCTCAGCCATGCCAGAGGAAGCTGCAGTGTGGCAGCCAAACCCCAGCTTGCACCCATTTGCTCCCAAAAACCATCTCTGTGAAGCAGCACCAGCACCTAGAGCTCGGTCTCTCAGCACCCTGGAAAGCCTCTGAAAAGCATTGGGCACAGCAGGGAGGCATCTCACTGCTTCCCTGTAATTAGACTTGTGAAAATGCCTCCATGGAGAGGAAAAGCCTGAAGAGCTTGCTCCTGGATGGGAGATTTCTCCCCAGGGCTGCTCCTGCAGGCAGGTAGTGCCAGCCTGGCTCAGCATTGCATTGCTGAGTTGTGCTGCCCAGCCAGGCTTTAATTTCTTATGGCGGTGATTAAGACTACTCATTTAGGGACATAAAAGGAGTTGGCCCTCTAATTGCGTGTACAGATGTTTGCAGACATAAAGCAAAATGATGCAGGGAGGCTATAGCATCCTGCTCGCTGTTCTGTACAGGGAGGCCGGTGCCAAAATGAGGAATTAGGAGGACAGCATGAAAAATAAACGTAAGGAGCTTTTGTTCACCTGGAAAGGAGATCATCCTGGAATGGTCATCAAAGAAGAGGTGCAAAGAGAATGTGTGTGTGAGAATGGAGTTCATGTTGTCCATATTTCGCTGTTACCCAGGGCAGGCTTCAGGCCACAGAGCCACAATCAGTGCAGCCACAAAGACCTCACCAGCCCAATCTCCAGTGGTGCTAATTAAGAGAAAAGAGTTTCTTCCATTTCCTTTATGACAAACTGATTTCCACACATTAATTCATTTGGTTGCTTTTCTCCAGAGACTGGCAAGCCAGGGAAATGCTGTTCCCTTTGCTGTTTCTGTTAATTAAGGCAGGGCTGAGGCACCCTGGTGAACCTCAGGTACCTCTCAATTTGCAGAGGGCTTTGCAGCACTGAAATGAGCTGCAGGGCTGGAGACATGTTTCACCAGGAGCCCCAGAGGTCCACAGGACCTTTCATTACAGGAAGGAAGTCTGGTTCATCCAAATTGTGGAGGTACAAAGGAGTTGTAATCCTGTATTTCCACCTGCTAGAGGGGTCTAAAAATGACTCTTTTTTTGCTTCTAGTGAACCTCAAGTCTTGTCTTGTTCAGGTGAAGGCAAAGAGGACATGGTGTAGTAAGGGACCCACAGGGATGCTTCCTGAGGGCTCCACTCCAAGTCTGCTCCTTTGCCTTTTGCCTTGTGCTGCTTCTCCCTCCTGCCTTTCCTGGATTTCATGAAGTCCTACATGGCTGGAGAACCTGTCAAAGACATCTGCAATTCTCCTCTCTGCAAGGGCCTCATCCCCTTTGGAGAAAAGTGAGGGGTTTGCTCTTACCCTCCTGTGTCTATGTGACCTCTCAGCCTACTCTTTGGTGGATTAAAAGGAATTTCATTCCCTGCCCATTAATCCCTGCAGCTTGGATTCATGCTCTGAGGAAGAGATCCAAATTTCCTTGGATGGTTGGGATTTGCTTTCATGTGTATCCAGAGAGGTGCAGCCATTCAGTGCCACATTTGCTTCTCCAGGTACCGGTGGCTGCAGTTTTTTGTGATGAAACCCACTCCTACATAAACACCTTTCTTGTTCTGTTTAACATTTCCAGTTTCATTTCTTCTTGCCCTTGATCAGCCCTTGGCACTGACTTTGGTCTAGAGAGGTTGTGTAAGTAGAGGCAGTCACAGCATGTGTCATGTGGGGATAAATGGTTAAAGGTCTCAGGTTCAGCTCATAGCACTGATTTCTTGGGTCTTTTCTTTGTTTGTTTCAGGGCACATCCAAGTTTTGAGGACAGCTAAGGGTGATGGAGATGACACCTTAATTGAAAGGGGTCAGAGTGCTGCATATTTCTATTGCATTAACATTCTGTGCATATTCTTTTTTAAACCCAAAGGTGCTGTCCACTGTTCCTTGCTGGCCTTCAGAAAGTGAACTCCTGGTAAAGAGCTTAAAATACAATATTAAAAGGGGAGAGAAAGAACTGGAAAGGGGATTACAAATCTAATAAAAATTGCTCTAAAGAGTAGACAGTATCTGCTGGACAGGAAATATATTTGAGTTTCTGACTAGCTGCAAAATACCTCAGCCACAGAAAGTCCTGAGCAGAGGGTGAGCCTGGTGCTCAGTTAATCATCAAAGACAAGCAGAGGACACTCAGCTTGCACAGGGATCAGGTCTGGAGCCACCTCATGCATATTGCAGTGGCTCTGCCCGTGCTGGTGCTGGGGAGCTGATGGAGCAGCTGTGCAAGGATTTGCCGATGCTTTTTGGTGTGTGCAGGCTGTGCTGGTGGGGATGGATTGCCTGGCTCTGGGAGGTGACAGCCAGCCCACTGTACACTTAGTTCACCAGCTCCTTGGGGTACTTTGGGACATCTTTGGTGGTCTGGGAGTTGAAGAGCTCAGAAAATGGTGGTTCTGTGCTCCTGGCCCAGTGCATTGGTCTCAGCTTTCTTCTGGAGGGGGCACAAGTTATTTGGGCATTCAGGTTTTATCAGCAGATGCTATTTCCAAATCTCTCTGCTTTGTGAGGGATTATTGGCTGCTGCACTCATCCTATGCATCCTATCCATTATCACATGGGTAACTGAAGATTTTTCATCAGTATCTCCCTATTCTGGATCTGACCACAGAGATGGAAGTGCTTTCAACCCCACCAGCAGACAGTGGAGAAGGCAGCAGCTCCAATTCTGCCTGTGCTCCCTTCCCTGATGCTTTTGTGTGTTACAGGGTGAATATGTCCAGGTTGGTTCTCTCAGTGGATGCTCTTTGTGACTTTCATTGGAGCATGGGTGGGACAGGCAGGATGCTGGCACTGCCCCCTCTCTGTGCAGGGTGTATGGAGTGCCTCGTGGAGACTTTGTTGGAGTCTTTCTAAGAGCATCTGCCTCCAGTTGGGGTAATTAGTACTCTCAAGCTGTAGTAGTGAGTACCACGTTGATGGAATATGAAAGTGAGCAAAATGTCAGTTCAGCACTGCGTGGAGGCCTCACTGACACACAGGCTGCTTCTGAAATTGCTGGCGTTTTTTTCAGTTAATTGCCTTTTTAATCATAGTGAAATTGCTCCTATTTGCATGAATATTCCAACAGCAGGATCAGTTTGCTCTTGTCACAGATACTCACTACATATCACATGCAGTTTTGCTTAATACGCCTCATATTTAGAGGATCAAACTTTCCCCTCTCTGTTTTATTCTTTTGTTTCCCTCTGGCTGCCACGGGATGGGCAAATATTTTTTGTTTGTTTCAAAAGATGTCTTGAAAGAAATAAAATGTCTGGAGAAGAGAAGGCTCTAGGCAGAGCTTATAGCAGACTTCCAGTACCTAAAAGGGAATTACAGGAGAGCAGGAGAGGGACTTAACAAGGGCATGGGGTGACAGGACAAGGGGGAATGGCTTCAAACTGATAGAGGGCAGGGTTAGATTAGATAGAAGGAAGAAATTCTTCTCAATTAGGGTGATGAGGTGCTGGAACAGTTGCCCAGAGAAGCTGTGGCTGCCCCATCCCTGGAAGTGTCCAAGGCCAGGCTGGATGGTGCTGGGATAGTGGAAGGTGTCCCTGCCCATGGCAGGGGTTGGAGCTGGACAATCTTTAAGGTCCCTTCCAACAGAAGGGACCTTAAAGAACCATTCTATGTTTTTGTCATTATATGTTCTCCTCTGCCCAGCTCCCTGAAGGCTCCCTCAGAATCAGAAAACAAAATTCCTGGGAGTGATTCCTGTACTGCTGTTCACCCTGCCAGCATCAGTATGAAGTGCTCCTGATGCAGTGTAAAATGTGAAACCACTTGCACCTGAATAGTCCTTGTCACTGCCAGCACCACTCAGGACTGGTGTAACTGCTGGGCAAGGCACTGTCTGCTCCAGGTCTGGTGGCTTGTAAAAATCACCCAAAAATTCAGTGTGCAGGCTGTTCCCAGGACAAGAGGCGCAGATGGGGACAGGCCTGCACAGAGCAGTGACCTCAGCAGCCTGGCCAGGGTGGTGCCCCAGGTGCAGACCTCGCTGGGGTGGCTGTTCTGGTGCAGCAGGAGGAGCTGGCGTGGCCAGGGATGCCCTTTGCCCTGAGGTGTTGGAAACAGCCTGTGGTGCTGAGCACACACATGTTGATGGGGATGTCACAGCTCCCTGAGACGGATGTGCTCAGGTCTTGGCAGGGGGCAGTGAGAACATTGCTCAAGTTAGCAGCACGTGAGGATGGACCCATCCACTTCCAAGGCAGTAAAGCAGCAGAAAACAGGCTGGGCAATCACTCATCTCCAACTGTCAACTTCTAAGCAGAAAACATTGATTTTAATGGTAATTTCTGCATAAAAATTAATGGCACTATAAAATCTTAATTTGGAGTTTCAGAACAAATAATGTAATAGTAAAAGGCAGCATCCTGGAGTAATTTGAAAATGAATTAGGCCAGTGGAATGAAACTCTCCCCACTGAGACGCCTTTAATTGATCATCTCCATAACAGCTAGTTTACAAACATATCATGAGAGCTCTTGCTGCCCTGGCACCTTCCAGGCAGCACATCCAGCATCAGTATGGGAACCAGAGCATCCCCTCCATGTTCCTTCTGGGTCCCAGCGAGGGTGTGATGGGGAGGAAATAAATCAAGCGCAGTCATGTGGTCTGTACAACACGAGTCTTTGAGATTTGAACAGAGGGAAAACACTCTCCCACAAGTAGCAGAAACCACAAATCTAAAATTAGCCAAGCCCTTCAGATTGGCAATAGGCAAGTGGTGAATCCCTGTGGGTGCTCTGTGCTGACAGCACTATTAATACATCAGCCAAGGGCTTGGGTGAGGGTGGGGAGAGCTCTGTGTGCATTGGGAGTAATATGTTTTCAACATCTGGTCTCGTTCACTGGAGCAATACCAGGGGCTGAGCTGTGATACAGGGCAGGAATGCTAGAGACTTCCTCTGAAATGTAAAAAAAAAATTTGCTGCTTCTTACTTAATTACAGTCATGCCAATTGCTATGTTGAAATGCTGCTTTAAAAGCCTTTGTGAGTAATTAGTGTCAAAAATATAAGATCTACAAAGCCATAAACTCACAGCTTGGTAATATTACCAAGTACTAATTAAAAAAAGAAAAAAGAAAAGTCTCTCTTTCATGATAAGATTTCCAGCATAGCGAAAGATAAAAATGATGCAATTTGCAGATGATAGGAGAGGAAAAAAAGGAACCTGAGAGAAGGATTGAGGAGAGAAGAAAGTCAATATCAACAAGGCTGTAGATCTCTGAGTGATTTGGTAATGGTAAGGGTAAGGGAAGTGAAATATTGGAGTTCCAAGACAGAAATATAGTCAGGAATGTATCCTGGAAGCTTTCTCTGCTATGCTACAGAAATAAGGTTGAATATCAGACACTGTGCACAGGAGGGCTAAAAACTCTGATATATTTGGGACCAAACCTGGCATGGCTCTCAGGAGCAGTTGAGTATTGCAGGAATGTCCTATGTGGCAGAAAAATTAGAGATATCTTATGGAAATCTGCAAGTGTATCATGGCATCTTGTGAGGGGTGTGTGACATCCCACCCATATTCCTCCTGGCCCCTCTCTGGACTGGTGTCACAGAGCAGATCCAGTCTGGCACAGGGAACCAGGCTCACACACAGCAGCTCAGAGAGTTTGGTTATCCTGAGATGAGGTGTTTATCCTGTGGAAAAAAGATTAAGAGGAGACCTCATTAAGGTATAAAGAAAACCCTGCTGGGAATAAAAGATCAAGGCTATTTGGGTTATTGTCAAATTCATGTGTCAAGGGACATAGAGCTAGTCTGAGGAAGGACCTGAATTCTACGAAACATAAGCTGATTTTTTTTTAAACAGCACTTAATAATGCAATTATAATAACAACTTGTGCTTTCTCATGCCTTCCAATTTAAGATCTGAAAGCACTTCACAAACATGAATTAAGCCTTCCAGGACTGTTGCGAGGTACAGCAAATATTCCTCTATTTTACAAACTGAAAAACTGAGGAACAGCATGAGTACAAGGCAGCACAGCATGTGGAGGAGTATGTCTTTATTTTAATCATGTTAGGCATTGCCTCAGGGCTTTGTTTGCTCACCAGGTGCAGTCCTGTGCCTGTCCAGAATCTGTCTCCTGATGATGCTGTGTAGCTTTTCATGCTGCACCTTCCTCTCTCAGATCCCTCAGCCTTTATGGAAATGGTCATTTGTGAGCAGGACAAGGTGAAGGTGGCCATGGAGCCATTGATGCCTTTGGCTGCTCCAGGATCCCAGGTGTCCCTCGACACCAGTGGATTGAGTTTTGTTGCCCCCAGCCTCCTCAGTGTTTCAGTCTGTGCCCAGGCAGAGGGGCTCCTGAGCCATTTCCATCCAGTGTGGTTTGCAAATCCCTGTATTCTGAGTGTCACTGTGCTGTCCAGGCATGTCCCTTCCTCTGGTGCCCACCACGTGGCTGAAGAGCAGAGGAACCACAGGCTCGTCTTTTGAAATGTTTCTCCAAGGTTTCTGCTCTCATTTGCAACTCAACAGAAGCCCCAGCAGGCAGGTGGGCATTTGGGACTGGGAGCTGGGCTGTGTGACTGTACCAGCCATGAGAAGGAAGCTGCCACGGGTCTGGCTGCACATCATGGGCTGTTTAAAGTCTGGAATTGTGGACGGCTCCTTTCACCTTGACAGGGCTCTTGTGGTGGACCATTAGTATGGGTGGCAAGTCAGCAGGAAATAAAATTGTCCTGCCTTAACAAGCTGGCCTCACCTGACCTTGAAGACATTATTTTGTTTCCTGGATGTTTTAAATTAAGTGGCATTTCAGCTAAGGTAGTTACATATAAATTGGTTGGGGTAATGCTTGAGCTGAACATGCCCAGCTAGTGCCTGTGTTAACTCCCTGGTTCTGCATCCATTCCTGCCTCTCTCCTTTGCCCACCAGCACAGGTTCCCTTTAGATATCATAGATATCTAGATATGTGAATTTGCTCCCTTGTTTTCCTCATTCTTCTCTCTTTGTAGCATGAGAATAGAGAGCAGCCTGTTCAGCAGGTGTGCTATGCACAGAGCTTGGGATCTTGGCTTTAGTTGCTCTGATGGCATGTGTGTGAGCAGGATCCAGGTGACATCAACAGCAGGCAGCTGTACCTGGGAGGAGACTTCTGCACAAGTCCATGGCACGTGTTGTTTGTCTCCATACCTCCAGTTCATCCTCTAACTCTGAGATCATACGTAGAAATATTTCTTCAGGTTGCAGGATGAACTGTTTATTGGTTTCTTTTCATCATCCAGAGGACCAAATATCCCTTGGATTTTTCTAAAGGCCGTTTTGCACGAAAGCATTCCTAGAAAAATTAATCTTCCTCATTGTTATTCAAGCCTCAGTGTTGGAGGAATCTTACTTTTCTTCCACCATGCAGCTAATCACTGCATGGGGCTGTACTTGAGCTTCAGCAGCTCACTGTTGTTTGGCAAAGATTAAAAAATAACAATTGGTGGTGTCATCAAATCAGTGCAGCCAGTGAAATCAAAGCCTCAAACACCATCAAAGGTCTACATGTCTCACAGAGCAAAAAGCCACAAGAGCAACAGAATGGCTGTGCTGCCACTGCTGCTTTGATGCCATTGGTGATGTTGGGGAGGAAATCAGATTGCAGCTTTCCTCCTGTCTGCCTTCCACACCGAGAGATCCTGAGTGCATCAATAAGCAGTAGAAAACAAGGAGGGCGTGTGTTCAGGAGCACTTCAGGCTTTGGGATAAGTGTTCCCAGAGAGTTGGTGGGAGCAGAAATGTAACAGAAATCAATGGCAGCGTTTGTGCTGGTTAATGACGAGCCAATACTGGAGTACAGCGAGTTCTCACCTGCCTCTGTGCTAAGTGGACAAGCTGCTGCAAGCTGATCCAGCTGGGAAGTGAGCCTGTGAGTTACACCCTGTGCAAGGGAGGCTGGGACCTCCCGAGCTAAGCCTGTGTCAGAGGGGAAAGGCTGTGACCTGGGAGCAGCTGCTGGTCAGAGCAGCAGAAGGGATGCTCAAAGCCACTGCTGGTGTGTATCAGATGTGTGCAGAAGGAAATAAGGGCTGTTTATCTCCTGGATAGATATGGAAGATGGGATTGAATTTTCCAGCAGCACCTCTGCAGCTCTTTGTCATCCCTGTGCTCTCCTTGCCCCAGTCTGAGTGATGGCTGTGCTCATCCTTAATGCAGATGTAGGGCTGGGTGTCAGTGCACCATCGAGGGGGAGTTGTGGGAATCTCCAGACTCCATTGTTCTGACATTATTGCTGTGTTAGAAGGGAAAACAGGGTAAAAACCTGCAGCAGCCTTGGTAGAAGGAGCAATTGTCCATTGCAATGTGTTTGTTACCAGTCTGAGCATGGAGTCAGCTTAATGCCATTTGGGTCACTGCTGCCAGGGCTGGAGGCCGCAGACAGGGACAGGCTGGAGTGGATGGTGTCCTGGTGTTGGTGGCTGTGCAGTCCCAACACTCTCTATATGATATCCTGACTTAGAGGGAGCACAGAAGACGATGGTGGAGGTGAGGTGATGCTGCAAGGCTTTAGAAGACACTTCTCTGTAAAGAAGGATTAGAAACAGGCTGGAGTCCTGATGAGATAGGATTATTTCTGCACCAGCAAGTCCATTTAATGGCTGAGGATCAGTATTCAGCACTGGGGACACATGGAGAAGGTTCAGGTGTCTGAATTAGCATCCAAGTTAGTTTCAGGTGCAGCCAATGCTTTCAGGACTTCTATGCAGCTGAGCCAAATTCTGGGAAGGTAGGCATCATGTTTGCTACCAACCTAGACAAACCCTGCTTTGGACTTGGAAAATTGTCAGGGATTTGGGTTTTTTCTTCTGTAATCCATGCTGACAAGCTGTGGCAGGAGAAGGCGCTTGGATCCAGGCTGAACTGAACTCTGAACGAATCCATGTGTTGATTTGCTATCCTGTCTCATTTCAGCCTTTGAGTTTTTGCAGATCCCACAACCAGGTGAAGGGCCATTTGCAGTGGTGCTGAGGGATAAGCCAGGACACCATGTTGTCTTTGTTAACATTCACCTGGAGCCATGCAGGATCAGAGCTCTGATCTCGTGTTCACACAGTTCAGCTGTTGTGGGTTGTCTGGGTGTCAAGGTGGGCTCTAAACCAGGGAGGCCACTGGGGCTCTGAAGACAGAGACCAGTTGTGCTGGCTGTCAGTGCTCTTGTCCTGCAGCTGGGCATCAGCACATTTGGGAGTTTTAGTGAGCCCCAGGAAGGAGATATGTGATTCATCTGCACAGTCCTGCTCCTGGCTGTGCTCTGCTGTCCTGCCTGGGCCCTCTGATGGAGCACCTACCCATTCTGTACAGCCAGGAGCTCCTTTTTGGCAGCTCTCTCTGCAGCCTGGCTGTCATGGCTCTCTGTCTGCTCATTTTGAAACACCCTCACAATGGTCCTGGCCTTTTCTGGGAGAAATTTCCTGTATTTCTCCCCACACTCAACAGGAGTGTCAGCATCCACAGGATTTCTTACAGCTCTGAGAATGCCTTCCACTGGGAACCTGCCTGCACCAAAGTACCCTGGCACAGTTTGAGCTGCAGTTTCATCTGATCCTTTTAAGAGTTGGGAATGGCTGTTTTGATGTCTGATATCTGTGAACATGAAAGGCTCCTTTCCTTCTTACTGTGCACTGGGCAGGGCAATGCCTGTCTCTCCCAATCAAAAATGTAATCAAAGATCTCACTTCTTGTAAAAAATGTATTAAGAAGACAGAGAAACAACGCAGCAGATTTCCATTGGTTTCACTGCTGGTTTGTTCTGGTTTCTACTTCTGTGCTTCTCTCTCCTGCCTTTCCCAAAAGAACTCCCATCTCAACTTTCCCCATGTCTTGACATGTTTAATTGCAAAGCATTGAGCTTTGAAAACGAAACAAACAAACAAAAAAAATCATTGCATTTGATTCAAACGAAATATCGATTGTCCTTGAGTTCCCACACCGTGGATATTGGCAACATTTTGTCAGCACCAAGAGCGAGGAGAAGGATCACAGCAAGAAAGCAAAATTTCCAACTGGAAGGAGAAGAAGCTGAGCCAGGAAAATAGCTGTGCCCCATCACTCCCTGTCCCACAGCTGCATCTTAATAAATGGTCTGCTGACCTGCTGTTAACATTTCCAGTTTACAACAAGCAGCATTTCCCTTAAACAAGATACTGATAAAGTGAAACAAGGGAATGGAGGGGGTGGAGAAGAAATTTGCAAAACATGCTGGAGTGAGAAAGTCGGAACATACCGTGTGTGTCTTGGGAGTGAGAACATGTCTCAGTGTGTGAATAAATATATAATGTATAGACATATGCTCTCTCTTCTCAGAAACTCTCCAAGCAGTCCCAGATTTTGCTGCTTTCAGTAGCATGGCAAAGGAAAAGGCAGGGGAAAGTTGGGGCTGGTGATTGAGGGTTGTAGGATGATGGTTTGGGCAGAGCATCCTCATTTGCTCAAGAGGAGACTGGTCAAAAAGAGGGTCTCAGGCATCACCTGAGAGTGTGTGAGGGGCAGGTGATCTGTCTGAGAGACACAATGCCCTCAGGTTTGCTCATTTTCATCTCCCAGACAAAGGCTAATGGAGATCAGATTTCCATACAAATTCAGCTGAGGAAAAAAGAGAACAGGAAGAGGAGTCAGGAAAGCGTTAGCACAAAGTTATTTGTTAAATGGATTTTTTTATTGTTTCCCATGAAGTCTGCACAGCGCTGTTGTCCTCTTTTATATTCCTCTTCTGGCATTTGTTCCCCTATTCACTGCCTCCACAATTCTCCCATTCAAGTCAAAAAAGCTACCTCTGAAAGACCAGTGTAACATTAGCAGAAATTACTAGCAGCAGTGATTTCAATATTCAAATGGACAGTATATTTAGTAATAGACTGTGAGTTGCATAAATAGAGTATGAATGCCTGGTAATGAATCATATCAATAATTTTCACATACAGACTGTGCCTTACATTTCTCAAAGGCCTTTACAAATACCAATTGATTCTCACAGCAGGCCTGCTCAGTGGAGGAGTTGTTATTAGTTTTACTGGAGGGTGAGGATATTGAGATGCAGAAAAATGATGCTACTTGTGTAGTTCATGCTGGGACCCAAAGTGAGGAATAAACTTGGAAGCTCCTGACTCACAGCTCTTAATCATGGGGCTACATAACTCTTTGTGATTTCTTTGGCTTGGCTGGAAGTGGCAGCCCTCATGGAGAGAGGTTTCTGTCACACCCCAAAATCTGGGGCTGATGGGATGTGGGTAAAGGCAGGAATAATTAACATACAGAGGATGGCAGAATTGGTTTTGATTGAGCTGTGCTTCAAGCTTACAGTCAGGGTTAGCAACCCTGCCCCACACAGGTCAGGACTGGAGGTTGTTTGACCTATGGAAGAATGGTTTTCCATGAAGAAAAATGGCAGCTAATGCAGCCAAACTCCATGAAGAGAAAGGGGCATCTTGAATCCAGCTGCACTTTGTAACTCTCACCCACCTCAGTCAAGGAAGGTAGTGGCTGAAGAGCACCTGAAATACTGGAATTATCTTTTCTAGTGTAGCATCTGACCCAGCATTCACCATCCTCTGTTTACTCTTGCCTGTCTTAATTCTGCAGTAAATTGTTGCAGCCCTTAATGTTTCTCCCACTGACCCCAGGATGCAGTCAGTGATGAGAAGAAAGGCAGGTTAAACAGCACATGCCTCAAACAAGGAAAACCTAATTTATCTTTTGCCCTCATGCTGTACTGAACTCACCCAGGCTGAGTCACTGCTCAGGAGAAGAGGCCATGCTCTCAGCTTGTGTAAAACTATGACATAGTACTCCCAGCTGTATTTTCAAACACATTTTATTCTAACATTTTACTTGATGTTTTGAGTGACACTGTACACTGAGAAACTGTCTAGAAGCTGGCCACAGTGGCACTTGGCTTTTTATTTTTCTCAGAGGTTACATCATTTCCAACACATCAGCATCTTAAGAGTCCTTTAAATTGGCAGAACAGCATGTGCTACATTGCACTTGTCTGTATCGAATTTCTTCTGCTGTAGCATTGCCCAGTGACCCAAATTTCACAGGTTCTCTTGGTCCCTCACAGCTCTCCACACTCCTAAGCCACCCAAGTCATTTTGCCATCTCACAGGGGTTTTTTGTGCTCTAAATCATCAGTCATTGGGCTGAAACTATTGATTCTTGCGATCGTGTTGCCAACTCTGCTCCACGGAGACTCAGTCCTGGAGGCTGGCAGGGGGCTGAGGATGGAGGAATAACCCAGGTTCCTCTGGAGCTCAGAGACAGAGAAGGAATGGGCAACCCAAATTGTCTTTTCAGAACTGAATTGCTGAGCCCCAGCCCCAGTCTGGCCAGCTCTGCCTGCTCTTCATACAATGGCCAGAGGGAGAAGGCGACGATTGGGACCCACAACCCAGAACCAAATTTTCCACCTCGGACTTGCAGCCTTTGGAAAGAGCATTTGTATTTCTCAGGGCTGTCCCACAGAGACAAACTTCAGCTTTCAAGATTTAAGAACAGTTTTAACAAGCTTATTGAGCAACTTCATTGTCTTGTCTTCCAGATGAAACTTGGCCACATCTACTCTTTTCAATCTATTTTTCCCTCCACCTTCTTATCAGCCTATTCAGCATGGAGTTTTACCTTTCCCTGACCATTTTCTGGCTATATTAATACTCTTTTTTAGTCATCTTTACCTGATGTAAGTGATATTTGTAGTCTCATTAACTCTTTCAGAGAAGAATCTGCATGTTAATGCCAAAAAGGCTTTCTTCTACACTATAATGCTCTTTCAGCCAAATTATTCCTCTAGGCTCTACCTCAGGTATTTTGTTCCATGAAATGAGCCTAGCATGTTTAGGGAATAGATTTTTTTTTTTTTTTTTTGCCTTTTCCCTTCTTAAGAAAAAGAAAGAAAAAGGAAAACATAGCAACGACAGCATGGCAACAGCAGCTGCAGCACAAAGGAAAAATAGGCAAACAGAATTCCGAAACACGTATTCACTGCTAAGCTATTTTTACTGGTTGGTGAGTGACTATGTGGGGGTATTATAACAAAATAAGTGAGAAAATAGCTTACAAATAATTCATAAGTAACTTTAGATGAGAACACATCTTAATGACTTCATCCTCCCAGCTAGCCCTCATGCTGTATGAATCTCCACATGCACAAACTTAAAGGTCACCTCTGATCTATGCTATTTATACTTTGCAAATTTGTACACAGACACATATATAACATTCCATACAAAAAAAATAATGTCAGTGGAGCATTAAGGTTAAATAACAGGGCACTAAGTAAAGAATTGTGCCTCCCTGCATAGCAACTTAAGGATAAATCTGTGTCATTATATCTGCCTCTGTCTTTGCAGAGATTTCTCCACAGCCTGGGCGTTTTGTGGGCATTTGCAGGGTCTGTCCATGGCTCCTGCCTCTGCTGCTGCCCTGCTTTGTGACCCTGGGCACTTTTCATTGTTTCTCTCTGGGGACTCCTTTCCCCATTCTCCTTTTGTTGGGAGCACACAGTCAGGAACCTCCAGCACAGAAATATTTGCATCTTTGGGCAGAGCTCAGTCACATTTGGGATTATGTGTGTAGTGAAAAGTGACAAAATAATAAGGAAAAACATTTTCTTTCACCAGCCTGATCTAGTGGGCAGCATCCCACTTGAGTTGGAACTAAATGATCTTCAAAGTCCCTTCCAGCCCAAATTATTCTCTGATTCTATGAAATGTTCTGCTTCACCATCCTCTCTCTCCCCAAAATGCCCCACTCTGACTGCAGACCAGTAAACTGTGGGAAGTCTTTCACTAAATAAAAAAAAAAAAAAAATTCATTGAGGGCTTGAGAGAAACAGCCTCCAAAGTGTTGGACTCCTTTACAGTTACAGCCTGATCTGTTGTACTGTGTGAGCCCTTTTTTTCTGTTCAGTCATGATCCATGGGAGACTGAAAGTAAACACAGTCTCTTAAGTCTCTTCCACAATCCTGATGCTTTTACTGGCACAGAGAAGAGCCCAGCTCGGCCCTCTGCAGCCAAAACTGGATTCATTTGTCTTTAGAAACAACACAAATCTGTTTTGCTGGTTAAATAAAGTCATTTGCAGGGTTCTGTTGTGGGAAGGATGTGTCAGCTCGTGCTGAAAGGGGCAGTCACGGGGATGAATGGGTTGGTTGTTGGGCTGGAACAGCCCTGTGCACACTGAGGGGCCCTTCCCCAGGCAGGCTGAGCCCGGGCTGGGATGGTGCCCAGGGGATGCTGCAGGTGCCTGGGCATCCCTGCCAGCTTCATCGTGGGCATTCCCACCGTGCCACCGAGTTTGGCATTGCTTATTGCAGAATTCATCCCACATCTCTGCTTTGGGGGCAGCTCTGGTTTCTGCAGCAAAGGAGGCAAACGGGCCTGGAGCACTGAATCCTTTGTGTGGCTCTGTGCTGCCCTGCTGGTGTAGGAAGCCAGTTTCTTCTTATCTTGTCTCAATACCACACAAAATGAACGGCACTCACACTCTGAGTTGTTCAAGGTAAAAAAGGGAATGTTTATTTCCCAAGCTCAATATTTATAGAATTCCAAGAGTGCCCATGGATCAGAGGATGAAATTGCCACCTCTCCAGCCACACTGGTCAACCCAACAGTCTATTAATTGTCTCCTCCTCCAGAAAGGAATGTAAAACAATCATTATTTACATGAAAAGTGCGTGAGAAACTCCATTACAAAAATGTAAACATCGGAAGGCTTAGAAGAACTTTAGAAGAACAGGGCAACATTGTCTGTCAGTCTCAGGCCATGCTGGTGCTTCCCTGCCCTTCAGATGTGTGACAAGCAATGACTTGCAATGTATTTCAATTCTCCTCACTGCTGTAGAGTTACTTGTTCTAGAAATTCTGGTGTGTAACTGGTAGGAAAAAGAGGTTGATGATGTTCTCCAGAGGACATCAGGAATGAGGAAGCAGCAGCTAAAGTGGTTTGATTCCCTCTGAGATTTTTTTTTCAAATGTAGTTGCAAACAAGCAAGTGAAATGAGATGCTTAGAAGCACTGTGTTTGTGAGGTTCTTTCTGGTTTTAAATTACTTCGTTTAAACATCTTTGTCCGTGAAACCTCCGAGGGAGCTCAGCCGCTCGTTTTCTCATCTGCATCTTCTGCCTTCTGTCTGCTTCTTGCACAAGAAAGAATGTTAAGTATCTCATGTACATCTGTATATACAGAAATAAATGTAATTGAGTTGTAAAATAGTCTGGTTGAGCAGGAGGAGGTCAGTGATGTCAAGTAATCCTGACACTTTAGTCAGGACCTGCTCTGTATTACAGTTCAGATTCGCTGAGGTCTTTTCCTGTGTTCTTCTGTAACATCTGAAAATATACCAGTGCTTTTCTACAGTGTATTTAGAGCGCAGCCTAGATCTGAGGCATTTGAAGAAATACTTCTTGACTCTTTTGCTGTTATGTTTGTATTTTTTGCTTGTGAAAACAATTCTCAAGAGCATTGTTAGGTGGGTCATAGCAGGAACACCTCTGGGCTCGCTGGGGAATGTGTGAAAGCAGGTTTGGAGGGCTTTTATTTTCACACCATGTTTCAGCTCTGTAGTGATAAATGTTTTCTGGAGTACAAACCTGAAGTCCCTCCCCTTGCAGGTCCCACTCATTGAAATGTAGAAAGAGATTTTTTTTAATTTAAAGGTTTTCTTAGCAGTCAGGTTGTGTCACACTTAGCCAGTGACAGGTCTGATCAGCAGCTTGGCAAGTAGCACAAAGTGGGAACTGCTGTTTATTTTAGCAGCTGATGGTACTAGACAGGTAGGATTAGTGCAGGACATAGGGCAGAGAGGAAAGGTAATGGCACAGCATGGGAAAAAATGAGGAAGGAACAGCTCTTTTAGGCAATTCTGTATTGGCAATTGACCTACAACTCCAAACAAGTCCCGACGTACACTACCAGAATTTTTACCATACCCTCTGGGCTATGTGCTGGGTAATTCCCACGTCCTTCAGCAGATGGGGTAAATCTGCTGAGTGAGATATCTGTGAGAGAAGCATTTGGAGTCCCCTGAAAATCCTCTTAATTCAGGACAATATTTTAACCTTGCAGGTGTGGGGAAAGAAAAAATGTGTTTCCTTTTCTTGCAGGCAGAACCAGCCCCCGCACACACACCTGGGTCTAAAACCCCAACTAGTATGTGCTCCTTTCAGGCAGACCCACAGCATCCTGTGGGATGAGAGGATGTCACAGTGGCTTTGTTGCTGCAGCACTGTAACCACAAGCAGCCCAATTCCTTAAAATGGGCCTTAGCCAGTTCATTCATATTTGATTAGGAACTCTTTGAAAGATAGGCACATAGAGCTAAGAGCTGGCTCCAGCCTTAGTTATTTACATCAGGATGGGGGTGATAAAATCTTTTATTAGTGTAGTGTTTAAATATTTTGGCTCTCTATTCCAATATTGTGGCAAGAAAGAGCCATATGTGTTCCTAGAAAGAGAGCCTGGTGCAGGCATTAATCAAGAGAGGATCTATTAATGTATTAACATTCAGAATAACGAGCAAAACCAGCATTCACTGCAGAGACTAACACATATCTGCAGTTTTGAAGTGTTTGGGAAATGTTGTGTTCCTCCATCTTTCTCAAACTGGTGTTCTGCCAAGAGAAGTTCTCTTCTGTTTTTAATTTTAGAAAGGTTAAATCTATTTACAAAAGCAAACATAGCATGGAGTGCTAAAAACCAGGAGGATGTGGGCACTAACAGGCTCCCAGGCTTTAGAGTTCACAGCAGGAGCTGCCTTGGCAGGGAAACTTGTAGGCTTGTCCTTTCCTTCCCTTTTAATGCTGTGCTGAGTAGGGAACAAGGTATGAAGTCCAAGCTGCATACCAGCTCCCCATCACCACATTTCTCCAGAAAGCACAGGACAATGTGTATGTATGTCTACAGATCACCACTGCACTTCAGGGGAGCTTGCTGAAAGACTTGGCACAGGAAAAGGGCAAATTTTAAAGAGCTCCAGAGTGGGAGAGATTGCTGGTTGAGCAGCTTGCATGCCTCGAGGTCATTGCTAATGAGCAGTGTCTTGCCTAAAGAAGTGAACATTTCATTTTAGTGCTGCTATGAAAAGCAGCCATACTGTGTCCCCTTTGCATCCCACACTGCTGCCCACTTTGCTGTGGCATCTGGAGAAGGCTGCACCAGGAAGGGAAGGAAGCCCTCCTAAAGGATGTGGAAAGGATGCTGAAGTGGTAGCAGAGCTCAGATGACAGAAGCTGGAGCATGACAGCTGTGTTACCGGATCATGCAAAAAGCCTGCCAGCAAAAATGCATCAGTTTGTGTGATATCCGGGTGTCTTGTCTTCTGTTTTCATAATTGCATACATGGTGTCTGCATAAATCTCTTCCCCCCCTGCACTTGCAGCAAAAGGAGCTGACTGGAGGATGGCAGCACATCAGTGGGAGAACACCAGCAGGAAGAGACAACCAGTCAGATGTGTGTCAGATGGGGAGCCCCGGGGCCCCAGGCAGGCTCCTCAGAGGCTGCTCGAACATGGTGCACTTGCTAAACACAAAACCTCTCCTTTTCCCTTCGGGGAGAGGAGCATGTTCATCCAGACATGAGAACCAGCAGTGCTGTCTTGCCATGTTCTTCAGGAGCTTAGTGCCAAATGACAGCGCAGGCAGCAACAGCAGGAGCTTTCAGCAAGCGCGTCCTAGCCCAAAGGGCTGAGTTTCCCCTCCAGGGATACAGTGGAATTTCTCCTGCTGTTTCAGTGAATACTGAAATCTTCCTATTTATTCACTCCTTAGCTGCAGCCTATGTCTCTTGAACCATGGACTTTCTTATGGTGAGATCAGACCTGCTTAAGGAGAGAGGAGTCCTGTGTGTCTTTGTTTCACACTGGATTTTACCATTAAAAGCCCATTTCAATATAGCTGGATGTACTCAACGTGCACAGGCCAGTTTACTGGTTTCCCTGCTATCTAGTTCTTCAAGATTTCCTGCCTGTGGACTACAAGTCTGGTTGAGTAACTCCACAAATAGAATTACTGATATCCATCAGCTCCATGATAAAAATAATAACATCTTCTCAGTATAAACTTCCACTTATGGCTATAGATGCAGTCAGAGGAATGTGAGATTGTGAGCTGTTAAGGGTTAAGACTCATTCTTGAGGACACAAGAAAATCATTTTGCATGTTCAGAATCAACTTCCTTCTTTGACTTGCTGGGTACTGACAACTCAGGCTTGCTTTGGTCCTGCTGGCAGTCGTGCTGATGACAGCGATTTCAAATGAAGAAAAACGAAGGAAAACATGAGCCAGCAAAAAAGCAACAGCAGGAAAAGCTCAAAAGCACCTTCCTCAACCCACACTAGCATCGTGGCACTTGGTCATTGATGTTGCAATGGCAACTAATGTTATTCCCAGAGCCAACACTTAAATTCCACTTTGGTAGATCATAACTGTAAGCAAGTCACAGGGTCCCAGAGGAAGGGGTGATTATTGACCAATTCTTGTTGCTCTTAGAAGAGAGGTGTTTGGTCTGCGGTGCAGAGCGCTGGCTCTGTGCAGAGGTGACAAATACGTGTCACCAATTTCCTTGATGCAAGGCTTGAACCTGCATTTTAGCCTGGGGTGCCAGACTATGACAAACAAGAGCTAGAAGACGGTAGTGAATAAACATGGTGAGAATTTCAGCTGTAATCTGCCATCAGGTCCATCTGTTACTCGTTCCCCCACAAGCCTTGTGAACTCAATGAGCCAGGAACGGGCATGCTCCATGTACTGTCCCATCCCTCAGCCACACAGCTAAGGGCTAATTGTCTGCTTGTCATTAAGTTTATCACTTACAGTCCCTTGAGCCATTACTGATCACAGGATCTTGTTCAGTTCTTTAGCCTTCTGTCCACCCCACTCGTGGCAAGGCTTCCAGAAGGATACCAAAATGATGATGAGGATAAATGGGTTAATCACATGATGGCATCTGCAATGTGGCAGAGTAGCAGCCACTCAAGATGTGCCTCCCAGGAGTGTGTCCTCTGCTCATTTAACCATTCCCAGCCCCAGGCACTCTCCCTCCATCCATGCCCAGCTCAAAAAATCAGGGGTTCATTTCCAGTTGGCAGCTGGTGAGTCCTGAGGTCTGTATGACCTATTTTCACTCTGTGTCATGTGCAGGCGCTTTCTGCTGATTTCCTCTAACCCAGAGACAGGAAGGCAGAGGCTTCTGAGCAGGACCATGATGCAGGAGCAGCCAAGCAGTGGAACAGTGCATGTCTGGTGTGAGTCAGTGAGGGATGAAGGCTCCAGCAAGCTCTTACTCTTGGGGAGCAGTGGTTTGCTTTGGGGAAGGGATGCCTATCTCCCAGGCAACGCTGCAGCCTCAAAAGTTTTGCTGTCAAAACTCTCCATGGTTCCAGACATCTCTCACTGATGGCAGGGTTTGGCAAACTCTGCTGCTTGTGTTATCTCTCAGACCTCATGCCCCAGCTGCAGTTCACAAGTGGAGTATCTCCCTGCCTTTACAACAGGCAGTCTTAATTACAGCCTGCACAGATAATTTTTTTTGCATTTCTCCCATAGGTGCTTCTTTCTCATGTTCCAGAAACTCCATGTTCTTGGTTTACTGCTCCTCTGTTCCTTCCAGCTCAGAGAGCTTTCAGCAAGGGAGATGAAGAGGAATGTGATAAGCAGCTTGGCTGGTTAATGAGCTCCCTGTCTAACTGAGGGATTCTTGTATGCTGGGCTCACTTGCCAGTCCCTGGTGTCTCCCTCAAGTTCTGCTGGCTCCCCTTGGGGAGCAGTTTGGGGCCTGGCTTGAGTTGCAGCTACTTTTCACTTTGTCCCAAGCCACGTTCACCATGGTCAGGGGCAGACCAGAAACTGCCTCTGCATGGCAGGGCTGGAGAGCTACGTGAGCCTGAGATTTGGCTGGGAAAACAGAGCTTAAAAAACACCCAGTCCCTCTCGTTCCCAGTGACAACTGCAGAGTCACTGCAGAGAAAGTAACGGGAGATTTTTCTCTCCCTAATTTATGTCTCTCCTGCATATGGCTTCTACGGAGTCGCTGATGTTACAGACAGATGGGTTGGCATTTTACTAGACAGAACACATGGGCTAGATGTTGTTAATGCTTGTTAGCTACTCGCTGTGCAGCTTGACCAGTCCAACACAGTCACTCACAGATGGCTGGGAAGCTGCAGCCGGGGTGCTGGAGCAGTCCAGCCCTGCCACATGTGGTGTGACAGCAGTTGGGATAACACACGTTTGGCTGCTCTTTCCAAAGGGATTTGTTGTAGGTCAGAGATAGCCATGGCTGTGGGAGCAGCACAGCTTCCCTGTGTGTCAAGGAGAGACTCTGATTTGTAAAGATCCTGAGATTTTTATGGAGGTATTGGCTTTAAAGGATTAATGCCGTAGTTTGGGGTTTATATGGAATGGGGTTGGAAAAATTCTGGGAGCTCCATGCCTCGTTCTCATCTCTACTCCTCCATGCTTGATGTTTATAAGCATATTTGGCTGGTGAACACTATTGAGCAGATCTAAAGTCTGTTAAAAACTTGTACTTTATAAGCTCAAGTTCCGACTACAGCTGGCTGCCAGTATTAGTTTGGAGTGACATCCCATGTGATTTTCCATTCTCTGTGATGTGAGTAGTCTGCTGTGATTTACTCTCACCAGCCATGTGCTCAGTGGAACCATTTTTAGGTATCACCTCAGCAAATCTCCACGGGGTGAGTCTCCTTCTGGCTGCTTTGGACATCCCATCAGAGAATCTGTGGATGCAAAAGTAGATGCTACTGGTGAATCATTTCCATTGCCATCTTCCCTCTTTGACAATGTTCAATTTGCAGCATAATGACAGGAGTCTGAATGAATCCTACAGATGAAACAGGGAATTTTAGTTTCTGCACTTGTTCTCTAAAAACTCTCAAAGCACTTTTGGAAAATGCATGGGTATTAATCCACACTGAGCAGTAGTTCTTCAATCCTATGATTTAAATTGGATATATTTGTCTCTGTCTGTCCTGAACTGTTCAGTAACATTAATGCACCCTGATAATAGCTGTCACATTTTACCCCGGGGGTTGTTCCTCAGTGATAGGTGAAATCACAGCAGTTCAAAGACCTGTCTTCCAGGATGAAAAGCTCTATAGGAATATTCAGATATAAAATAGTAATAGTATGAATCAAAAAATACGCTTCCCTTATTTTAAAGCCTTTGATCTTATTTTTATGGCATCGCATTTGACAGTCTAAAGGGCATTAACCTGTGGGAGAAACCTTTTGAAAGGAGGTGCTGGCTCCTCCTCTGCTGCACAGAGCACTGTCCCCCAGGATTATCCAGCATCTTTCCCCCACAGAGAGGGGTGCAGCCCTTCAGCACACGTCCCTGCTCTTTCTCATGTTCCATTTTTGACGTGAGGTGCAGGAGAGCTCTCCTGGATCCAAGCAGGGAGCTGTGGGGACAGGCTGGTGCAGCACACCCTGCCCTCCTGCATTGCTGAGCTGGTGCAGCATCCAGGAGCCATCACTGCTGCCACTCGTGCACACAGAGCCTGGGCCCTGTTCTGATTAAGATGGAAGGATACGAGCTGACCTCTTGTTCCAAAGACATTCTGGGGTTGTGGTTCGTCTCAGCGTTGAATAATAAGAAAGAGAAAGGAAATGTTTGCTATAAATCTCAGTGCACACAGGGCTGTTTCTCACTTACCCCATCCCAGCATTCAATTTTCTTCTTGGCATTGCCAGGCATTTGCTTTTCTTTGCTCAGCAGCTAAAAGCAGCTTTTTCATTACATTTCCTGGAAGGCTCTTTACAGGCATCCATCCCTGTCTGCCTCATAAATTCACTTTATATACCAAGCTGGTGACACAGAGGTCAGAGGTCTTGGCAAGAAACAATTATTATAAGGAAGTGCTCTTCTTCTTTGGGTTACAATAAGGATATTAAAGGGGGGGGATTTTGCTGCAGACGAGGAATGGTTATTTGTGAAAGGGAGGTGACCTGATTGATTAAGTGCTGCACATCCTGCAGGAGCCACTATGGGCAGGCATCCTGTCAGGCCAGCTGGAACCTGCCAGTTACCATGAAAAAAAGAAGGAAACCAGTAAACAGTTTGTTAAATAACCTCATAAATATTTCCAGCCATAAGCACATCTTGTGGTTCAATTTTGTGTTGGTTTTTTTTTTTTTTCTTTCCTTAATATTTCCCTAATTTTAAATGAACGGCCTGTAATTAAAGTGATTTAGAGGCTACCTGGGGACCTGGTATTTGAGCAGTGCATGATGCTTAGGAGAGATTGATTGGTGAGGCATAACTCAATTGGGGTATTTTGATAATGATATCATCACCCGAGAGAGCCAAGTTTGAGCAATTAAATCTCAAAACCTCGTGTTTGAGTTGTTATAACTTCAGCAGGCAGTTTCTGCATGTGCACACACACAAACACACACATATTTTTTTTTCCTTGGTTTTTTTCCTTGGGTTTTTTCTGGGCACTAGTTTTTTGGCTTCCCTGAGTCTGTCTGTCTGTCTGTCTGTCTGGGGTGATGTGAAGTGGTGATTTATCAGATATGCAGACCCAAGAGAGGGTGCCAGCCCGCTCAGCATCACTGCTTCCCCCCTCAACATCTGCACGTGGACAAGGCGGCCTTTGACATTTAGAAAAATCTTGGCATCTGAAGCAAGAGGCAGAAACAAAAGGATTTTCTCATTTAAAGGTCAGAGCCAGCAGCTTCTTAAAGGAAAATTTCAAATAGGTTTGTTGCACTGTGGCAGGGTTTGTGGGTGTCAGTGGGTGCCATGGGGAAGGTGTGAGGGAGCTGAGGGATGTTTCAGGACCAGCAGTGTGCCCAAAGCTCTGAGCACACACAGTGATAGCTTTTTGGGAGGTGATCACTTGGAACAGCCAACCCTGAAGGCTTCTGCTGGCACGTGAAGGCTTTGGGAAGAGGGAGTGACTGCCCCATTGGAAGAGGAGGTCTGAGGGATTCGTGTGATGAAGGCAAATTGCCAAAGGGGTCGATCTGCTGGGGAGATGTGCATAACCCACATTGATGTGGACAGCACAGCACTCTGCAGGGTAGGGTGGGGAACACCACAAGGAGAAGGGAAAGGGGGAGTGAGAACTCAGGCACAGAGGCCACAGCATGGCCCATAGTGCTGGAACAGCCTGTGGAGCTGCACATTGACCCTAGCCCTAGCTGGAACCCTAACCCTAGGCACTAAACCCAGCCTAGGGTTAAGGCTGTTTCCAAGGAAAAAACTGTGGTGGAAGGCATGTTGTGGCAGTTTTGTGTTCTCCTTGGGATGCCTTTTGCAGCTGCAGTGTGCCTGGAACTCTGGGCTTTCTGGTTTCAAAACCCTAACCCTAGCTGGAACCCTAACCATAACCCCAGCCTAGCGTTAATTCTGTTTCCAAGGAATAAGCTGTGGTGGAAGACATGTTGTGGCAGTTTTGTGTTCCCCTTGGGATGCCTTTTGCAGCTGCAGTGTGCCTGGAGCTCTGGGCTTTGTGGTTTAAAATCCCCAACCCAAGGTAGAACCCTAACCCTAACCCTAGTGCTGGGTGTGAAGCTGTGGTGCCCCTTCCCTCAGTACACTCGGGGCTGGTTGCTCTGTGTGCTCAGAGCTGGCATCCATGGGGACACAACACAGACAGTGATTTATGGAAGGAGCAGAGCAGATGAGATGGGGCCTTCCAGATACATTCACTGGGTAAATGTCACCAGGCAATGATTCACTTGCCCCTTTTGACCCCTAATACATCTTAGCCTTGGAAAGCACCGTCCGCCATAGAGCGTGGCCAAGCAGCATCTGCAGAGCAAAGGTTTGTCACCACGCCAAGGGGTGGCTCTGGCAGCCCTGCCAAACCCTGGACTTCATCCCTCTGCATGCTGTGGAGGTGTTGGAAGCTCCTTTGTTCCCAAGCTGAGACACAACTGTCTTGCCTGCTGTGCCTGGCACAAAGCTGCACCATCCCTGTTGTCAGCTTGCCAAAACCCATTCAGGAAATCCACCTGCGACGCTGGATGTGTGTGTTTGAAGTTGCTGGAACACATGTCCTGCATGGATTGCATCCCCAAAGGCAGTTGTGCTTTCTCAATGTGGAAATCAGAGGTTGAAAATCCTCACTTCATTTTGAAATCCCAAGGTGTATAGAATTCTGTTGTATAGAATTCACGTTGTGCAGAATTTTCCCGTTTCTGCATTTCTGCTCCGTATTTTCTGATAATACCATGTCCCCATGCCAGCTCTCTCCTTGGGGTGTGCAGCCACCCTATTTTCAGTCTTAATCCGGTGTCTAAAGGTCTGCATGACCTTGGGTCTTACACTCAACCCATATTTTTTAAGAAGCAACCTTTGTGTGATTAAACTCACGCTGCATGTCAGCTCATAGCCGATGGCACTTTTGGAGCCATTGTTTTTAGCTACCAAAATATGTCAGAGAGAAGAGGAAAAGGGTGTACAAGAAAATAAAACCTGAGAGAGAGTGCACTTCTGAACCATGTGGTAGCTTGTTAGTGGGTAAAGGAGACACTGTCACACTTTTGACATAGGTCCCCCTCGGCAGCTGGAGGAATCAGAGAGGGAAATGCTGGGTCTTGGCTTTCAGGAAAGTCTGTGTGCAACACCAGCAAGGGTGCAAAGAGCCATCTCAGCAGGAGCAGTGCAGACAGGGTCCTGTACATGTTACATTGAAGTGGCAGTAGTTAAGGAGCCTTTTACAGTCCATATGTTGCAGTTTTATGAGCCCAGTTCATCCAGCTGCAGGTCCATCTCCAAGAGGGACATTTGGGAATGCCTATTGCTCCCTCTCATCATTTGTATTGTCTGCTCCTTGCTGAGATGGAGAGAAGAACCTGCTTTTCTACCACGTTGGTGGTTATTGGAGAGATTTTTACATGTGTATCTGAACTATAAAGCCTTGAATAATTTACTGGTTTCCAGAGTTAAGAGGAAGATTTATGATGTTTCCTTCTGGCAGGTGGCTGATGATCTTGATTCCCCTGAAGAAACAGTTGTGCTAACAGCTCCCTTCTCTGAGCAGCTACTGCAGGTTCATGTTGTTCTGTGCTAAATAGACCAGTGTTGTTGTGGTTTGTAATACAGAGAGGCCTGTCCCCTGATAATCTGGTTACTATGGGGTAGCACAGCCTGCAAGGAGACAGACAGGCTGTCACCCTTCAAATCTCCAACCAGAGTCACATCCCACCCAGCCCAGCAGAGCTGGGTGTGCAGCAACACTGGGCAAAGAGTAATTTCCTTTGCTTTTCTAGAAAAGGTCCCCCATAGCCCTTAAATCAGACTAAACTGGCAACAGAGCTTAGTGAAAGCTGAACTCCTTCCTTTTGCAAGTATTTGAGATCTGAATAAAACATAACAGAGACCTGAGTCTTGGTAGTTTAGTGAGCCAGACAGACTTTTCCCATGAATTAGAAGAAACCAATATAGGGGTATGTACAGGGTACCTGAGAGATGGTGTTTTCATCGTGATGAGCTGCTGATCTGTGCTCAGGGAAACTGAGGTTTAGGAGGGAGTATTTACATCTCTGGTGAAGCACTGCACTTGTGTGGCCCAGCACAGAGAGGAAAGGGAGAGTGAAGCACGATGGTGGTCCTCAAAGTGTCCTCTTGCATTGACTCCTCTATGCATTGACTGGGGTGGATGGGGATACTCTCAGATCCAGCTTTTCCTTTGATCCCCTGTATTCAGTTTGACTCTAAATGTTGATGCTTTTTTCCTTTTTTCTTTCTTTTTTCTTTGCTTTTTGCCCCTTCTCTTTAAGAGCAACAGCACACTGTAGCAGTGGTGTCAGTAGTGTTGGGCACAGAGCAGTCAGGGTTGGCTTTGAACGTGCTCTGGTCTCTCTCACCCCATTCCCACTCATGGACTGTCCCCATGGATCAGTGACACTTGTTTATGCCTCTCTCAGCTTTGTATTTTATTCCTAGATGGGCTGGGATGGCTTTTGGCTTCACCTAAACTCAAAATTGTAGGGAATGCATCAGCAGAGTGAAGGTGATTGCAATACGTGGAGTGTGCTGTGAATAGCTGATCTGTGCGGGCACCTGCAGCAGGAATATCCAGGAGCTGTCTTTGAGGATTGAAACTTTTATAAATAAATAAAAAATATATTAAAAATGGGTGGAGGGAATCCTAGCTATGAACAGTGAAGAGCTCGACTTGAGTGCCCTTGCAGCTTTGAACTGCTGGAAATTTCATATTTCTTATCTTCAGAAATACAGTTTTTAGAGCTGGAACCACAGGCATGCTCTGCATTGATCCAGAGTGGTGTGGACCACCAGAGCCTGCAGCGTTCACTCAGCAGAGCATCCCCCCCATGTCCTTCCTCCCCTCAGTTCCTGCACACCCCTGTGCATCCCCCTGCCCTGCTCTGATCCCTGCTCCCTCCTGTTCCTGCCTCGGGCACTTCCCTCTCTGCCAGCAAGTGCACCAGGCAGGGTGCAGGCTGGCTTTTGAAAAGGAATCCTGTGAATTAATGGGAACATATTGCTATTATTTCATATAATCACTTTATTTGTAAAGCACAGGCTGCAGAGGTACTCCCGCTGTTGAACCCAAAGCAGCAAATCTATCTATATATCCCAGTCTATACTACATTATGAACAGATGGGTGAAGAAAAAAAAGCAATAAAAACAAATAATAAGAAAAGTTACGATGATAGCAATTTTAAAACACTCCTAGGGGGAAAAAAAAAGTTTCTCCATTTTTTTTAAAGCAATGTGAGATTGAATGAGCTGCACTGCAAGTGCATCCATCCTCTAAGTTCACATGTAAACATCTACTGGCAGAGGAAGAATTGCTTTTTTTCCAAGTGGCTGCCTTCTCGCCTTGTGCCTGTTACAGAAGCAATCATAAGAAACCTGGGTGAGATGGCTGGGGTTTGGAAACATTTGGGGGTTTTCTTTGATTTTTTAGAGTTCCTGGGGAGACAGAGGCTATGGGGGTGAGAGGGAGGATGCTGCCTCCCTTGACAGCTGAGAAAACTCAATGGGAAATAGCAATTTTCTCAGGAGCATGTATTTATCCACATAACTTTCTCTGAACATTATTCTTCTGCCTCTGCTGCAGGAGGAAACTTTATGAACAATAGCAGAGAGAAACTACCATTAATCTCATAAAAAAGGAGAAGATATTCAAATGTAGCCTTCACCCATGGCACCAGCGAGCTCAAAGGAAAAAAAATTTAAAACATTTATGTTGCTCTGTTTTTGAGGTCATAAAACACAAGCAAATGGTCTGGCACTGGATGCTAAATTTCTTAAGGAATTTAATTAATTAAACTAGTAAACCAATTAATGGATTTGCTTGTAAATTCTTAGAAAATTAATTCTGTGCCCAAGGAGTGTTTTAAATCTGCGAGGGAGGCTGTGTATTTCATACAGAACTTGAATTCCCATTCCAGATGAATCCAGCTCGGCACTGAGAGAGCCGGAGATACAAGTGATGCATTCATAATACTCGGACCTTCCTCCAAAACTGGCACTGCTCATCAGCTGAATCTGGGGGGGATTTGCAAAATAAAACCTGTGCTGCTGCCACAGCACCCATCTCCTGTGCTTCTGCTCTGCAGTGACACCTCTGGCTCTGTGTGGGCTGGGAATTTACATCATTCCTGATGCCTCCAACTGGCTCCTTCATCTGCCATCTCTTCCCTCTTTGATCTGCTCCAGGGGTACCTCAGGTGCACAGGAGGTACCAGGTAGCTCTGGTAAGCAGCAGATCAAAGCACAGGATTTGCTGGAAAACAGCCCAGCCAAATCAAAGATCTAAACAAAAGCTAATTCGCTTTTCCACGTGAAAACCTTGTTTTGATTCCCTGCCTGCCTGGGGGATGGCGGGGGCATCCTCTGTACCTTGCACTCCTCACAATCCAAAGTGACCCAAACATGGAGGGTTCATAATCAAATCTGTCCAGGCTCTTGAGAACATGAAATGGGAAGGAAGCATGTTCTTTGGGGCTCTCAGCAGCTAAAGCCATGCTTTCCCCTCCCATGGCAACCTTCCACTTTGGGTCTTGGCATCCTTTGATTGAGGAGGGGGATGCCAGCCGTGCCTGGCACCACTCATGCTGTCCCACCTCACCTCCACCAGGAAGCAGAGCTGCAAAGCAACTAGGAATGGGAGTATTTTGAAGAGGAAAATGGCAGGGGAAAAAAAATTAGCATTTGCACTGTGATGTTTTTGCCGTTTATTAATAAACAAGCTGCTTTCATGCCTCCGGGGGCAGGAGAGGCTTCAAGCATTCCTTATTTCTCTTGCATTTAGCTTTTTTTTTGCTTGTTTTATATGTTACAGGAGATTTGTAGTGTCTTCCCACATGTTGAGTTTCCTTATTTTCTTGAGAGCTTCCCTGGAATAATTCCTCTGGTGGCTTCGGCTGTGTGCTGCCAGGCTGATTTAAACACTTTAGGGATGCAGGGTGGATCAGTACTCCTTGGGAAGGAGTTGTGCTAATCAGGAACAGGTCTGCTCTCTCCTACAGATGTGGCATGACTTCATGGATAAATGTTTTCATGGAGAGAAAACCCTGTGCAGAGCTCCTGCCACCTTGGGTGGTGTTGGTGACAGTGACCCTGATGTGGCCACCTCTGTTCTGGGCTCTTTCCAGGATGGTCAAACATCTCCCCAGTGCCACATTTGTCACCAGGGAAGGCTCACAGGGGTCCTGCATGGGGACATTGGGATGCAGGACTCAGGAATGCCATGTGCCAAACAGATGGCATGTCCTTGGTGGCAGCAAATCCGTGCCAAAGGAGGCTTCAGGGTGGCACTGCTCTTGTGTCAGGGAGATTAATTCAAACCCTCTGGTATTAATGGCCTTGTTCTTGTTTCCCTTTAGGCCTCCAGCTCCTCTGGTGGAAAAATGCAGCATTAAAACCTTCAGGTATTAATGGGTTTGTTCTTCTTTCCCTCTAGGCCTCCAGCTCCTCTGGTGGGAAGATGCAGCTTCTGGAGACGGAGTTCTCGCGCACCATCCGGGAGCTCATCGAGCTGCACCTGCTGCGCCAGGACAGCATCCCAGCCTTCCTCAGCGCCCTCACCCTCGACCTCTTCAGCCGCCAGACCATCGCTTAGTGCCCCACTGCCAGCTGCCAGCCAGGTTTGGCCCTCCTGGGCAGCACACTCGAGGTAGCAAGGAAAAATTCTCCTGTTCACCACCCCTAATTTGTGGTGTTGGGTTGCTTCTGTTTTGCAAGGAACTTCTTCCCCTTTCTTTCATGCTGAGTGACAAATCCCACCAGTTCCTCTGAAAAGCATAATTTTCATCCGGTGGGAGGGCAAGTCTAGCTCCGTCCCAGGGCTCTCCTGTGCCAGGATCCAATCCCTGCCTTTGAACTGGGCCATGTGTTCATCACTACCCAGATTCTCAGGATCTGTCTGGAAATATGGTGGGAACTGCTGGTTTGAGGAGCCTCAGCATCACCATTCACATCTTTTCCCAAAAAGATTCCCTAAATCTGAGCCCTAGCAAAGAGACAAACCTGCATCAGGCTGGTGCTTTCTGCTGCATGGTTTTCCTCTTCTAATGGCAGCCAAGGGTTTGGTCCCTGAGGACAGAGACCCAGGGAAAGTCTCCTGCTCTTGCAAACATCTCATCACTCAGCAAGTCTGAAATTATTTTTAAGATATCAGTGACCTGAGTCTGCCATCACTGAGTGAAAAAGCACAAGCATAAATGGCCATTTGAAGCCCCTATACCTGTGTTGACACCTCTGTGGCTCAGTCACTGCCATGCTTTTGGTTCCTTACTGAGACTATAGGTTATCTTGGTTATCTCAGGACTGTAGAATTGTGGAAAGGAGCAGTTTGGGCTCCATTGTGTTCAGTGCTGGTGGCTTTAGCCTGCTGCCTGCCACCACCCTGTGGGTATCTGTTTTGAGAGGTCTCCTTCCTCCTCCCCTGCATGGAGGGTGGAGCATCTCCAGAAGTCTGACATTTTGTATTATAATGGATGTAGCTCTTCTGTCATAATAATAAATTGTCACTGCCAAACTGGGTATATGATTCTTATTTGGGATGCACTCTGTTCCTAGCTCTGCTCTCCCACATGTAGAGGAAGAGCACATCAATGATCTGATGTGCTTCACAAAGGGAGGACATCATTATCTCTGTTTTTCCAGGCAAGTCTCATTCACAGATTTATAGATTCATCAATGGTTTGGATTGGAAGGGATGTTAGAGATCATTTAGTCCCAACCCCAGCTGCCTTAAACCAAATCAGTTTGCTATAAACCTCTGTGTATATTGATTTCCCCCTGATTTCAGCAGGACACACTCCCTAGGCTTGGAGAAAAGGTAGCAGTGAGCAGGCTGGAAAGTTAGCTGAGATACTTGCAGTGACTGCAGGGTTGGCCAGGCTTGCTGGAGTCACTTGGAGACCTGTTGATGTGTCTCCAGGCATGGAAAACATCTGCTGTTGACCGGAGGTGGAAGGACAAACATGAGACCTGGAGAGGCTGCAGCCCCCATCTCCTCAACTCACCTCTCTGCAGGGAAGCACGATAGCAAAAGTTTGTCATTTTCTCTTCTGCTTGAAGAAGTCCCGGTGGAAGATGAATTGCTGGGCATGCTGTGCCAGGGGAAGGCTGCCTGATTCATATGCACGGCGTGGCACGGAGAGTCGCCTTCCCCAGTCATGGGGAAAATGAATCCTGACGTCAGCCGCATTCAGCTCCGCCGCCAACACAATAGCGGATCCTGGCTGCCGCGGAAAATTTTTCTCCTGGCTCCTTGCAGGAGAAATGAAGTAATTAATAAGTTTACAATAAACCCTCTATCTTAGCAAAACACAGGTGAGGCGAGAAGCGATGCTGGAGAGCGACAAGGGAAAACACGTTCAGCCCGCTGGAAAGTTGCCTCCCGAGAGTGAGAGGATAATAAGTTGGGAGAGAACACACAGCAGGCTTGCGAGACGCCTCCGGTGGGGAGGAGACATGAGTTACTGCTCTGCTCCCTGGTCTCCCAGCAAGACTGATTTGTTCAACTAAGTTTAATATGGGAGAGGTGTGTGGTGAGGATGGGTGCTTGGCTGGGTTGTGGTGGTGTGGTGCAGCAGCTGTCCATGGCTTGGGAGCTGCTGGACTGTCCTGCTTTGGTCAGCAGCATCCCCTGCCCTGCTCATGGCATTATGCTGCTCCACAGTGAGTTCACTGGGATTTTTGAGAAGCTTGATATCCTTAAGGCTCACACATGGAAGCGTGGGAGTTTTTCATGTGGAGGTGTCACCATTGCAAAGCCACTTGGGCCAGCTGTGGGCCATGGAGAGGAGGAGCTCCCCAGTTTCTAGTTCCAACAGAGTTCAGGATGAAGCCACAAACCTATGGCTGTACCTGATACCACGGCAGCTCCCACCTCTGTCATTATCCTGCTTGTCTGAGCCATGAGGGAGCTGCAAGGAATAACTGTGACACTGAATTTCACTGTGATTGCTCCATCCTTTATGAGCTACATGGGCTCAGCAGCCCATCAAAGGCACTGCCACCGTGTTCACCATGCCCTGCATCCCTCCTCCATGAGTGCAGCCCCCAGGGCAGTGCAAAGAGATCCCACTTGCCACCACCCCAGGTGGTGAGGGCACAAATCCCATCTGGGTTTGGCTCATCACCCGCAAAGCTCCAGCCCTGTTTGTGGAAAATCCTCTTAGAAAATCTTGGGAGCTGGATAATAAATTTTCAGTTGATTGGAGGGGAGAGGCGGGAGCGCTCAGGAGCGCGTGTGTGCTCGCTGGGTTTCCATGCACACTAGCTGGGTTTATGTGCTGTAGGCTGTGAAATATGATTTATTGGTGCATGGCTGCAGGATTTTGTGTGTGTATATGTGTGTGTCAGAACACAGTCTTGTTTGCAGTGTTGCTTGAAGCTTCCCTTCACTCAAACTGCTTGTGAGTCCCTGCTCTGCTGCCAATCAGCCCTGTGCATCTGTGTGCATATGCAAACACCAAATGGGCACAGAGCTGTTGGGTAAAGCAGCAGAGCTCTGGGCTAAGGCAGGTTTTGCCAGATTTGTGCCTCTCCTAAGGGCACATCTCTGAATCTGGAGGTTTTTGCACCTGCTTTGTGTCTCCTGGCTCTTGGTGTTGTCATGTATTACTCACGTTGTCCTGGAAGTGTGCAATGCCTGAGAAGGAACCAGGGAAACCCTTTTGGGATGAGCCATGAGAAGTTTGGAGTTTGTGGATGTTAGTTTGGATCTTCTCCATGTAACACTACAGGAGCAAGGGAAGGAGAAGAGGAAAGAGAATTGGAGCCATGATGGAGTGGGTGGCTAGAGAGTGAAGGGCAGGAGCAGAGCAGGGGATGGATGGAAGAAATGGGATATGGATGGAAGGAGAAGCCACCTCCATTTCTGAGCAGCTGCAGTGCCAGCCATGCTGCTGGTTCTCCACTGCTCCCCTCTGCTCACTCCAAACAAACACCGAGCAGCACCTGCCCTTTTCATTTCCCAGCCCAGCAGTGGGCTCAGAGGCAGCTGAGAGTGGTGTGAGCTGGGCTGATGGGCAGAGGTGCCAAAATAAACCCCAGGGGCTGACAGGCAAGAGCCTTCCTCAGACATCACCGGGCTGATGCCAGACCCCTGCTGCTCGGGGTGTGAGAGGGCACAGCCAGGGCAGGATTGGTTCTGTTGGAGCTTTCAGCTGTTCAGGGACATTGGGAAAAACAATGGTTCTGCCTGATGCCAGGTGTCTGTAGCTAAGGACAGGAGCTGGGGAGGACAGAACAGGCTCTCTGTGCTGGTGTGAATCACATTCCTGCTGCCTGCTGTGACAGCAGATTCAGATTTAATCGCAGCGTCGCTAAAACTTGCATGATATTTAAGAGCTACAAAATGCACCCACTCTGATCAGGGGAGGGACATTAAATAAATAAATAAATAAATAAATAAAAAATCAGCAAAGCTTTTTCACGAAGTCTTTTTTAAATATTAAAATCCCATCCTTCCCAACAGGAAAGCTTTTTTCAGGCTAAGAGGAAAGACTGAACGGCATCTGATGATATCGCATTGACACAAGTGTCTAGAAAAATAGGGTAGGAATGTATGATCTGTTCTGAAAAAGGAACCATAGCTAATAGGAAATATGCTGATGCTACTTTTAATTTCATGACTCAGGTTTGCTGCAGAATTGATGGAAATCTGTGTTGGAGCTTGGTTACATTAAAACAGTTCTTGGCTGCTTGGGGGTTTTCCAGTTCTTGTTTCTCTTTTGGGGGATTATTATTGTAAAATCTTTTGCTACTCTGGAGGTTTGCAGATGTGATTTGAAAGGACAAGGGGACCATCTTTTATCCAAAAGAAAGAGGGGATTTTTGCTCCAGAAAGATGACTGGCCAAAGCCCAGCCCTGGACAGGCCATCCCAGGAGCCCCTCTTGTTCCTTCACAGTGTCTGTGTCTCCAGCCTTCCTTCTGTGCGTGTTTTCCCTCAGAGCAAGAACAAGGAAAAAAACAGAAGAAAAATACACTTTAAAGAAAATGCTGCCGTGTAATTTAAGGAGCACAAAGGCAACTTCTTGCTGCTGGAGGTCTCGGAAGCAGCCTGTGTCTTTGGTCTCCATCCAAACCACATTTCTCCACCAAAGCCCATTGCCTTGGGCTGTGTCAGTTTTGTTTTACATCCTCAACATGGGCTCAAGCCTCTACCAACCCCTTCATCTTCCCTGTGCTGTTTCCTGGCCTAGGCTCCAGCACTGATGAGTTTATTAGGGTTGCTAATTTTACCTGATGCTGCTTCCTTCTCTTCATGACAGGCTATGTTTTTTTTGAACTCTCCAGCTGATTGATTGAGCTCCCTTTAATATTCCATGTTTCACTTTGAATTCTCTTTGTTGACTGTTGCTTGTTGTTGTTCTGATTTTTTTTTTTTTCTTTAATCATCCCACTGTCTCTTTTTCCTTCCTGGTCCTTCTAATGCTTCTTCAGCCTGGAGCAAAGCCAGAGACCATCAGGAGGTCATGGAAACACAGACGGCTGTAGGATTTAAATAAGGACTGGATAATTTTATGACCATTAACAAGGCTCACTGCTATGCAAACCAAAGTAATAAGGGCAATCATATCTCATGGTTCAGGGAGCAAGTTGATTGTCTGCAGGGACTGAGAAGGTAATTCTGCATCCCTGACTCCCTCCAAAATATGATACAGTTGACAAAATGCACCAGGCAGGTCAAAGGGCTTGGCTGGAGGGTGAGAGCATTTCCCTTATCAGCTCTATTCTCTCACTCCATTGATGTGATCAGAAACTTCTGGTATCAGCATGGTGGGAAATGTTCTCCAGGCAGATGAAAGGCTCTGAAGGTTGGCAGATGAACCTTTCCTCTTAAGGAGCATCTGCTGAGTGACATTTGTGCTGTGTGATGGCAGATGCTTCACTTTGCTGGTAGTGGCTGCTTCACCTGCCAGGATGCCCCATAACCACTGCCCAGGAGTGCTAAAAGAAACACAGACCATGGATGTCACTTGGGTCCTTCAGTTTGGAGGTGCCTCCCACTCCCCACTGACCATGCACAGCCTTGTTCACAATGGAGTGATGGCAAATCACACTGTCCCTCCTTCATCTTTCTCTGCAGCATGGCTCTCCTGCCTCCTCCATGTTCCTGTGCCTTTCCTCAGCTCCTTTTGGGCTCTCCTCCCTCCTCCATGTTCCTGTGCCTTTCCTCAGCTCCTTTTGGGCTTTCCTGCCTCCTCCCTGTTCCTGTGCCTTTCCTCAGCTCCTTTTGGGCTCTCCTGGCTGCTCCATGTGCCTGTGCCTTTCCTCAGCTCCTTTTGGGCTTTCCTGCCTCCTCCCTGTTCCTGTGCCTTTCCTCAGCTCCTTTTGGGCTCTCCTGGCTGCTCCATGTGCCTGTGCCTTTCCTCAGCTCCTTTTGGGCTTTCCTGCCTCCTCCCTGTTCCTGTGCCTTTCCTCAGCTCCTTTTGGGCTCTCCTGGCTGCTCCATGTGCCTGTGCCTTTCCTCGGCTCCTTTTGAGCTCTCTTGGAGAATAGGTGCTGGGTATTCTAAGGACTGATTTTAAGAGATCACTGTGGTGGTAAAGCATAATTAACAGTCTATAGCATTGCTGATTTTTTAAATTACATGAAGGCAAAGCCTGGAGGTGTGGGATGGTTGATGGGCAAGTTGAGAGCCGCCAGCACTGACTGCCCAGCTCTGGTGGGTGACCACAAGGGAGGTTTGGGTGCTGTGGCCTGAGCTGGTTTGGGTGGCATCTCCCAACATGTGCAGCCATGGGCATGAACAGTAGGAGGTCACATCCTGGTCATCGTTTGCTCCCCAGCGTGGCAGCTTGTAGATGTCTCTGCAGAGTCTTGTCATGTCTCTTCCCTGATGGCTCTGCCAGTGCAAAGGGAGTTGTGAGCAACCCTCCCCTCTGCACTCCACACACAGAGAAAGTGCTCAGGGAAGATGGAAATCTCACCTGCACAGGATGCTCAGCTCGGGCAGGTAAGGTGGTTCTATGGGTTACTCTGAAGCTCCAGCCTCAAGCATGTCAGAGAGCCCACAACACTGACAGGACACTCCAGCCTGGCTGCACCTCCTCTCCCTTGCTTCTGTCCTTAACAGAAGGAGGAGAATGGCTCATGGGACTGCAGCAGGTTTGTTCCCAAGGTAAGGAAAGCACCAGGCCCCCCAAAGCCTCCTCACACACACCCTGTTTACATCACTGCCATTTCCTGGCTTCACAGTTAGCTCAGGACAGTCCCCACGTCCTGGAACCAGTGTTAAATGTAATGAATGATCTTGTCCTCCTTGTTTGTCTCCTCTTTAGTGTAACACTGTAATTAGCTTAATTACCAACAGATTCATATTTTTTTTTTTTTGTAACTTAAAATGGAAATTAAATTTTGCACCAGGTTTTACAGGCTGTTAACGGGAATCGAATAATCAAGCCTGACTCCAAGTCCTTGAAAATGAGTATTAAAAAAGGTCTGAATTTGCATATTCATATTTTTAATAGGGTTCAGAAGGTATATTTGCAACTGATGAAAAGGATTAATTAAGCTTAATTTGCATAGGAAGAACAGTTTAACCCCTTGCATCCTAACAAGGCAGAGACTGACAATTTGAATTCCATGGCTTGATGCTGGAGAGACACACAGGCTGAGAGCAGTGCCCTGCAAAGCGCCTTCCTTCCACTCCAGAAGGACAGAACTAGGAGAATACAGGATCCCAGCACCATCCTGACACAGCTGGTCCCCCAGTGCCCACAGCCACCTCCAGGTTTGGTCTCTATCTCTCTACCATGGTGGTTTGTGACCTGGGTCTTCCAGGGCAATGGCACCACGTCAGGCTTTGAGCTAAACATGCTGTTCCTTCTGCTGTGAGCTGGGCTGGGCAGCTCTGGCAGAGATTAAAGAAATCATTTCAGTGCAGCCAGCTCAGTCCCCTGAGCTGTTCACAGCTGGGCTGGCTGTAGCCAGGACACGGTGGGAGCACCATGGCTGATAGGGGCACCAGAAACTTCAACTCCTGATCTCATTTCCAATTTCCTTTTTTCTCAGTGAGATCCCACTCAGGAGTTAAAGACTCTGTGGGAATGTCAGAGCAGGGTGAGACTCGGTGAGTCCTGTCCTGCTCCCAGCCACCAGCCTGTGACTGGTCAGAACTGGTGACAGCATCCCAAAGGTCTGGGACTTGTGCAGCTTCAGAGGAAGGGTCACAGAGCTGCCTGCACCCAAACTCCCAGCTGGCACCTCTGGCGTGCAGAAATCAGCAGGGTCTTGCACAGCTCTGTCCAGTTGTGATGTAAGAAAAACATAAGCCCTGCCCATGTCCATGGTGAGGGAGTTGGAACTAGATTATACTTGACGTTCCTTGTAACCCAAACCTTTTTATGGTTCTATAGAACCCTCCCAAATCAATCTCTTCTCAGACTGGAAAGCAGAGTGGGAACGTTACGCTTCCCGGGGCCCTACAAAGAACAGAGCACAGCTTTGAGTCAGCGCCTGAATATTGCTAAAAAGTGGCAAAAAATAAATAAATCAGGCATTCATTTTGCTTCAGCAGGTGGTGTGCAGCGTTCCCGTCGTAACGCTTTGGTGGCGTGCGCCGCTAATTATTTTTGGGGTGGAATTTGCTGCGCGCAGCACGCGGGGTTCGTTAGGCAGAGATGGCTTTGAAGTGGCGTTCAGAATTAATGCTGGCACATGTAAATGTTCCTTGTGCCGTGGAAAAGCTGCCCATAAATGATGCGTGAGGTCCAGTGAGAGGGATGCTGGCATCAAGTCAAGTCAGGTGAGGGGAGAGAAGGAAGGAAGGAAGGAAGGAAGGAAGGAAGGAAGGAAGGAAGGAAGGAAGGAAGGAAGGAAGGAAGGAAGGAAGGAAGGAAGGAAGGAAGGAAGGAAGGAAGGAAGGAAGGAAGGAAGGAAGGAAGGAAGGAAGGAAGGAAGGAAGGAAGGAAGGAAGGAAGGAAGGAAGGAAGGAAGGAAGGAAGGAAGGAAGGAAGGAAGGAAGGAAGGAAGGAAGGAAGGAAGGAAGGAAGGAAGGAAGGAAGGAAGGAAGGAAGGAAGGAAGGAAGGAAGGAAGGAGCTGAGCATGAAGCTGTGACCAAGCACTGAGAGGATTTTGTATTTTCCTACTTCCAACTGTTTATTTACCAACATGCTAGAGAGCAGCAATCACTTCCTCATGCCTTATTGAGAAGCTCAGCTGTGAAATAACTAAATGAACCGTCCCTTTTTATTAGCCTTTGGACTGAGCAGAGGAGCAATGAGTTAATGGCTGACCAGTTTTTGAAGATGCCAAGCACATTACAAGTGCTAAGTATTATTTTTTTTTTCTGCAATGCTTTATTTTCCCCTCTGAACACTCATTTTAAATAACCCTTTCAATTACATTATCTGGTTTCATGCATTCTGCTCAGATTAAACACGGTGCCACTTACAATTCACCCACCTCAGTGGATTTGAGGTCTCTGCAAGTCTCATCTTAACCTTTGCCTCTCAAGCTTGGTAGAAACAGCCTTTGTTCTGGGTCCAGAATCTGCCCCAGCTCTGCTTTGGCTTCTTAAACTCGAATGCATCCACATCACTTTCTGTTGGCCACTGCAACCTCTGGTTCCTGGCTCTTGCACGCTGCTTTTCTTTCTTAATAACAGAACATCTTGCATCCTTCCCATTTCCTTCCAGCTAAATTAGCTCCCTGGATAAGCTGTCTCCTCCCACTTGCTGGCATCTTGTGATGTTTTGGTTTATTCTTTTTCTTTGTGAGGGCTCTGTGCTGTGCTTCCAGCAGATCTCTCTCCTCAGACCTGGATCTCCACCCGTGTACATCTGTGGCTTTGCAGACAAGTGGGACTGGCTCAGCCTTCGCACCAGTGGGTGAATCCATCTCCTGGCAGCTTCAGAGATGGACAGTCCAATCCTTCACAGCCACAGGTGGGCTCTCCTGGGTGTGCTATTCTCCAAAGCCACCCTGGGCCAGGGACTTCTCAGTCACCTGAGCCAGAAGAGCTTCACAACTCTATCCAAAAGTGTTTCGCCATCTCAGGTGGTTTCTGGAGCTCCCAGCTGTGCTCCAGCACCTCCATCTCTGCTTCTCCACTCCTCTTAGCTGTGCTGGGATATGTCTGGGCTTCAGGGCCCCAGTGTGAGATGGGGGGAGATCAGAAGCCAGCCCACCCCTCACCTCACTGTCCTCCCTGTCTGTGAGCTCTGCCAGGGAAATGCCAGGTTTGGAGAGGCCGTACCAGGCACCTCCCTCCCCAGCTTCCTGCCTTTCCACACCCACAGCCCCGGTGTCTGCAGGGCTCTTTTGGGAGCTGTGGCCTCTCTGCAGGGCTGGAGGCAGCTGTGGAGCAGCTCAGGGCCTGTCAGCTCACGAAGGGTTTGTCATTCTTGGGACTGCTGCGCTTCTACCTGGGATTTCCTAGGCAGAGATGTGTGTGTGTGCACCCTCTGTGGTGGGTGGGAGTGTTGGGATGATCTGAGGATATAACTGAGGGAAGGTTTGTATGGAAAGGTGATAAATTGCAGTGCCTGAGATGGCTGGGAAAAAAACCCAACTGGGTTTGTGTCGCAGACAACTTTTATGAAAAATCCTTTCCTTAGGATTTTTCCTCCTGAGAAGTTGGGAGGCCTCAGGAACAAAATGTAAACAATGGTTATCTGCTGCTGTGGAATGCAACAGGTGCATCTGGGATTGGTCTCATAGAGTTGTTTCTAATTAATGGCCAATCACAGCTGGCTTGGACTCTCTGTCCGAGAACGAAGCTTTTGTTATCATTCTTTCTATTCTTAGCCAGCCTTCTGATGAAACCTTTTCTTCTATTCTTTTAGTACAGTTTTAATGTAATATATATCATAAAATAATAAATCAAGCCTTCTGAAACATGGAGTCAAATCCTTGTCTCTTCCCTCATCCAAGACCCCCTGTGAACACCATCACAGGTTTGTGCACACAGCTCTTTGTCAGCCTGAGCTGAGCTGGACACAAGGGATGCTTCAGCTGGATGGTGGCAGATGGTTTGTGCCCATGGCCACTTTTCCAGGGGTTGTGGGCTCTGCCAGCCCCTTGGAGCTACTCCCAAGAGCTGCTCTGCTGCCACTCTCCAATCTCACTGCAACACAAATCCCAGCTGGGCAGGAGGGAACTTGTGGGACAAGCAGGCTTTAAGCTCCAGCTTCAGGGAATGGAAACCTTTGTGTCTAGGCTCCAAATGTGGTGGAGCAAGATTAATTAATTTAGCTGCATCACATGAAGAGCGCCAGTGTTTACTTGTGAGACCACAGAGGAGCTTTCGCAGTGCCCAGAGAGGCCTCCTGCATCTGGACGGGCTCGGAGCTGTTGATTGCAAGGCAGGAGATGCCCAAGGAGAGCTCAGTGCTGCATAAAAGCAATGCTGAGAGAGAGGAACAGCTTCAAGAGGCCCCCAGCAGGCACCACACACAGACTGAGGCATTCCATCAGATTTCTGCAGGCCAGGTGAAGCCAGCCAGGGGCTCCTGCAAGGATGGAGGAGCCTGTCAAGGCCGGGATGAGCCAGGCTGGAGGGCTGCTAGGAAAGCAAATGAGGTGGGAGGAAATGTGGATGCTGCGTGTGGGGCTGATTGCTTCCTTCCACAGCTGAAAACACTGAGGAATATGATAGACCCAGAGCAGAGCCCAGGAGATGAGCAAGACAATGCAGGGGACAACACTCGCAGATCTTAATGGATGAGACAGAGCAGGAGAGAAGAGCTCATTAGAAAAGGGCACTGCATGGTGAAGGGAGGACAGGATGTAAGCCATGTGAAAGCTGATAAAAGACAGAAATGGAAATCTTTTTGTCCCAAAGAAAGCAAGGATGGAGTGCATTAATGAGCTCTTTAATGGCAAGGCAAGTAAAGGTGAGCAGCAAATGGCTATTGCCAGACAGCTGAGCCGAGTGTGAAAAAACAGATGTTGGTGGGATGTGAGAAGTGATCGAGCTCGTACAGGAACAACAGCACAAGCCTGTGATTAACATCCCCACTGAATTATTGAAGAGGCACACACACAAACTCAGAGACTTGGCAGGCTCCTCTGGTTGCTCTGCAGGGACAGGGAGGTTGCAGGGGGATGGATACAGCCATGTTCACGTCCAATTTGAACCAAAGGAAAGGGCAGCAAAACTAAAGTGAAAACTGACATCCTGCTTGGCTTCTCCCCACGTGATGAAAATCCACATCCCTGGTACTTGTGTGTCTTCTTATCCCTTGCACAGAAGAAACTGAGTCCAGAAAAATGCCTTCACTCTGGATCAAATTGTTTCCCTCCATTAAGTTCTGGGCAGGGTTGGGGAAAAAGTGGGAAATGAGCAAAACTCCCAAGGCAGCATTTGTATGTTCTCTGCCACCCTTCTGGTGGTGCTGGTGAGCTGGCTGAGAGGGGTAAAACAGAAGCTGTGACACAGAGGAGATAGGAAAAATTGGAGCCTAAGTAAATTCAGGTGAAGCCAAAGTCACTGCTCCAAGCCAAGGAGCTGGGTTGGTTTCTGCAGCAGCACTGGCCATGCCCACCAGCATCTTCACCATCTTCAGTGCCTTGGGCACTGCTGGCATCAGGGGTCGGAGGTGAAGGAAATGAAATGTGCTCTATTCCTCTCTCTGGAGAACAATCTAATCTCAGAGAAAAAAATGCCCCAGGGTCCATGGTGGAAAGCCTGTGGTGAGGAAAATGGGAGATAGGAGCTGGAGGAGAGGCTGGGGCACCTCTGAAGCCCACACCTGCCTGGCCATGGCAGTGCTGCAGCCATGCTACAAGACCTGGGCATTTAAGGCAGGATCAGTGCTTTTCCCAAATAAACCCTTCATCCCCTCAAGTCCATCCCCTCTCCTCTCTGCTCTGTGCCCATCCTGTGCCTGTGTGCATCCACATTCTCACAGCTCCAAGCTTTGGGGAGTGTCACTGTCCCCAAAGGGCCCTGCAGAGGAGAGGGACACGCTGTGCACCCAGAGGAGCCAAAGCCAAGGTGAGCAGGTCCCAAAACACTCAGCAAGGCACTGCTGGGTGCTGGTGTTGGTCCTCCCCCTGACGAGAACTCATAGATGCAAATAAATTCTGACTTGGGCTCCCAAATTCCTGCTCTGCTGGCTGCGCTATAAATATCCTAACGCAGTGTGTGCTGGCTTCAATTACCCCATTGATCCGCTCTCCTGGGTTTGGTCCAGCCTCTCCACATCCATCCCATCCCATCCCATCCCATCCCATCCCATCCCATCCCATCCCATCCCATCCCATCCCATCCCATCCCATCCCATCCCTCCGCTGCATCCCTGGGCCTCTCCTTGCCCAAAGCACACTGTTGCTGACATCTTTTACGAAAAATCCTTTCCTTAGGATTTTTCCTCCTGAGAAGCTGGGAGGCCTCAGGAACAAAATGTAAACAATGGTTATCTGCTGCTGTGGAATGGAACAGGTGCATCTGGGATTGGCCCATGTTGGTTGTTTCTAATTAATGGCCAATCACAGTCAGCTGGCTCGGACAGAGAGTCCAAGACAGAGACTTTGTTATCATTCCTTATTATTCTATCCTTAGCTAGCCTTCTGAGGAAATCCTTTCTTCTATTCTTTTAATATAATTTTAATGTAATATATATCATAAAATAATAAATCAAGCCTTCTGAAACATGGAGTCAAATCCTTGTCTCTTCCCTCAACCTGAGACCCCTGTGAACAGTGTCACAGCACAAGGCCACCTGCAGCACAGTGTCCTCCACCCCTGCTGACCCCTCTCCTGCCAGCAAAGTGATTCATTGCTGCACACAGCTGCAGTGGTGTCTGCCCGGGGCTGAGTGCAGCTCCCGATCTCTGCAGAGCCACCAGGAGGAGTTTGGGGCTCTCGGTTCACCAAACCCAGCCCTGATTGAGGGAAGGACTGACCTCAAGGATGGGCAGAGCTTGCTGGGAGTGAGGGACATGCTGGAGGTGGCTGAGCTCTGCTCTGCCTCTGGCTGTGCAGCTGATGCAGCCTGGGCATCACCCAGGTGTTGATGCATGGGCAGATCCATAAGCACCAGTGGGGCTGGGAGAGGGATGGCTCCCTGGCAGCCCCAGGAAGCACTGCAGGTCACTGGAGGCTTGATTTGAGCAGAGTCAATGAATTCTGGCTGTTGTCTGGTCAGGGTGTGCATGGAGCACCTTCCCTTCTTAGGGCCCCTTTGCACAGACCCCTCCCATGGGATCTGTGCCTGGCTTACTTAGCTGAATCCATCAGGAGGCTCAAATGCTGGGCAGGGAGGGGGCAGTTCACACCCCCAACACCCACCAGCTCTGGGGGCAGCCCCCAGCTCCCCTCCCAAGCTTTGCTGCATCAGGGAGGGAGCTGGGCAGCACTGCCTGCCCCCCTGTGCTGCTCCACATTGTGTCTGTGAACGTGGCCTGTCCCACAGGCCATGCTGTGGAGCAGATGGACACCCCATGTGCACACCAGGGCTGGCAGGTGCCCTCGGGAATCCTGGCCTTAAATGGTGCATGTCTATATAATGGGATGTTTCTGTGCTAATTTACAGGTTTTTAAATAATATCCAGGCTCTAGATGCCACACAGGCTTTGTAACACATGGCAGGGTCCTTTGGGCCAGAGTGAGGACTGAGCCATGGGTAATGTGGGCTTGGATTTACTCCAACCAGAGCTGTCCTTGCTGGGGTGCTGGGGGAGGGATCAGAGGAAGGATCTTTAGTGCTGTCTTGGTTTTGCCCTTGAATTCAGGTTGTTGAGACAGCAGCAGTTCTGTGGACAGAATGCATGTCCACATAGCCCAGGGCTATGGCTGTACTGCAGGGAACTGTGAATTTTTGTTCCCCTAGCCTCCCCTCCTCTTCACTCCAACATGCCTTTCCTGTGCCCTCTCCTCTCAGCTTGGTGGGAGCCCTCTTCCTTTGGATGAGTTTGGGGCAGCAGGAGCAGCCTGGCTGCACAAGGGATCACCTCTCTTTGCAGAAGCAGCTTGAGAGCTTTGGTGGTTGAACAGGAGACAGAACAAAGAACAGAAACAGCCAGCAGGTCACAGGTGATGAAATCCCTGCTCTGTCCCCAGGTGGGTCTGTAAAGAAGCTGCCTTGGAGGGATGGAAGCTGCCGTGGACAGAGCTCTCCAGGCCCTGTGCAGAGCCAGCCCTGGGCTCATCCATGGGGTGGTGGCCCTGGGGACCTCTTCCCTTTGCTTGTCTGGCTTTTTTCACAGCTCGTTTTATGGCATCTCCTGCCGAGGGATGTGGAGCATGGCTGGCAGGACTTGCCTTTGCATGCACCTTGCTTTGGAGGGAGAGCAAGGGGCTGCAAGGTGCTCAGCAGCCCAGGAGCCACCTGAGAACTGTGGGGAGGCCCCACCAACAATGGGGTACTGGTGATGCCTTAGAGATGCCTTAGAGATAGAGAGGCCTGGACTTTTTCTAATTCTCCTTCTTTCCAGTAGCAGACCGTTTGCATGTGGGAAGTGTTTAATTTAGAAAGGCCAGCGCTGCTGTATCACATCCCTGTCGGTCTCTGTTGGTTTATCACCAGTGAAATCCTGGTGTGAAAACAGAATCAGGCTTTGATTTCATCTGCCCCTGCTGTTTTACACCACTAACAGCTTTGCATTTCGATAGCAGCTTTTATTCTAGGAGCTAAATGGGCTTCACAGACAGCCAATTAATTAATTGAGCCTCCCCAGCCAGCCTGTGCCCTCAGTGCCACAAGGAAGCATTTCCAGAGGAGGAAACAGAGGCAGACAAGCAAAATTATTGGCCCCAGCTAAAGAGCTGAGCTGGCTGCTGCCTCCACAGTGATGCCTCACCCTGCACTGGCTGGGCCATTGCTCCCAGTCCCATGGAGATGGTCCTGGTGCCTTTCCCAAACTGGTGTGGGAATGGTCTCAATGCAGAGATCAGCTGAGAGGGTTCTTTGGGTGTCTATCAGTGACTGTCAACACTGGAGCATCTGAGCCCAAATGAACTCATGAGCTGCCATCACTTTGGAGCACCCCAGCCTCTTGATAAGGAATCCTGTGGGACCATGAAACAGTGTCAGGAGGCCCCACTACTGTTTCCATCATCCGTCCTTGCTGAACAACTCTTATTTCTCCTGGCTGGGACCTTGAGCAACATGATTTAGTGGGTGGCATCCCCACCCATGGCTGGGAAGCTGGAACTAAATGATGATGATGACTTTTTATTTTATAATCCTAGATAATTTTAAGGTCTTTTCCAAGGTCTTTTATTTTTTTTTAAGGTCCCTTACAACCCAAAACATTCTGTAGTCCTATGAGGAGGCACTCAGGGTTTGCAAAGAAAGGCTGTTCCAGCTGAAAGGTTTGTTTGGTCCAGGTGCTGGAGCTGAGATCTGGGGAGGGATCTGCCATGAGGCACTCAACCACAGAGGGGTGACCCCCAAATCCCCTCAGGTCCTGTTCACTGCCTGGTGAGCAGGACACAGCCCTGGGAAGGATCTGGGGCACCTAGAGGAGCTGGAGGAAGAGCGAATGCATTCCTGCAGAAATTACCTGCCTTTTATTATGAAATCCTGCTAATGGTTTGTTGTCTACACAAATAACCACGGGGAATGAACTCGTGCACTTCCCAGCCTGCTCTGTGTCTTCCTGGCTCAGCTCCTTTCTGAACAAACATAACCTTTTGCAAGAATACCTGTCAAAATCGCTTTGAAACATTGAAATAACAGGATGGGATATGGTTTGCTCCTGGGCCCTAGTGCTCATCCATCAGGACTCAGGATGTCCATCCAAAGCGACTTGTGAGCAGGATGCAAGGGAACAAAACCCTGGCGAGCAGCAGGGCCTCAGAGGGCTGCATTTGGGGAGCTTAGCACCTCACCTCACTGTGATGGGCTCCCACACACCCACCTGGGAGCAGGGCAGCTCTCAGACCCTCACTTTTTGTTGGTCATGGGTGGGTGTGATTCAGCTAGAGCTGATCAGGACAAACCAGTGTCCTTTGGCCGCCAGTGTGGCCTGGAAGTGGCTTCATGGCCTCACCACCTCCCTTCTCACCTCAGGTGAGTATTTTAGAGATGGGGCAAAAAGCTGTGGAGTCTTGGAACAGTGTTGGGCACCAATGGTTGAGGGGCATGTGGATGCCTGGGTGGACCCATGGCCACAGAGCCATCTGCTCCCCTCCAGTCTCAGAGTGCCAGGGGCTGGTCAGGGCCTACCCAGGGTGTCTCAGTGTGGGACAGGCTGTAAATGCTGAGTGTCTTTACCTCAAAAGCAAAATCCCCCCTCCATTCTCTCCTTCTCCACAGAGCAGCAAGAGGCTTTGTGCTCTAACCCATCACTAGCTCCCCACCCTGAAAATGGGGGGATAATCCACCCCTCAGAGGCTGCTCCCAAGGGCCACCACTGCCCAGACACGTCTGTTTAGGAGCAGAAACCAATAACTTCTGATTTTCAGGAGAAATCCCACTGCATGGTGGCACCTGCTCAGCCAAGAGCCCTTCACCTCTCATCCCCTCCCCAGTTCCTCCCACCTGGAATAAGGTGAGGGATTCTATTTTCCTGGGTATGAGCCTTTTTTCTTCAATGCACTTGGAAGTGATGAGCACTTGGACACAGGCAATTGGTGGAAGAAATCAAACGAAAACACTTAGAAATCCAAACACTCCCCCCTCCAAAAGATATCCCATCAACCAACCAACCAACAAACAAAAAAGTCCTTCAAATAAAACTCCATCTCTTTCTCTAAAATCCATGATTAAAACCTGGTACAAACAGGTGAATATAGAGATATATATATATATATTTTTTAGTAGATGTAGTATTGTTTTTTTTCTCCTCTCTCTCTCTCATTATACAGCAAACATTGCAAATATAGAAATTTTCTCTGTACAATTAACGACTTCGGTTTACAATGCAATGTGTGGTAAAACCTCTTAGTGAGTGAAAATGTGAACGGGCCTTCAACCGGGTGAAAGTCTAAACTGGAAGACTCCGTTTGCAAAAACAGCCCAAAAGATGGAGCTCCTTCTGGTCTCTTTTTTGGTTTTTGTTGCTGTTTTTGTCGCTGTTGATTTTGGAAGGGAAGGAAGGAAGGAAGAACACAAACTGTTCACAAAGAATCCACAAAATCACGGAATAGGGACTCATGCAATGCAATATTGGAAAACGCCAGACCTCAGCTCTCTGCTCGCTCTTTCATTTTCATTTTATATTCAATTTTTTCTTTTTTCTTACATTTTTTTAAAAAATCAAAATGAAACAAAACTTTTTTTTGTTTTTTTTCCAACTGCACAGTTTGTTTGTTTGCAAAGTTTGTGTTTAAATTTGGTGCATGTCTCACCAACGTGAGGACATTTTAATATCTCACTGTATATATTATATAGAATATTTATAGATTTTTTTCATTATTTGTTCTCTCTTTTACTCTTTTTTATTGACTCTCTCTCTTTTTTTTTTATTTTTTTAATTTTTATTTTGTTTCAAAGACAGTCTGAATAAAAATAGCTGCTGCGGATTTCTTTTTGGTCCAGTTAGTGTGTTAAGTCACGAGTTGTGTGAGGACTCAGGACTTTTGCTGGGCAGAGACGCCCTTCCAGTAGTCTAAGATGTCGTGGAGATCCTCGTCTTTGGCAAACTGGACCTTTTTGCGTAGGGCGTGGCCGGCTGCCATGTACTCCTCCTCGTCTTTGTGCCGCTTGCGGTTGAGTTTGAAGCGCTCCCAGATGCTGTGCGAGGGTTTGCAGGTGTACTCTGGGCTGGAGGTGTAGCTCAGGTTGTGGTACTGAGGCGAGAGCTGGGAGTAGGCCAGGTCTCTGGGGCGAGGGCGGGTCAGCGGCTCCAGGATGGAGGGCTTGCGCCCGCCCATGCTGTCGTGCTGCTCCCCCGGGTGCGAGCTGGGGTACGAGTGCCGGTGCTCGCTGTACTGGCGGATCTTCTCCGCCTCTGCCCGCAGGATGGCCGCGGCCGGCGTCACAGTGAGGATGGTGTCGGTGGTGGGGGAAGTCTTCTCGATGTATTTGGCTTCGGATTTGTGGCCCGATCCCTCGGAGCGGTAGGACCTGGGGCTCCGTATGGAGCCGCTGGAAGAGGTGCTGGAGCGTTTGGGGGCCGCCTCCATGCTGTGGTGTCGCTGGAGAGGGTGGTTGTAGCTTTCCTTGTAGACGGGGGAGAGGAATCCGTGCTTGCTGGGGATCTGCTCTGACAAGAGCACCAGCTGAGGCTCCACCGTGGAGACCGCCCCCGACTTCACCCCTTGGAAGGAGGTGGACTCGGATTTCAAGGCATCGATGCAGTTGTTGATGATCTGGTTCACCTTGTCCACCTCCTTGGCGATGGTGGAGATCTCAGCCACAGAGCCCTGCGTGTCTGGCGGCAGGGACAGATCACAGTCTCTCCTCTCAGGCTGCTCACCCGTCCTCACCTCCATGTAGTTGCCCTTGGTGGCCTTGGGGGTCTCACTGCTCTCAATCAGCTTGTACTGCTCAACCTCGCCAGCAGAAGGTAGGTAGGGGATGCGGGTCACTGTCTCCCCACCCAGTATCTGCCCCTGGGACAGCTGGGTGATGCTGGTGGTCTCCATTTCTGGCCCATACTTCAGCTCGATGATGGTCTTCTTCATGCTGCCGGCAGCCTTTTTGTGCTTCTCCTCCTGCTGGCGCCTCTTGCGGAGGCAGTAATACACCACGCCCAGGACAATCACCATGCCAAAGAGACAGCCCAGGATTGTCATGATGTAATGGGTGGCAGTGGAAGGGGTGGGCACCGGCTCCTTGCGGTTGGGTCTGGTGGGGGTGATGGTGACGCAGGTGTGGTTGTACTTGGAGTACTGGTGAACAGAGACTACACAGTAGGTGTAATCTCTTTGTGCTACTAGGTTGCTCACGGTGATGTTCTCCTCCTTCTTCCTGAGCTTGGTGATCATGGAGGAGAAGCCGTTTTCGAACTGGGAGAGGATGTACATCTTGCTGAAGGGGTAGGGGATCTGCACGGTGAGGACGGCCGAGTTGTGGTTGAGGTGCTTCACCTGGATGTTGGGGCGCACCTCGGTCTCACCGATGGGCGTGAACAGGGAGAACTGCGGCGTCGTGCCGTCGCCGGAGGAGCACTCCTCCTCGGAGCAGGGGCTTTCGGAGGGCACCGTGGTCACCTGGTACCTGGGGGGGATAAAACGAGGGATCACAGTGTAGGAGCCACCAGTGCAAAGGGAAGAGAGCATGCTCAGAGCATTGCGGTAGCCAGTCCGGCCTTGGCCTAACAAGTAGTAGCCCATGTAGTCGGGCGGGGAGTCACACTGCATCCGGTCGTAGGTGCGTGTCATGTTGGTGAAAGCCTCCAGCCATTGCAGGAAGCCCAGGAGCTCGCAGGAGCAGTAGAAGGGGTTACTGTAGAGTTCACAGACAGAGAGCTTGTTTAGGCCCCGGAAAGTGTTGCTGTCCAGTCTCTGGATCCTGTTCATGGACAGGTCAATGTTCACTATGTTGGGGCACTCCCAGAAGGCATTGGGGGTGACGATCTCGATGAGGTTGGCCTGGAGATAGAGGTACTCCAGCTTCCCCAGGCCCCGGAGGATGCCCTCGGTGAGGTTCCTCAGTCGGTTGTAACCCAGCTGCAGCACCTGGAGGTTGAACTGTCCTGAAAAGGCACCGTCCTCGATGTAGGAGATCTCGTTCTTCGTCAGGTTGAGGTATGTCAGGTTGCCGAAGCGGCTGAGCGAGGCGTACTGCACGCTCTTGATCTTGTTGTCGTTCAGCCGCAAGTCCACGATGGTGCTGTTGATCTGCTGGGGGATGGACTCGTAGGGGGGCTGGTTTTGGCTGCAGATGGCCAACCAGACGAAGCCCTTGTCCCCCTCGATGAGCCAGCAGTCTGCCCGCACCCCGCCGGCGTGCAGGAGGGACACGGCCGCCACGCACATGCAGAGGGCTGACGTCGCGGCCCACCGGCGACCTGCCATCTGGAAGGGCAGCACGGAGAGGGGCTCCTGGTCTGCTGGAAGCGGGGAACAGGACAGGGGCTGGGAAGGCGAGGGCTAGTGCTCCTTGGGCAGCTTTGCTTGCCTCTCCCTTCTCCTCATGGCTCAGAGACGGGAGGGAAGCGTCCGTGGAGAAAGCGGAGCTCGGTGCCCACGGTGCTCGGCAGCCAGCAGCCAGGGGCTGCTACCAAGGCCTGGGTGGCTGAGGCTGGTCCCACATCACCAAGCCTCTGGCATCTCGAGGAGGGAGTCATGAAGTTAAGCGCCTGTGCAGAGGAGTTGTTCAGGCTTAGAGACAAGCCTTCCTCTCATTTTTTATAGTACTTCTCCTCGTTTTCTTTCTGCTGCACATCGTGGCGCTGGTCCCCATCTCCCTGTGCCTCTGTGTGTTTGGCTGTCCCTGCTGGGTCCCCCGGCTCACCTGCTCAAAACAAAACACAAGCACAAGCTCAGCACAAAGGAAAGACAGTCAGCAGTCAGAGGTGTTGGAGATCCATCCAGCTCCCCTCTTAGTTAGGCACTCGCCTTCTCATCCTGGCAACCACCTTTCAAATAAACCACCTTTGGTTTATTTGGTTGCCACTGGCACTGTTTGGCAGCACAAGGAGAGGTGGTCACTGACCATTGAGGTCACCCTCTGAGCCCTTATCCAGCATCACTTTTTTGGCAGTTGAGAGACCAACACACATCCAGCGCACCGTTTGTCTGACCTATTTAGGTGTCTACCTGAGGAGGAGAGGAGTGATGCCCCAGAAGTGTCTGTTCCTCTCTGCTGAGAGCAGATGAAGTCTAGACAACTGGCTCTGATGTAGATTTGATGCTGCAGCGTTTTGCTGAGGGGAATCCTGACTGTCTCATGTGCTGGTGTGTGCAGCAGCAGTGCCCACACAAGGGGCGCTGGCTGAGGACACTGTGTCTCTCTGCCTGCACTGCCATGTGGCATCTGGGATACAGCCCACCATCAAACACTTGTCCTGTTCCTGGGAACCTTTGTAAAACCCACTGCTGTGACTGTGAACCACCCAGCGTTCTTGTCCCTGCTTGTTGGGGGTTTGTTGCCTTTCTCCAAGGCTCTCCCTCCCAGGTGAAATGATGCAGAGGTGTGGCAAACCAGCAAACATTCAGTGCCATAAGAAGAACTCGGAACAGTTTCCATTGGAAACATGGAAACTGTTGGAAACATGGCTGGTAAGAACTGCAGGTTTCTTGGGAAGCTGTGAAGGAGATAGGGCCACATCTTACATCCAAATTTTCTTTCATTAAATCTGAAAAATAGTGTAAATCCAGAAACAGTTTTCCAGACCATTTTACAGTGCCCAGGCTGGACTGTTCTTGGTGCTACACACCTGAAAATTGTGTGGGGCTGATTGTTTAGAGGCAGATGTATACTCTGACCCTTGTCCCTAAGAAACCAGGTTCTTTTCCAGCACAATACCAGCAGGAAAGGAGAGCATATTTCACTGTAGAGACCCCTGTCCACCATTCAGTTTATACTTGGTAAACAGGCCAGTAATAATGAGCAGTGAAACAGTTTATTTGGTTGGATTGTGACCAGTGAGTCTGTTCCCTGGTCACGCTTGTGTTTCCATTCGATGACTGACAAGACCTTCTCTCACATCAGCTCTCTGCACAAGAGAATTTCTTTCCAGCCACCTTTTCCTCCATGTGCTGTCACTGCCCTGAGATGCTCTGGCAATACCTGCAAGTCTATTTTAACACAGCTGAGTCCTCAGAGCCAGCAAGGGAGGTGGGACTGTGCTCGCTGGCAGATTGCAGGTGAGTGCCCCCCCTTGCCACCCCCACAGAGACACAGGCTGCAGTGCCAGACTGAAACACGTCTGCTGCTGCATCCCTCTGGTGTTAGACAACTCAATTAACCTCTCTGCACTCCAGCCTCCTCTCTGGTGCTGTGAGATAATGATAGCACTTCATGGGGTGGTGGGAGACTGAAGCAAAGTGCCCTGAGCTCCTCTTGTTGGGGTGAAAATCCCAGCACACACATTGTGTTGTGGAGACTTTCTCTCTAGGTGTGCCAGCTCTCCTCTGCCACAGGGGTGGTCCAGCTCCTCCTGCACCCTGTGGGGATGTGCATTGCCCCTAAGAGTGTGGGATGAGGGTATTGCTGGCCTGCAGAGCCATCAGCAATGGCTTATATTGTCCCTCTGGTGTGGCATTTCCCTGTTCCAGCATCTCCCTGTTCTCCTCCAAGGACTTGTGGCAAGGGAAGTCCTGCCAAACCCAGCACAGGCAGCAGGAAGGGATGAGCTTGGCATATTCTCTTCAGCAAACATTTATTCTGTCCCCTCTATCTCCCACAGTGACCCAACCACTCTGTCTGGGCAAACCTGTGTTTGGGAAGGCTCTGCAGAGCCAAACCAGCCTTTTCCTCACAGAGAAAATTTGTGCAGTGGGACCATTCACGAGGAAGGAGCAGAGACAAACTCCCCACAGATCCTGCCAGGTTGTTCCCCTAAAGCCTTCCCCAACAGCATCCTTGTGCTTCCCCCATCTAATTGGAGGTGTTGGACATGAAAAAGAGCAGCACTAAATGACTCAAACACGTTCAGTAAGGCTCCCACTGTATGTTTTCTCTTATTTCCCATACATTGCCTATCAGCCAGGTCCTTCCCAACAACAGAAAGGAGAAATGGCATTTTATCAGCAGCCCGAGTTTAATTTCAGCTCATTAAAGCAAGCAATTTGCTGGTTTATTTGCTTTACAAAGTGTGAATAAAATGACAGCATTAAGGAGATGTGAGAGAGGAAAGAGGGGCTAATCTCCCTTTTTATTAGATTCTCGGGACATGACTGGTGAGTGGAGAAGTGGGTCTTGTTGCTTTGCACAAAAGGCATAATTGTTCATCTTGCTGGCTCCTGAGAGCCTCCATCCCAGCCTTGGTGGGTGTGTGCCCAAGCAACACCAGCACCAAGCATCCTGCAAGGATCCAGTGGTTTAACCCTCCTGCCTGCCTGATTCATCTTTGCCCAGTTGTCCTGAGTTCATTCTCCTGCTAACACAATTGCACATGGCTTTTTCCAGTCCTCTGAACCCCCACAGAGCTGAGAAAACCTGGGAATAAACCAGCAAAACTCTCACATGAAAAAAAAACAAACAGGAAAGTGGCAATTTGTGGGTTTCTTTTGCTGCTGGAGAACGAAGCAAAAGGTAGGAATGAAGAGAGTGTGGAATAACAATAGAAATGTTTTGGAATGATGGGTTTAATCTCAGTCAGAAAGGCTTGAAGTGTGGCACCATGGTGACAATGACAACAGCCACATCCATGACAAGGCCATGGCAGCCACCCAGGAAATTCCTGTGCCATTCCTGCAGTTTCCTGGGCCCTGCAGACTCTGCTGTAATTTCCTTTCCTTCCACTCTCAGGAGGCAGAATGGTTTGACCAGCTGAGGTGATGCTGGGGTTTTTGTGCCTAACAGAGGCCAGCAAAGGGGCAATGACCACTGCCTCACTCCTTGCTCCTCCTGCACATTGCCTCTGATATCCAGTATCTCTGCTTCTCCCTGCTAATCCTCAATATTCACTGTGATATCTCCCCTCCTACCCATCTCTGCTTCTCCAGCCCTGCTCCCTGTCAGCAACCCAGCAGCAAAGAGGGATTGCTGGAATTTCGAGGCTGCAGCCTGCCCTCATGAGCAGCAGCATCCTTATCCTGGCTCCAAACCCACAGCAAGGGAGGTGGAAAGAAAAAGGAAAAGCTGGAGCTTCAAAAACCAGCGCAAGCTGAATGGGAAGTTTTTGCTTCCATTTCCCAACTAATGGCATCTTGGAAAATCAAACCAGAGCAGCAGCTGCAAGGAAGCAAACAAAGCAGCTGTGGAGGCTGGGAAGAGAGCTGGCACTCGGTTCCTAATTTTGTTATTCTACTGAATGAGTTATTTCAAACTGTGGATTACATTTACTGAGGGAACACAAGATTACGCATGCGTGTGCGTGTGCATACACACAGCAGGGCTCCTCTCCTTGGCATTTCTGCATCTCCACAACTTCCTCTTCACTAGCTGTTCCATCTCCAGCTCCTCTTAGATCCCCTTTCACAGCCACTTGGGCTGTTTTATCAAAAACTTATCCCCCACTACAAAGAGAGCCAGAGGAAAATGGAAGTGGTACACTACAAACATGAGTGTTTGGTCACCCAAACAGAAGGGGAGGGAAATTTGGCTAGCAGAAACCAGATTTTAAAGTGAACCTTGTCTCTTCGTTATGTGTAAGATAATCTGGAGAGCTCCAAGATGGCAGATGAAACCTTTAATAGTGATGAAATCACTTGTAAATAGTTAATGTCCATCCTGTATATGTCAGGTGGGGAAAGGAGGCTTCCAGGCAGATTTTCCCTTATTCATACTCCTGGTCTTTGCTCCATGACTCCTGCTGGGTGATGTTGGTCAGAATCAAAACCTCCCTGGATCACAAGAATGCTCAGGCCTGTAAAATTCAAGTTAATTTTATATCCAGACATCCTGGTCCCTTCACTAACAGGGTTTAGGCAGCATTGTGTGCATCCCAACCTTATTCCCAAATGCCTCACAGTGTCAGATAATAGAGTTCTCCATTCAATTCTACTCTCTCTCCTGCTATTATTTATTAATTAAGAAAAACAGGCAGGAGAGAAGAGATATATTTTCTACTGAGGTTTGAGGAGAGATTAAGAAGGAATGAAGCACAGAGGTGAAGGGGAGGCTGAGAGAGAAGTGCCCAGCATTGCATCCAGGATGGTTTTACTGGGACTCTGGGAGGTCACAGAATGTATGACAAGTATCCAGGTGGGAGGGATGGCAAAGAGGTAACTTTTCTGGGAGACACTGGGAGAAACAAAGAGAAATTAATGCTTGGTCTCTATACAGGGACATTAATATTACCAGTATGTCAACACTCTGTATGGTGTTGGGGCCAATCTCTCCTTGGCTTATTCCTATTTTAACCTTGATTGAAAAATTTATGATTTTTACTGGAAGCTGATAGTCAATCCCATTTAATTTAGCAGCGAATTTTGTGTCTGAGGGGAGCCTTAGTTCAAAGGCACTGTGCCTCCCTACAAAAGCCAGGATGAGGCCAGAGCTGCAGCCTGGCAATGGCCAGAACAGACTTTCTTTGCACAAACATTTTTAAGAACCTTTTTTTCTATGGCAAGATAAATTCTGGTTTAAAATGACAACATTTTCAAGACAAACTGTTGGGATTTCAGAAAATAAGACTATTCTGCTGTTACTCAGCTGCAGTCTGAAATCATTTACATCCATCTCATGCTGCTTGGTTTCCAGGGTCTGTTGAGATGACAACCCTATCTCATGCTGCTGTGGGCTGCTGAGCAGAAGCCTCTGCTGAGTTTAAGTAAATGCATAAATGATCTTCTTGGTGAGCAACCTCTTAAGCCCAGCTGGGGTACCTGTGCATTAAACCAGCCTTCCAAAACATCAGCACGAGCTGCAGTGGAACATCAGCTCCAGCCCCTGACAGAGCAGCTGAGCCCTCAAGGAGCTGAGAAATGTGATGAGAGAGACAGAGTTAGGGGAAGGTGAAGAGGAAAAACATTTTAGGGCTCTGATCAGGCACCACTCTAGCAGTAAGGAAGATGTGTTTCCATGGGAGAAAGCCTCTCTAGTACTTTCTTGATGGGGTTTTTCCTTAGAAATAATCAGTCTGAATCACAGCTTCATTATGGGATGGTTATGCTGATGGTAGGCTGGGGAAAAGCAGAGGTCTGGTGTGGAAGCAAGAGTCCCCTTTTCCCTGTAAATAGTGCTGAAGATCAAAGGATGCTTTTCCAGCCCCATGCCATGGAGGGAGGCTGCCCCACACTGGAAATGGAGCTGCTGGTGCTCCTCAGCAGAGACAATCTGAGCTGAGCCTTGTCTCCCCTGCATTGTCATCTTCACTCAGATCCTTGCTGCTGTTTGGAAAAGGGCTTTACTGCTTCCATTCATTAATTTATTTTTGCAGGAAGCCTGCATAACCCTTTGCCTCCCCACTTTTACACAGGGGGAAATCTGGCGATGGATGTGTGAAATGGTGAGTTGTCAGGAATTATTTTTAGAGGTGGAAGTGCCTTTTTCATTCTGATATTTTTATGGTTGCATTTGCAGAACAATTCCCCTTCTGTCCTGCCCTTCCCCTGTGACGGGGACTCTGTGCAACATCTCAGTTTCCAGGCAGGCTGTAATGCTGAGTGCTGAGAGATGGACAAGGAAACACAGAGCGCATGAAGGGCCTCATGACCTGTGATCTCTGGGTGGGCAGAACAGAATTCACCCTTCCATTCCATCAGCACGTGTCCTGCACACAGGAATTGTTATGTCTGTGCTGTGAGCAAACACCTCTGCTAACCTCTCACTGACTCACTCACCTTGGAAGCTGGTCCTGCTTTTCTGGTTGGAAACTTTCAGATGTCTCTTCCAATCCAGGTTATCCTGTGATTTTCAATGGTCCCCTGGAGCTGAGAAGCCCAGCTTTACTCTGGGCCCTCTGGCTATGCACTTTCTGAAGGGGGTTCTGCCCAGATTTTGCTATATCTGGCAAGCCCCAGTGCCCTACAAGCCTAATTTTAGCTCAGTGCTGCAGGCTGGCTTCTTGTCATGGGCCAGGAGAAGGTTAATGATCATCTGGGCAGCCCTCCAAAACCAATCTAATGTTTATTCAGGATAACAGCATTGCAGAGGAAACCAAGCATGACCACCTTGCACGCAGAGCTTCCCCATCACAGCCCTGCTCCTGCAGGTGGCTCTGCTGGAGCAGCTCACCTGTGTCCCCTCTTAGAGGAGACCCTTCCCTAGGTCCTCATCAACATTTCCAACCCTGCCCTCCTAACCCAAACAGCTGCTGTGTTTCTACAGAAAAGCAGTTTACCAGGCTGTGGGTCTGATGTTTCAGCAGTGGAAATACGCACCCACCTTTTTATTTTTATAATTTTTTTTTAATAGGACACTCCTCTTGGATCAGGCAGCCAGGCTACAAACAAATATCCATTTATTTGGACATTTGGGAGGTGGGTCAGTGGTCCCAGCCTGGTGGTGGGATGTTGTGGCCCGGATGGAAGTGAGAGGATGAGGGGCTGGTGCAGATCAGCACATGAGGAGGCACAGGGATGTGAGACAGCAGTGGCTGCACCCTCTGGCAGAGGGCAGAGTCCACAATATGGCTGTGTGCATTCATTCACCTCAGCTGCTCTTTAAGGATTTAATTTCAGCCATGAATTACAGCTTTTTCTTCCCACCAGCACAGCCCCTGCAGTTATTCCATCGTGCCTTTGACAGGATGTGAAAGGATGTGCAACAGATCCATCCCAAGGATAGCCTGCACCTGCAGGGAGGTGAGGACACTGATTTCTTGGGGCTCTCCTCAGGGTTCCATGAAGGGATTGGGTATAAACTGTGAAGCCTCAAGGCCTGAGATGTGCTGTGCTAAGGGAAATATTCTATTCAGCAATAAGTACTCACAGACATACATGGCCCAGGAGAGCTCTTGATGCTTCCCTTGGGGTGCAGGAAAAATTGTACAGAGAGAAAAAAGGGTTTTCTGAGGCAGCCCTGAGATGCTGGTACTGGATTCACCACCAACAGTCCCAAAATAGCTGATTCTCACTGCTGGGAGGCCCTGTGAGAACATTTATTTAGCACACACTGGGAATGTGCCTCCTGCTACCTGAGATGGTCAGGGAGAGGGCTGGACAGCCAGATGACCACAGGTGTTTGGAGCTGATATTAATGTCTCATTTGATTATGTTTACAGCATGATTAAAAGGCTCCTAGATTCCTGAGCAGGTATTTTTATTATGCTAAATCTAAACAGAACACAGATACCCCACTGTGGGCTTGGCTGGTTAAACATGGTGCCAGGCAGTGTTTCTCTCAGGAGAAACCTGATTTCCCTCTGGAGCATGCCCATGCACTGGTGGGAACAAGAAAAACCCATCTTTGCCCACAGAGGATACTCATCTACAGGCATGAGGGACCACTGGGTTTCCTTTTTCCAGCATGCCTAAAGCTCAACCAAACAGCCTTCTAGCTAAAAGTGTGTGGCCAGATGCAGAGAAGATTGTAAAAAATGGGTTGTGCACATGCTAGACTACAAAAGAAACTGGTTTTTGTTGAGGCACATGCCCAACTGATGGTGGAAAGCAGCAGTAGGAGCTGCTGTGTGTTAGCACACAAAGCCCCTGCTCAGCATCCTGGCTGCCCCTCAGCCTGGTCTGTGGCCACTCTTGGGCCTCTTCCCTGCTTCCCTGCTTGTCCAGAAGATATGGAGAGTGCAAAGAAGCTTTGGAGTCCAAGGGAACAGAAGCAGGGAGCTGTGCCAGAGTTTGGATTGCCCGTCCTTTCCCCAAACATCTCCTGTGGAGGTTACCCAAGCTGAAAAAGCAAGTGAACCCAAAACACCTACCCTCTTTGGAGGATTGGAGTTTATTGTTAATAATCTACTGCTAAAGGGTAACATCTGTTTTGGACAAACTGTAATGAGATTTAAACCCCAGGTGGAGGGAGGACTTCACAGTAATAAATGACTTTCTGTATGTCTAAATAGTTTTAATTTTTTTTCTGGCAGAAATAGCTGCTTTTCACCTCAGGCTTCTTTTTGCCAGCTCTTTTTGTTTAATGATTGCTATTAATTTCCAGGGTGGCAGATGGATTCTGGGCTGGTGTAGTCTGAAATGAGGAAAAACAGCCCGTGAAGGTGTGAGCTTGCCATGAATGTGTGCACAGGTCACACACACTGCTGTGTGCTGTGATGCCATGTGTGGGAGTTTGCTTCCCAGGGGAACAATTGCTTCCTGCTCCTCCCCACTGGGATGTTTGAGCATCCCTCAGCCATAAAGGAAGGTAAATTAACATTTCTGGTCACTGCTTGTAGCTCTGCTTGTTCAGACCTTCGTTTAATAAAGCTGCTGATTTCAGCAAGGGTTCGGGAGGGATTGAAACCAGCACCAAGTGCTTGGCTAAATCCAAGTGAAGTGAGCTGGAGAGCAGCACGTGGTCCCCAGAACATGGAAAGGAGCTGGATGCTGCCAGGTGATGGGGATTCCTCCTTGGGCATGAAACAGACATTTTTCAGTGCTTTTCCTGTGTTATTTGGATTTTTTTGTTTTTTTGTTTTTTTATAGTGTGGGATTCCCCAAACAAACAACCATTCTCCATCCTCCAGCTGTGGTAGTAAATATCTGATGCTGAACCCAGCACACCCTGCCAAGACTGCAGTGCCCAAAGGAGGACTTTGTTTATCCTCTCTGCTACCAGCTCCTCCTCAAGGAGCCTACAGAACTAATCCCAATGAGTGCCACAGTGTGCTGGGGTGCCCTCCTTTGTCTTCCCCTCCTGTGGAGCATCTCTGCACTTGGCTCAGAGGGCAGGACACAAGGGTGGCCAGGTGGGAAGCTGGATCTAGGAAGCAAGGCTGCTGATGGACCACCACATGGCAGCACCCTGCGGACAGACAGCTGTCCTGAGACCAGAGCCTGGCAGAGGACATGGCAAGGAGGGAGGGGTTTGTTTGCCTGGGCCTGGGTGAGCTCCTGGGGATGGAGGAAAGGGGGTAGAGATAGAAAGTGCAGCATCTCAGGTGATGCAGATAATCGCCTTTAATCTCCTGCTCAAAATAACCCAAAGTCAAGTAAAGGAGGGATTACAGGGCCTAAGCCACTGTTATTGCTGGGGTGGAACAGACTTAGGTTGCCTCTGAAGGGCTCCTGAGGAAGAAGAGGAGCTGCAGCAAATACCAGCAGGCTGGAAATGCCCCCTGGTGAGGGTGACTGGGTGGGCTGGGGACCCTCCTGATTAGCCCAAGGGGATTTGGAGCTGCAGGCACAGCAGCTGAGGGGACACTGAGGAGCCCACACAGGGACCTGGTCCCAGGCAGAGAGTGTCTCAGATGCCCACTTGTCACCTTGTCATTGCTGATGGGTTTATTCTTAGTGCAGGATCCAAAGTGCTTTATAGCCATTAATTATCCTAATGGGGAAGCAGTGCCCGTGAAACCCATTTCACAGATGGGAAACAGAGCCCAGGAGGAGCTAAATGACCTACCAGGTACTGGGGCAGGGCCACTGAGGCAGGCTCCCTCCCATTTTAAGGTGCTTTTCCGTGGATGTGTGCTCCCATCAGCTGTGAGGCTGAAGGCTCCTCCTGCCCTTCGCCAAAAGCCACAGCCTGGCTGCTGAGCTGCTGCCAGGGAGAACTGAGCTGCAGAGCCCCATCCATCAGCTCCTGGTGATGCCTGTGAGATAGCAGCAGCACAGGGACTGTGTGAGGCAGGGCTGCACTGGGGAGGGAGCAGAGTATGCTCATTTTAATGAGCCTGTCCCTGCCTAAAGGAGAGAGAAAGCGAGAGCCCAACCTGCTTTAATAAACTCTGGCATGCGGATTTAATCAGACGGATCATTGTTCCCCAGCACAGGGATGAATATATTAAAAAATGATTCAAACTTTTCCCCTTTGTTTTTCATTTGTATTATGTGCTGTGGTGTGATAAAACATCCTGGGGCCAACTTGCAAGGCAATAAAGGAGAGAGTGGAGGAGAGGAAGACATTGATCCATGCGAGAGAGCACAGGCGCTGTGGGGAGGAGGCTGCTGGCAGGCAGGGCTGGCAGAGAGGGGCTGCAGCCTCCTCAGAGCCCCAGGGGAGGTGTGGTTATGGGGGCTGACCTGCTGTCAGCTCCCTCTCACAGATCTGAGATGACTAATAGCAGTTTAAGTCCAGTGCTAAAAGCAGCCTCCTTCAAGCATGAGGCTTCATCTCACCACAGAGACAAGAATATCCCCACACCCCTGCCCCAGGAGGGAAGGAGGGACAGTCCCCACCTTTCTACAGGGACACCAGCACGTGGATTGTGCTGGTGGTGTCTTTTGGAATTAGGTGGCACTGAATGGTGCAACAGCACAAACTTTCCTCTGGACTCTCCCCTTCTCCTCACCAGGAGTTGTTTCATCACTGCCTCCATGTGCCAGGGGATCTGGGTGCTGCTCATTAATTTAGAGAACCAAATAGCTGTGGATAGAAAGCTGCAAACTGCCAATCTGGAAGGCAAAGGCTGCTCCCTGTGCGAATGGCACACCCCCGTGTGCCTCTGAGTGTCCCTGGGGACAGCAGGCTCTGCTTGGAGGCACAGGAAGGTCCTGGTCCAGCACAGCAAAGGCAAACGGGTCTGCAGGCAGCGCAGGTGGGACTGTGTCAGTGTGTGCCTCAGCAGCACCTGGCTCTGGGCTTGCGAGGCTCTGCCTACGTGGGTGGGAATAAAGCCAGCTTAGACAAAATAGTCTTTTGTGCTAAATCCTGGACAGACCACCTGGAGCTGTGGACAAGGACAGAGCTCAGAGGCCTCAAGATGCCTCCATGGAATTCACCTCCTTTGCCCTGCCCAAGCTCACTGTCCTTGGCTCAGGCTTTAATAACCCCCAGCCCTTGCTGCGCTCACCCTTCTGTGGCCCATCAGGCTACTTGCCACCCTGAGACACAAAGAATGGGCTCTCCAGGGATGGGACGGGGCACTCAGAGGTGTTTTTAACCTCTCCCCCAGCACTAATGCCAGAGCACTAGCTGCACTAGGCAGCTCCCTGGCAGGGATTTGGCTGAAGGCAGCCCAGAAGTGTTTTTTGGGGGGCTACAGGACCCCCTGCCAGAGCAAAGCTGTGCCTGACAGGTTTGACTGGCCCTAGGATTTGCGATGAGAACCCAGGAATTGCTTTTTACATCCTGACCTCCACCAGCAGCTGCAAGGCCATGTAATGTTTAGACTAGGGGGAAAGGCATCTCCTCCCTTGGAAAAGATTTCTCCAAACTGTGCCATTGACCCATCCACTGAAGAGTCACTTATGGCCACTTGGTGTTAAGTATCACCAACTTTGGCTTCTAACACACCACCGTGCTGCTGCTTCATTAGTTCATCCATTACTGTCCATAAACACTAATAAATAATCCTATTTTCATTCCCCCCATTGTTTAAGTGGTCATTAATTGTAGTTTATATGCTGTCTCTGTGTATTTGTGTACGATAGCTTCTTCATAATTCCTTGATTAACTGTGATTGATTGTGTATTTTAAAATCAATTAAAAGTTTCAACGCTAAAAGGTAGAGTCTTTAGCAGTAATTCTCCAAGACATTGCCATTTATAATGGAGCTATGGTAGTGCTGGGATCCATTGGTGTGGCAGGCTGTGATCTTTATTTTCCACATTTATGCAAATAGGTGAGTGTGAGTGTGCACATGGATGTGTGGGAAAGAATCAGCTTCTCACAGGGTTGCTGCCTTTTGTGGGTGACCAGGAATCCCCCACTCCCTTCCTTAAAGCACTAATGCAAGGGCTGAGCCCCAGAACCCCATCATTTCCTTGCACTGTGTATTGATTTTCTGATTGCAAAGAGGGGCTGGTACCCTCAGCTGATGGGGGCATAAAGAGGGATGGGTGTTCTTTGCAAAGCTGCTTTAGTGAGTGCCCTTGTGCCCTGCTGGGGTGCAGGAGAGGGGCATGAGGGAGGATGGGGAGGGCGGGGAAGGTCTGTGTCTGTGGTGGTGCTGATATGATGGAGGAGGAGGAGGAGGAGGAAGGTGGCCACCACCATGGTCAGGGCATGGGCTGGGGCACAAATCTTTACTCTTTATAGCATCATATTATATAGCATCATATCATATAGAATCATATTATATAGCATCACATACTATAAGCACTGTGTTATATCAGTGCTTAGCTCCTTGTATTGCTGTTGTGCTGGGAAAATGCGTGTCCAGCACCAGGGCTGGAGGAAATGGGCTTAACACCATGCTGCCTTGCCCTGTAAACCTGGATCCTGAGTGTTTATACCTCTGTGCACTCTGTGACTCCAGGGCAGCTCTGCCCAAGCAGCTTCTCATGGCCCATGCAGAGAATCAGGAGTGGGCAAACCACAGAAGAGATTTTGTGCAGGTGTTCTGAGGTGGGGAGCAGATCCCCACGGCCCAGTGGGAAATCAGGCCCTTGTAATGGATCCCCTCCTTGTGCCCCATCCTCCTGGATGTCTGCCAGGGGCAGGGCCCTCCCAGCCATCTGCCAGCTCAGGCAGAGGATTCCTGTGCTCTAATCTGCCCTCAGACATTTGTCACCCACCCCTCTCCCAGCTGCACGATGCAAAGAATGCCTCAGTACAGCTGCTGGGAGCACCTCTAGAGGAAATCACCAGTCCTGTTAAATGACGGGGGGACTATGCTGTGCAAGCCCTGGAATGGGATCACCCTGTTGTATTAACTTACCCGCTTGCATTGATGTTAATGAAATAAAGAAATATAATGGTTCCAGACTTTTAAACTTCTTATAGCTCGATTTGCATAATGGCCACCACTACCCTGAACAGGAACTGATCTGTCAAAAAATATTGTTCCAGTCCTCTATCATTCAGCTCAATGGGAGGTGCAGATTGGCCCACAGGAGCTGTTTTTCGCTGATGGAGTGGAGTTTGCCTAGTGCCGACCATAAAAAGCTAATATTAGCACGCAATCCAATATTGTAAAAAAGAAATTGGTTAAAAGTTATAGATCAATAACTGTTAGCGTGGCTCTATTTCTCAGACACATCATGTTTGCTGATGGGGAGGCAGGCTCCCTCCTGCTGGCTGAAGCAACCCCAGGGTTCCCCCTTGGAGGAGCCTGGAGCTGCCAGGGGAGGCTCAGCTGTCCTGGACAGCCCTGGGAGCTGCAGAGTTTCCTGGGGAAGTTTCTTCCCCTCTAGCCTGGACTATGAAATGCTGGTCTGTGACGGTGTTCACAGGGGGCTGAGGATGAGGGAAGAGATGAGGATCTGACTCCATGTTTCAGAGGGCTTGATTTATTATTTTATGATATGTATTATATTAAAACTATACAAAAAGAATAGAAGAAAGGATTTCATCAGAAGGCTAGCTAAGAATAGAAAAGGAAAGAATGATTACAAAGGTTTGTGGCTCGGACTCTCTGTCCTAGCTAGCTCACATTGATTTGCCATTAATTACAAACATCCAACATGGGCCAATCACAGATGCACCTGTTGCATTCCACAGCAGCAGATAATCAATGTTTACATTTTGTTGCTGAGGCTTCTCAGCTTCTCAGGAGGAAAAATCCTAAGGAAAGGATTTTTCATAAAAGATGTCTGTGACACTGGTCAGAGCTGGACATTAGCCCTGCCTCCACCTTCTTGCATGTCCCTCCTTAGTGCTACAGATCCCACTCCTTGATGCCCCACAGCAACTCCCCTTGGTGCCTTAGATTGTCACTCCTTCATTACCTAGACCCCTTCTCCTCCCTGCCCTAGATCACTGCTCCTTGATTATCCACATCTCTGCTCTTTGATGCCCCAGATCTCAGCTCCTTGATTACCTACATCTCTGCTCCTCCATGCCCTAGATCTCTTCTCCTTGATTATCCCAATCTCTGCTCTTTGATGCCCTAGATTTCCTCTCATCAGTGCCCCAGATCTCTGCCTGCTGCCAACTTGGTGTCTCTCCCTGCAGATGATTCCTGCAGCGCTTCCAGCTCTTCCAGAGCAGCAGGATACTCTCACCCCTGTGGGGAGAAGGGTGTTGGCATGTGTCTGTCCCCTCCCTAAAGTGAGGTGAGCATCCCTCCTCTCACTGAGTGGATTTAAAGCGTGTTGCCCACGTGGCAGGGGCTTCTCTCCACACCAGAGTGTGTTTAGGGAGCTCAGACCCAAATCCTCAACCACAGGATGGGATGGGAGTGTGCAGGAGCAGGGAACCAGCTGAGCACCACCAGCCAGTGTGACAGGGGCCCTTTGCCCCCACTGACCTTGGGCTTGCCTCTGGTACCTCATTACAGCCTGCCTTAGATCACTTGCCTCTTCCCTGCCCTTTATTGGAGATGCTGGAGAGTTTTCCTGACCAATATCATCAAAAAGGACATTTTTACTCCCAAAATATACAACTTAATTAGAACTGTGAAGGCAGAGAGCAGCCAGTCCATAAAAACACCTACTCTGTGACAATCTGTACTGATTCTGTGGGAGCTGGGGACAAGAGACTCCTGGTTTTCAGTGGGAACAGGGTGGTTTCCCAAATGTTACAAATACCACTCAGGTCCGGGACAGAAAGGGTTTATTCCACTGCAAGAGAAGGGTTTGGAGTGGAAATGCCCTCACCTGCAGCCAGACATGCTTTGCTGAATTGGGACCCATTGGAAGCATGGGCTGAATAGCTGCAGACAGCACCAGAGAGCCCCTCACCTAAATCATCACCCTCAAACACACCTCTGGTTGAATGCCTGAATATCCACGGCCTTGCTCACACTCTCACTGAACTGGGACTGAACTGGGACCATTTCCAGCTTCCCAGGGCCATCTCCCTGCAGGCAGCAAGGCAGCCCCACCCCATGGCAGGGCAGGGGTGTGTTTGCATCCAGCTGCCAGGACCTGTGGGCAGGACCTGCCTAACAAACCAGCTCCAGCCATCCCCATCTCTGCAGCTGCCCCATCAAACAGCTGACACCTTAAAAATTGATGGGGTTCATTTCCTGCCTCTGTGCACTCACTTGCAGCACCAGCTCTGCCATTACCAGCAATGTCCACATGAATTACTATCATACCCAAGTACCTTGGCACAGCTCCCCTGCCTGGAATGTCTGTCCCAGCAGTCACCTGCATTTCCCTCCCCCTGGGACCTTTGGCATGGCTGGGATTGCCAGCACTGGGCAGAGCTGATGCTGTGATAGCCCCTGGGGACCAGGACAGGCACTCAGGCTCTGGTCCAGGCTCACCTGAGCACAGGAGGCTCCTTCACCCCTTGCCTCCCTGAGCAGCAGCATCAGTGCTGCCCCATCTCTGAGAAATGGGCTTTTCCACGTGGCATAAGCAATTTAAATATTCAGTGGGGGCAATTTAAATATTCAGTGGCATTCTGTGGCTAGGTGGGGGGAGCATTTCTCCTAGGATCATTTGGAGTCCCTGCACTGAGCCCCTTTAGGTTTGAGCCCCAGGGACCAACCTTCAGCTTCCCACTATGGAGTCCTTCTGGACAGAAACCTCCAGTTTCTAAGGAAAAAAAAGTCATGGAAAAAGGCTCAGCTCACTCTAAAAACAGCTCCTGAGGGATGGAGACAGGCTTTTCAATGCTCTGTTGGCTGCAGAAAATTGAAAATCTCATCTCTTTTGCATAAAATGCTGATTAACGACTGCTAAACACCAGCACATTTTAGACAGTAAAAGGACATGCACAAAAGAGATAAAACATTAGAAATTATGAGGTAATGGGAGTCAGCAACTGAAAGGATCATCAATAAAACTTCTTCAGCATGGACAGAGTTACATCTAACCCAGGTACCACACAGTCTGACCAAAAGTGTGCTTTGAATGCATGAGCACACCCAAATCAGCACCAGCAAGACACGGACAAACACAAGAGAACACAACATTCATTAGAGATGCTTCATTCCTGCCTTTTGCTATTCACCTCAGAACCCCATGGGAAACACCAAGCCCACAAGCAATAGCTCCCCAGAAAAAGGTCTGTGAATTATCATGGGTCACAAGCTGAACATGAGGTATCCCTGTCACATCAAGAGGCAGACAGAGCCCTGGGATGCACCAGCTGCAGTGTGGCCCAGGAGCCTCACAAAATCATCTCTCTGATCTGCTCAGGCCTCGTGAGGTCTACACTGGAGTGGATTCTGGTATTGGCAGCTCATATCAGAAAGGAGGTGGCGCTGCTGTAGGCAGCACAGAGCTAGCAGGATGATCAGAGGTCTACGAGACATGACCTACAAAGAAAGATTGAAAGAACTGGGTTATTTTGCCTAAAAGAGATGATGGAAGAAGAGATGTGATAACAGTTTTCAAGTGCTTAAAAGGCTGCTGCTAAGGGGAAGAGAATAATCTGTTCTTTATGTCCATGGTGGACAGGACAAGAAATAATCAGCTTAAATTACAGCAAGAGAAATCAGGTTAGACTTGGGGACAAAAAAGGCTCCTGGAGCAAGGCAGTGGCTACCTGGGAAAACACAAATGCTGTTTGGGGACAGGCTGGCAGACATCCATGGGGAGAGGGGGCTGCACCCTCTCCATGCCCCTGTGGTGCCTCCAGCATGAGTCTGGAGCTCAAAGTGAGATTATCCCGCAGCAATCACTTCAGCTGGCTGGACAAATCCCAGACATCTTGGCTTGTGAGAAGATTCAAGATAGCAAAACTTGATTTGGTAGCAGGCTGGGGGCACAAGTCAACGTTTTGGGTTATTTTTCTTGCAGTAAAGAAATACTTCAAAATTGATTTTCCTTTTCCCTCTCATCTCTTTCAGTCACTCGATTGTAACACAAACGAAGCGGAGCATCCCAGCCACGCCACGCAGCCAGGCTGAAATGACACCATCCAAACGAAACCTGTTTGATAATGTCCTTGCTGAAAACAGCAATGAAACCAATCTCTCTCCTCCAGACAGCCGGGGTGGGGTTGAATCACCAGTTCTGAGTGCACAGACTTGCCTGGAGAGGTTTTTCAGCCAGATTGTTGCTACCAGAGAGACAAAAAGAGAACAAAACCAGAGCCCCTTCCAACCCAGCTGTGCCCCACTGAGCAGCAGCCAGGATGGGGGATCCACCAGGGTGTCCAAGAGCAGCTCCATCCACTCCCATCTCCACTGTGCTGCTGAGCCTGCACCTCAGGGCTACTGATTAAGAGATTCTGTGTTCTCCTGAGGAATTATTATTACCCCTGGGTTCCAAGAGCAATCCTTTATTTTAAAATCCTGCCTCCTAATTCATTTTATATTTACCCATAGAATCTTGGCCGGGGTTTCTGAGAGTTGCAGGGTTTTTGGAAAGGCCAAGTTTTAAATGGAGCTGACTCAGCAGAAGCTAACTTGATTGAAAGAGTGCCTGTTTGAGTTTATTCCATTCCTGGGCAGGATTGGAAACAAAGCAGCAGAAAATGGACTCTTCCCAGCTTTGTTTTCTCCACAGGCTCTTGGCTATGGGCAGCAAATGTTGCTGCTGACCCACAGGGCTGGGACTGAAGTGGAGGAGAGCAGAAGAGAGCTGGCAGAATCCCTGCTGCATATCCCATATTCTATGGATTTAAAGTTTAATACAGTTGAGATGAGAATCAAAAAACAAAAAGGAAGAAAAAAGAAGAAATCATGAGAAAATTAAAACCCTGCAATTAATTTTCAGCCTCGCTGCCCAGCATCAGCCTCAAAGAGGGTACTAGGGATGCAACTAATACTTAGATTATTAAAATATCTCTCTAGTTCCTCCCAGGTATAGACAAGCCCTGCCATGGGGAACATGGTGCCAGTTCTTTCCCACATTACAACAGCAGCAAACTGGGGCTGGGAGTCATTTTAACAAAGCTCATGCAGCCAAGCCTGCTTCTGCCTTTCTTTTGCCAGGCTGTGGATCCTTGGCTGTGCCTGTGGCACAGTCACATCACAGAAATCTGACTTCTGTCCATAATGGCAGCACACCTCACTTGTTGATGTTGCTGGGGCCGTGAACCAAGATTCCTTTAAGGAAAAATTCATTTTAGGCTCAAGAGAAAAATATAAAAGTGCTGAAAGTCGACCATCTTCTCATACCTTGGAGAATGCCTGCTTCTGATGTCCTCACTGTTATGAGGTGCCTGAGTGACAGCCAGGCTATGAAACACAGCCAAGGGGTTTCCAATTGACAGCTCATTTCATGTACAAGCAAAGCCTGAAAGACAGTCCAGAGCTGCTTAGCAAGAGCAGACTAATAGCTGAGTACACAGCAGAGACCTAATGAGAGCACCAATATCTGCTCACTCCAGCCTCATGCAGAAAGCCAAGAATATGGAACTTGTCACTTAGTGTCCAATGGCCATAACGAATGTGCCAGTGGAGGTGCCCAGGAAGAATAATACCATAAATTGGCGAGGTGGCAGCTGCATTCATCAGCTCTAACAAGAGCTGGTCATCCATAAAATCCAGCAGGATCAAAGACCAGTTCTTCAATGCCAATGTTATTGCCACCTTTAGAGTGTGGGTGGAAATATGCTTCAAATTTGCTGTGTCTCTTCTGTCAGACAGAAATATGGGTGATTTGAAGCCCCTGGGCCACCAAAAGTTGTGCAGTGTTATCCGTGCAACAGCTAAGGAAGATCACTCAATCCATAAAGATTTTAAGTCAAGGGTTTGATGTTAATTATGGACCAAAACATTTAATAGCCCCTTTCACTTCCACAAGGCATCTTTTTAATTAAAAAAATGATATATTGCACAAAAGGAGGGGGAAAAAGGAGATCAATAATTGAAGATTGTTTTATTCCAGAACAACCTGAGGCAGGGAAGGCAGTAAGGAGATGATGTGTTGGGGAGTGTGATGGCAGCACCACAAGCCATGAACTGGTGGCAGAGGAGGCCAGGGAGGGAGCAGGCTCATCACAGGGGGAGGAGGTGCCCAGGGAAGTGGAAAACAGCCAGAAGCAGGTAGGTGGAAACCCAGGTCAATCTTTTGGGCACCACATTGGCCTGCCCTTACCTATTGAGTCTTCAGTTTGTTCTGCTGAGGACTTGGTTTCAAATCCCTCTTTCTGACTCTCTGTCAGCTGTCTCTCAAGAAAAACAGCCAAACCCCCAGAGTGGAAATGAGTCTGGAATGGGCCAGGGATGAAGAAAATCTGACACGTCTGGCTCTGACCTTGCTCTGGTTTTCATTCAATATTTAAAGATGGAAATAGTCTGTGCAAAGGGAAGGTCCTCAGCAGAGCAAACCAACATTAAGCAGTGCCCATCATCTGGTGGTGCACAGGGAAGGGGCAGCAGGAGGGAGCAGCTCCAGCTGGGAGGCTGCTACTGGACTGACTCAGGGAAGGAGGAAGAGAAATGGGATGGAAATGTGGCCTGGGGCTGAGCAGGAAACTTAGTGTGACTGTAAAACTGGAAGTATCGGGAATATGAACCAAAGTGCCTGGCCATGGATGGACTCAAGTCCTCCTGTGCCTCCAGCTCTGAGCCTTGCTGTTGTTCTCTTCCTTCAACTCTACAAGGGGAATAATATTATTCCCTCCTCACAGGGTTCTGAGATGCTCAGTTACTATGGTGATGGGGCCATAAAAGTACCAAAGATAGCAAGAAAATAATAATATCAGACATGGTAGGAGCCAAATAATTGCATTTAGGGCACGCACACAACACAAAAGGGAGAGCCACCTCCATTCACCACGGCTCTCAAACCCCAAAAACACAACCTTTGTTCTACCAATGGGCTCTCAGCCTACTTAAAGGGCTAATTCCCAATTCCTGCAGTATCCACTCAATGCTAGGAGTGGTCACTGCAGCTCCAGGGCTGGTCCTGCCTCTCCCCAGCTCCAGCCAGGAAAAGGGGAGAGCAGGGCTGGATGGCCTTTGCCAGTGGAGAAATCAAATGTTCCTGGCACCACCTGTGTAACACAAAGTGCCCACAGGTCACGATGTGACCAGCCAAGCATTCCCTGCCCACAGTGGTGAGTGGGCCCACACAGTTCCACTGACAGCTCGTTCCTTTGTCTCTGCTGAGCACAGCGCCTGTCTCGTTATTTTTTTTTAATTTATGGGGTTTTAATTGAAAAAATTGTGCAACATCTGTGGCTGCCTCCCAACACCTGTGTGAGACAAGGCTGATTTTCAGCAGTGATTGTCACAGCATTCTCATCTGGGCAATGCTGACTCAGTGCTGTGTGGCCTCCTCTTAACTGCTCAGGCAAGAACCATCCTTGGGTGGTGTGTAATTAACATGTGATGGAAAAGAAGGGGCTGAGGGAAAAAATATGAAAGACATCCCTTTCAAAAGGGGAGTTTGGCATGAGGAGGTTTGCAATGGATCACCTGAACAAATGGTGCTGGCATGCAGATGGATGGGTGGGTTGGCAGCCCAGCTCTGGTGTTATGGTAAGAGGAGGTGGCAGAGGGGATTTGGCCTTTCCATCAGCATTTTGGGCAGTGTTTGCAGCACCCCATTTCTTGCTGGGCATGTACCTTGTGGCCCAGGAGCTGCCTGCTCCCCGAGGTGGGCACGGGCAAGGTTGGTGCTCCTCTTGCATCCCTTACAGCAGCCTGTGCCACAGCAGTGCCAGCTCTGGGACCTGCTGAGCACGGGGGGTTTGCTGGCAGCAGGGACACAAACTGCCCTTCTGCCATTTACACAGCTGCTGTGGGCACCTGCTCTGACAAACATCTGCACATCTGCAGCACCCCAGATGTGGCTGGGAAATGTCCCCCCCCCATGCTGGGGCACGAGAAGCTGCTGCAGCCCTGGCCCTGCCAGCTGTGCACAGAAACCCAGAAGGCAGCAGGCACCCCCAGATGGCTGAGAGCCCAGCATCCTTCTCCTTCACTGTCAGCTCTGGAGGCCCAGCACTGCCCAGGTAGTTTTTATCACAAGTAGAAGGATCCTGAAGCTCACTGCTGGTGCTGCCACCCAAATCCTCATGATTTTGACAGCCTTGAGTGCTGCCTACCCAAAGCTGCCTCCTTAGAGCATCTCCCAGGGCTTGCTCTGCAGGTGCTGGCTGTAACAGCTTGGCTGCTCAGGAAGCACAGAGCAGCCTGGGAGGCTTACAGGTCCCTCTTACATCTCTACATGCTCATGACAAAGCTGCTGGGTAGCACGAGTGAGCGAGGAGCAGCAGGGACACAGCTCTGGCTGTGCACAGGCTGAGGTTTGTTCCTTGCAGGAGCCTCCCTGTACAAAGCTGGAGGAGGTTTTATCCACTGCTCACAGCTCTGGGAAGCTCAGGCTGCCCTAAAATCCTTCTTCCCACTGTGACTTGGTAAATAAATAAAACCCTGTTCCCTGCTGAGCTCAGTAATGGCAGCAGGGCTGCCAGGGCAGCAGACAAGCAGGGCTGGCAGGTGGAAAGCAGAGCCAGCTGAGCAGGGAGTAAAGGAGCAGCAGTGCAAACATTTCAGTGTCCTGCCCCTTGTCACTGCAGCTTGGCAACACCCCTGTGTAACGTGGGCTTTTTGAGCAGATTCCCCCCTGCACATGCTGGGATCAGCCCACACTGCTCTCCCCTTCAGCACAGGATCACCAGCACACCCCCTCCTCCCTCACTTGGTCTGCCCAAGAACTCCCCTCATCTCTCAGAGCCCATTAAAAATCAATGTAACTACACAGCAAACATTAATTATGATCAGAAAATGCAACTGAGAGGGATTGATCTGGAGGAGGGTGGCAGCTAGCCACCAAATTACCAAACACCAAATCAGTGGGGTTGGTCCAGACAGCAAAGCTGACATTGTTGTCATCCTTAGTGACACATGGATTGACCATGTCAATCTCTGGTTCTTTTCATTGGCTCTCCCAGTTTGTGGTGCAAGGCAAACTGAGGAGTGGATAAATGTAATTTGTTTTTAGATATATGTATATGTATATGTATATGTATATGTATATCTATATCTATATCTATATCTATATCTATATCTATATCTATATCTATATCTATATCTATCTATATCTATATCTATATCTATATCTATATCTATATCTATATATCTATATCTATATCTTTATCTGTATCTATATCTATATCTATATCTATATGTAATTTTTATGTAGATATATACCTACTAAGCACCCCTGGTATGGCTGCTAAGAGGACATGAGACAAGAGAAAGCAAATTGCTTGTCTCAACCTGGTAATCCCAAGGACATGGCTAATCCTGCTTGGGGTGAAACTTCATCGCTGCTGTGGAGGTGACCTCCATGCAGATGCTCCCTCAGCTGGTTGTTGAGGCTCTCCTGGGGACAGGACTCCCACACAGCCCCTTTACAGCCTGCACAGGCTCTCAGACAACCTTGTCCTTAGGAGGCTTTTCCTGAGCATCTAACCCAAGACCTCTTGGCTGCAGTTTAAGCCTATTACAGCTTGTCCAACCCTTGACCAATTGATCAGCATCATTTTTCTAGCTGCTTTTTTCCACCCTGATGAATGTTACACATCCTACCTCCAGTTGTCTCGGTCCTGGAGCACAAACCAACTCTCTCAGTCCATCTTCCCTGGAGCATGTTTTCAAAACTCTGTGAACTCACTCAATTTGTCTGAATCTTTCTCAGAGTTGTGATGCCAAAGCCTGGAGATATATGTCTCCAGCTGATGCATCACTGGCACTAAATGGAGCCAAATAAATTACCTCGCTGCCTTCTATCTGAAACTATTAATACATCTGTGGGCAAGATGTGCCTTTGCTCTCCCTTTCTCCAGCAGCAGGTTATTGTCTGCTGCTCACTTTGAGGGCTGCTCCATTGCTTTAGCCGCTCTCCTGCTGGCTCACCAGTCCTTCCCCATCTTATATCTGTGATTTTGATATTGCCTTCCTAAGTGCAACGCTTTGCACTCGACTTTATTGAATTTCGGTGTATTGATTTCAGGCCATTTCTCCAATTTATCAAGATCATTTTGCTCAGAGGAATCTGGCAGCAGCTTGTCTTATATCTGCTCTGTTGACAAAAGGTCTTTAGACCTCAGGGCTATCAAGCCAGAGCTTTGCATTAGTCCTGAAAATTGTCAGAAAGAAGCACATGGGAGGCATGGGGACAGTGGCAGGTGGCAGTGACAGACTGGCTCACACAGAGCAGCCCCACGCTGCCATCTCAGCCAGGCAAGGAGCAGGACAAGAGGAGGAGACAGGAGGAGCAAGATGGAAATGCTAATGGGTCCCCAAGGGCGAGAGCAGGGATAGCTGCAGAGGGATGCTGGGACCCTGCTGCAGCCCTGGGGACAGCCCTGGAGCAGGGGGATGGAGGGAGATGGCCTCTGGGATTTAATGGGGCCTCCTTCCTTGCAGGTCAGCGTGTGATGAGCTGCCCTGTTCCCACCTGAGGGCTTGCCAGCAGACTGGGACAAGCCCTGCAGCGCCAGGCATTAATGGCACTGTCTGGGGACAGAAAAACTGCAGTGAGATGGAGACAGAAGTCCACTCTGGTGTGCACAAACCAGGTCAGATGGTTTTATTTTTGCTACTACTATTATTATTATTATTATTATTATTACCCAGAGATTGGAGTTCTCCACTCTTCAAGGCACAGAAAGAGTCTTGGGAAGCTGCTGCTTGTCCTGGGGTGGAAGGGGCAGCTCCCAACCCTTCTGCTTGGGCACACTGCAGGAGCACAAGGCTTTGGACAAACATTATGGCTATACAGCAGCATCCACCTTCCCACCACACTCTCCTTCCTCTACTTCTCCCACCAGCCTGCCAACAGCCCCTTCCTCTGCCTCCTCCTCCTCCTGCCCCTCAGGAGGGCTGCAGCTCAGTCAACAATTACCCACGTACCAGGAGGAATTTCCTAGAAAACTTTGCAGCAAAGCACGCTCCTGCAGAGCTGCTTCCTGCAAAGGGCAGGTGCAGCAGCTGCTGGCACAGTGGGGAGCCCGGGGAAGCATTGGCAGAGAGCTGCCAGCAGCCCTGGGGAGGGGGCATGGCAGAGGCGGGATTGAGGGACTGGAACAGCTTGGGAGAGGGCAGTGCAGGTGGTTTCCTTGGGAAAAGCCTGGCAAGCCTCAAATGCAACAAGGATAGCAAGGAAGAGCCCCTCTGGGTGCAGAGGTCATGAGGAGAGAGGAGGAGCAAGGTGTGGGTGAAGCCCTGGTGCCACAGGAGCTCACCTTGGCTCCTGGCATGGGAACGATGCAGACACAGACGTGTGATAAGCTCTGCTCCGCACACGCTTTAAAAATCTAAGTAGCTTATGAATAAGTAATAATCCCTTATTCCCACAGCCATAATCTATATTTAATTAAGAAAATAACTAAATGGTGGCAGTAAAAGGGGCTGTGTGGGGAAATGGAGAGAGGAGCACTGTCAGATCAGCTGCAGTGAGAAAGGGAACAAACAGGAGCCTCAGCAGGGCAGAGGCAGCAGAGTGTGGCCTCCAGCTTGGCTGCACACACAAGGTAACCTGGCCTTCAGAACACCTGTCTGCAGCAAAGCCTGCCTCAAGAAGCTTCTTGGGCCAACAGATGAGCTGCAATGTCCAAGAGGGACTCAGCCATTCACAGCAAGTGGGAAATTTCCTGCTGTCCAGTGGTGCTGGATGTGCATGGAGAGCAAGGCTCAGAGGAGCCAAAGCAGCCCCCACTCCTGTATGGGAGCATCCAACAAACACCTTCAATGATGCCACAG